>NC_061111.1:221601190-221878576 GCF_002878395.1 Capsicum annuum | reverse complement strand
ATTGATTTGATCGTACCTATCCTTGAGCTTCTTGCAGAAGTCAAGGTACATTATCCTATCAACAGCATCATAAACTTCCCGGTATGTTAATTGCCTTTTCCTCATAAGGTAGAGAATTATGCTAATATGACGTGAGATAAGAAGTCAATTTTTAAAGAAGTCAATTTTTAAATAGGTTAGTAATTGTAAAGATGTAGCGAATGGTCCATCTATTACATAGGGTTCTCTGAATCAATAATCTAACACAACTTATGCAACAGATGGATAATAAGTTGCAATAGAACCACAACCAGTTGCACCAGTATACCCAGCTGTTGCAACAAATGTGAAATCTGTTGCGTAGATTCTTCTTCATGGGGTAAATTAGAAGGGCTAGGTTAGGAAAAGTAAACTTGCCTTGTCCTCGTATGGCATATGCATATCAGTCATAGTATTGAAGTCTTGGGGGGGAAGGGAGGCCTGGGGTAATCTGGTGCGCCTGGCTTGTCATTCTTGGCCTATCGCAGATCCCTCTTCTCTTCGGCGCCAATTTCCACGTATATGTCCACCTTCTTGATTGGCCTCTGAACTTCAACAGCTTTTAGAGAGGGAGGAATTACAATTTCTTTTGATTTTCAAGCGGAGAGTACGTCTCTAATTACTCTTTTCTTTCTCCTAACCAATGATGTAGGAGTGTGTGGCTCCCTTACCTTCTTGGATAGTATGACACACCTCTTGGATTTGAATTCCTCGATAGCTTTAGAGATAGCCTCTACTTTTTTAAAGATTTTATCCCGTCTGTCCTGAAGACACACCTCTTGTTATTTATTTCATATACTGAAGATTCTTAAAATGTAAAAGAAATAAAAATGATGGCTTTCAGATTTTCATTTACGTATTAAATGTACTATTTTTGAAGGAATGAAAAATTATTTAGTCATGCAAAAAATTATTTTTTTATAAAAAAATATTTACAAAATGATCTAATATTACAAATGAATCGTTGAAATAGTACCCAACCAAATATCGCTTGCTTTTTGTGAGTTTAGTACGAGGAAAGGATATAATTTGGTGTTTAATTATATAATAAGATAAAATATAGTATAATAAAAATAAAAAATAAAAAATAAAATTAAAAATGAAATTAAAAATAATAAATTTCTATTTTCTAAAGTTTTTGTCTATGTTAACTTTGTGGATTTACTTGATTTGTTTATGAAATTTACTTGGAAAAAATTCGCAGGAAGAATTCATTTTTTTATTGTCTTTTTATCAAAAAGGTCTTGCTTAAAATTTTCAGGTGATAATTACCTTTAAGATTTTTCTATTGAATTTTGCTTGACAAAAAAAATTCTAAGATTTTCTCCTTCAAATTTTGTTTTATAGAAAAATTTGTAGGTCTTTCATCGAATTAGTTTGGTTGAAAAACTTGTAGAGAATTAGATTACCGGTAAATTCTTTTGCAATTTTTTTTAAATAAAATATTATGTAATTTAAATTTTTCTTGTAGTTTATAAGACGTGGGTTTGAATAAATGAATTTGAAGAATTAAATAGATTTATAATTAAGAAAATAAAAGATTTTAACAACATGACATACCAAGTAGGATAGAATAAGGTTTTTAAAGTATTAAGTATTTTTTGAGAAAAATAGGAATAGTTGTTTGATATTCTTGTTCTAAAAGAAACAAAAATGATATTTGTAGGCAACTGTGAAAACATGGGTGACTATCCATGGAAATTACTCAAAAGCTGTAATAACATCGTAAATATGACAGTAAAGTTGTTCGGTATCTCGTAGAAATGAACAACAAAAACAGTTTCAACGACATTTTAAGAATGCAACAAAGAGTGGCTCCAATAATACCACAAAAGTAGGAGATAAAAGATCCTTCACTGATGAAAAAGCTAAATTATAATAATAATTAACTGAAGTTGAGGTAAAAAATGCGAGAGGAATAAAAAAATTTAAATTAAATTTGAAGAAGTTGAAATACCTTGTGATAATTTTTCAGAAGTGCTCACCTTGTGACATACTTGTGATAAGAAGTACTTGATATGTGGTTAGAAGAATTTATTGTGCACTATCTTGAATATTTTTCTTGCCATTTCCTTCGATATCTATTGCAGTAGATGATAATTGTGTATTAATCACGACCTCATTTTTTATGAATGTCAAAATGATTAGTTTTAGAGTAGCAACATCTGTATTCTTTGTGAATTTTTTTTGAAAAAAAATACAGGAAATGACAAACTTAAGATCATAATTACAATAAATAGCAACACTTTCACAAAATTACATTTTATAGAAAAAGTAGCATTTTTTGCCCATTACTTTAATATGAATCTGATATGTATTTCTTAAATACATATCAGAGTCATATTTGTAATTTTGAATGGTAATATACATATGGATCAGACATTTACTTTTGTAAATACATATGCAGTGTTATATGTATTGTTTTGTAATGTAATATGTCTTATGTAAAAGAAAGCATATGCATACTATGCATTTTGTATTATTTTTTTTTGTGAAAAGTACATGCAATATAGATTTATGTCATTATTTTGTTCTATAGGTGCCGCATGATCATATATTCATGGCAAGAGTACTTTCAAGGTTTGCACCATATATTGGATGTCACACAGTCAATGATATTGAAGTACGTATTAAGATGATGTTATCAAAGGAGTAGCACAAGATTTTTTTGTCATAAGAAAATTTCTGGTGTCTACATGAAGATGAAGATGAAGAAATGTGTAGTTCAAGCGCAATTAGGCAGATGTATTATATCACAAATATATTATAAATTTTTTGGGGGCATGTGCATGTATTTGCATTTTGTATATACAAATGCATATCCATATGTATTTTTGTACGATGTTGGATTTGTCTTTGAAGAGAGTAACATATGTATTTGAATGTATTTATTTGATTACCTATATGTATATGTATATAGTTGTCATTTTTACTATAGAGATTTTGTGTCCTATATGTCTATATATACATATGAGTCAGATATATATTTCTGTAAGTACATATGTAGATATATATGTATGTTTTGTACTGTAAATATATATGTAGATCTGTATGTCTATTTATTTTGTATATTTTTTGAATATCTATATGTGATATAGATATTTGTCTTTTAAAAATTATTAGCAAGAGATAGAAGAGTAAGAAAATAAAAAGACAAAAATGAAAAAGAAAATTAAAAAATAAAAGAAGTAAAAAAGGAAAATCAAAAATAAAAAATAAAAATAAAAATAGAAGCGAAAAATGAATAAATAAAAAAATGAAAATAGAAAAAAAGAAGAAGAAACGAAAAGAGGAAAAGAAAAAGAAAAATGTAAGAAAGAAAAAAAAAGAAAATGCAAAAGAAAAAAAAAGGAAAAGGGAAAAAAAGAAGAGAAATAGAAGAGAGAAAATAAAGTGTAAAGAAAGAAGAGAAAATGGTCAAAAGCCTCCCCAACCTTTACCCAAATCCCAACTACACACTTATACTTTGCGAGAGTCCTATGACCCCCCTGAACTATTTGAAAATGAAATTATTACCCCCTAACGCTGACATGGCAAGAGAGTGTGTTTCACTCTCTTTAAAGAGAGTGAGAACGAAAATAATTTACTAAAAATTTAATTTTAATATTTCTTTAAATAAACATATATAATTTTATTTATTCTTTTTCTTTCTTTTTCTTCATTTCTTCTTCTTCCATTCTTCTTCTTCTTCTTCTTCTTCTTCTTCAATGACATCTAAGAACTCATCAATGACATTTCTTCTTCTTCTTCTTCTTCTTCAATGGCATCCAAGAACTCATCAATGACATCCAAGAACTCAAATTACGTGAGAATATTGAATCAATTTCGATTGAAAAATTTGAATTAATTTCTGGGTTAGAATCATTCCTTAGCTCCCCAAAAATTGATTGACGTTAAGAATGGTGAAATTTATTAAAAAAAATAAAGTTGTTGGGATTTTGAATTTTGCCAGCACCGTCACTATCCAGCGGCGTTTCATTGCCAGGAATTGTGCACCATTGAAGCTGCACCATTGAAAGTGGCACCATTTTGTGAAAATCAAATATTTTTTAGAAATTAATTATTGATTTGATTTTTATAAGATTACCTATCGTGTGAATTCCATATGATTCATTATGCCATTGAAGAAGAAGAAGAAGAAGAAGCCATTAAAGAAGAAGAAGAAAAAACAATAGAAGAAGAAGAACAATTGAATGACATATGATGTGGCATGACGTGGAATTAATTTTTTATAGTAAAAAAAGTAATATGACATGGAATTACATGAAATAACACGTGGTAGTGCGTGTAGACCACAAATTAACATAAAATCTGGGTATGATCTTTTAGACGGGTATATATTCCACTTTAAATTAGTTTGAGGGGGGGGGGGGGGTAATAATTCCATTTTAAAATAGTTCAGGAAGGGTCATAGGATCCCCGCAAAGTATAAGTGGATAGTTGAGATTTGGGGTAAAGGTTGGGGGAGCTTTTGACCATTTTCTCAAGAAAGAATGAAAAAGAAATCAAAATAAAAAAATAAAATGATAAAAAAAATATGAAATTTTTGTTTGTTTTATAGAAATATTTGTAGTTTTTTCATCGAATTAGTTTGGTTAAAAAACTTGTAGAGAATTAGATTACCGGTATTTTTTTTAAAATAAAATACTATGTAATTTAAATTTTTTCTTGTAGTTTATAAGACGCGGGTTTGAATAAATGAACTTGAAGAATTAAATAGGTTTATAATTAAGAAAATAAATTTTTTTAACAAAATGACATACCAAGTAGGATAGAATAAGGTTTTTAAAGTATTAAGTATTTTTTGAAAAAAATAGGAATAGTTGTGTGATATTCTTGTTTTAAAACAAACAAAAATGATATTTGTAGGCAACTGTGAAAACATGGGTGACTATCCATGGAAATTACTCAAAAGCTGTAATAACATCGTAAATATGACAGTAAAGTTGTTCGGTATCTCGTAGAAGTGAACAACAAAAACAGTTTCAACGACATTTTTAGAATGCAACAAAGAGTGGCTCCAATAATACCACAAAAGTAGGAGATAAAAGATCCTTCACTGATGAAAAAGCTAAATTATAATAATAATTAACTGAAGTTGAGGTAAAATATGAGAGAGGGATAAAAAAAATTAAATTAGATTTGAAGAAGTTGAAATACCTTGTGGTAACATTTCAGAAGTGTTCACCTTGTGACATACTTGTGATAAGAAGTACTTGGTATGTGGTTAGAAGAATTTATTGTGCACTATCTTGAATCTTTTTCTTGCCATTTCCTTCGATATCTATTGCAGTAGGTGATAATTGTGTGTTAATCACGACCTCATTTTTTATGAATGTCAAAATGATTAGTTTTAGAGTAGCAACATTTGTATTCTTTGTGATTTTTTTTGAAAAAATTACATGAAGTGACAAACTTAAGATTATAATTTCAATAAATAGCAACACTTTCATAAAATTACATTTTATAGAAAAAGTAGCATTTTTTGCCCATTACTTTAATATGAATCTGATATGTATTTCTTAAATACATATCAGAGTCATATTTGTATTTTTTGTATGGTAATATACATATGGATCAAACATTTATTTTGTAAATACATATGCAGAGATATATGTATTGTTTTGTAATGTAATATGTATTATATAAAAGAGAACATATGCATACTATGTATTTTGTATTATTTTCTTTGTGAAAGGTACATGCAATATAGATTTATGTCATTATTTTGTTCTATAGGTGCCACGTTATCATATATTCATGGCAAGAGTACTTTCAAGGTTTGCACCATATATTGGATGTCACACAGTCAATGATATTGAAGAACTTATTAAGATGATGTTATCAAAGGAGCAGTACAAGATTTTTTTATCATAAGAATATTTGTGGTGTCTACATGAAGATGAAGATCAAGAAATGTGTAGTTCAAGCGCAATTAGGCAGATGTATTATGTGACAAATATATTATTAATTTTTTGGGAGCATGTGCATATATTTGCATTTTGTATATACAAATGCATATCCATATATATTTTTGTACGATGTTGGATTTGTCTTTGAAGTGAGTAACAATTGTATTTATTTGTATTTATTTGATTACCCATATGTATATGTATATAGTTGTCATTTTTACTATAGAGATTTTGTGTCCTATATGTTTATATAGACATATAAGTCAGATATGTATTTCTGTAAATACATATGCAGCTATATATGTATGTTTTGTACTGTAAATATATATGCAGATCTATATGTCTATTTATTTTGTATATTTTTTGAATATCTATATGTGATATAGATATTTGTCTTTTAAAAATTATTAGCAAGAGATAGAAGAGTAAAAAAATAAAAAGATAAAAATAAAAAAAAAAAATAAAAGAAGTGAAAAAGGAAAAAATAAAAAATAAAAATACAAGAGTAAAAATAAAAGAGAAAAAAAAGAAATAAAAAAATGAAAATAGAAAAAAAGAAGAAGAAACGAAAATAGGAAAAGAAAAAAAAAATGTGAGAAAGGAAAAAAAAGAAAATGCAAAAGAAAAAAAAAGGAAAAGGGAAAAAAAGAAGAGAGAAAATAAAGTGAAAAGAAAGAATGAAAAAGAAAAAGAAATCAAAATAAAAAAATAAAACGATAAAAAAAGATGAAAAAAACAAACAAGAAAAAAAAGTTAGAGATATAAGAGAGTTAAAGAGAGGAAAAAAAAGTAATGATGCTTTATTTTGAAATGAAGATCATGAAGATAATATTCTTCAGACTTGAGTTTGATTTGGAAACGGAATCTAATATTTTAAATAAAAGTAATTTATGAAAAATAAATCTACTGCTTTAAATATGAGCAGCTTATGAAAAAGGAATTTACTTCTTTAAATAAATGGGATAATTATTTCTTATTTAACTCAACTGATTTTAGTAAATGAAGGCTAGTAAATCTCGTTGTATATGCATTTTAGTAGCAACACTTTTATAAAATACAAAATACTTGCTATTTCAGGTAATTATGAAATAATTGCTATGAAGTTCCGAATTATGAGTTTAAGTTTGCTACTCATGAAATTTTTCCAATTTTTTTAGCTTGTATGCTAAATTTTTTGCCAATCAATTATGCTGTGACATTTGCAAGTGGCAACATTTGCTTTTGGAAGAAATTTTAAGTCTATCAAAGACGTATCTTAAGCTAGATAATTTATATTTCATTTGAAGTAATTTTAATATATATCTTCATAAAACAAATGTCATAGACTTCTTCTAAAGTGAGATGTATGTAACACTCCAACTTAAGATAAGAAGTCTCACATCGGTAAAACATAAAAGGGATGTTAGGTATACAAGTAAATAGGTCTTGCATTCTAGTGATGCATTTTAAAGTCGCACAGGTCTAGGCCCAGAGCGAAAAATATCACTAATGGGTTAGGCAATTACAAATGGTATTAGAGCATCAAGTTTCAAGCATCCTAGGGTATTTGAAAGTTATGTAAAGTAGAGTCTTGTTTATGAGTATAAAACGCCCACGCTTATGAATGAGAGACTATGAAACATTTTAGGAAAAGTTTCACTTCTTTTATGTTCATATCGTGCAATAGATTGTGGAGTCTATTAAAACATTATTTTAACTCATGCTCTACACATTTATAAAAAATACCTCCCCATAGAATTAATTGAAGAAGAAATGAGAATGGCGATGATGACGAAAACGGAAACCAGCAAGCATCACCAGCTCCAACAATCCTTTGAATGACCAAGTCTTTCACGTTGAATTCAGGGTTGTTTGCATAGCATTAACCTAGTCCATGACCACCCAATATAAGTAGTAGATTATGACACCATTCAACCCGACAGTAAATATGACAAAAACCAAAGTTTGAGACTTCACTCCGATGAAACCTTCGATATTCTTGGGTCTAAGTTTGAAGAGGATCCACAAGAATTCCTAGATAGTATTTAGAAAGTTACAAAGATCATGGGTGTCATTCCAACTGAATATTAGACTTCAAGATTTTAATGATTTTATTTTGATAGCTATTTCACATGTTGAATAGTGATAAAGAAGGTTAATAGGAGCAGTAGGACGTATTTCACAATTTTTGGAGTGTGTTTTGGGATATTTTAGGGCCTATAAAAAGTAAAGATCAGTATTTAGGCCATACCATGGAGGTATGACATACCCTTACATGAAAACCAGTGGCCTGGTGAGATAAAGGCATGGTAATCCAGTTGGATTCCGCGATAAGGGTGTACCACGCCAGTTGGCTTCCTCAATAAGGATGTTCCATGTCCTTAATATGGCGTGATAAGGGCATGTCACATCCAAAGGTGCAGAAATGCCAGATTTTATTTTTTTTCTTAAATTTTGTCAGGGATTTTTGGTCTTTAACCTCTTAAACGATTCCCCAACAATAATAAACACGATTCCCACCCACAAAATTTAGAATAAATGATCCATCTCCTTCCCAAACTCTCAAGAACAACAAATAAAGGTTCTTCCCTAAAATTCAAGCTTTCACAGTTCCAACTCAAGTTTCCTTCAATAAATTCATTAAGTCTAGGTATGTGAGGTTTGAACAAGGATATTATTTCATCCTTATGCCTAAAAGCTAAAATTTACATGAATTCTAAAGATTTTATGGTTAGAGTTTATACCCATTTTCATATTTTGAAATTATGACATTATAATGTGACTCAAAGTTTAGTTAACACAAAAATTTACTTTTACTCATGTTTTTACTTAACTGATTAAAATTATGAGATGAATTTTAATATTTTGACATGAAATTTCATGAGTTGATAAATATACATGAATTTCAGCATGATTCATTCAGTATACAAATAAGAGTGTGATTTTAACATGATTCACTTAGTTTACTAGAATTTCAGACTTACTATTTTGATTTTAAGATTATTACAATATGATTCAAATTTCAATTTGATTTTATGATCTCGGATAAGTTATGAAATTCACACAATTATTTAAGAACAAGATTTAGCAACAGAAGCATGATTGATTTTCAGAATTATAAAATTATAAACTTGTATGCCTAATTTAAGATGAATTTTATACATTATGAGCACTGGTATATATATTTTGGGATAAGTATTTAGCACGAGAGAAAAATGTGGGTTCAACACATCCTATTTATCAGAAACTACGTGCCACAATAGGTTTAAGGGGCCTCGCTAGAATGTGTGTCCCTCGCGCAAATGGGCTCAGTTTAGCGATCACTCTCGTTTAGGTTCCGTACAGATGGCAAGGTCTGGAACAAACCTCCTCAAAGTGAGTGATACGTTGGACTCTATGTTAGCTCACATAGATTATGTCGGTTATAAGAATCTCCCACAGAAAAGGATAAGTTTCAGAAACTACGTGTAGTGACTCACCCAATTTATCATATTATGCTTTTTCATTTATATTTTATATATGATATTTCATTTTCAGTTTATTCTAGCACCTTGGTAAGTGTATTTTCACATAACATACATGTAAAATCCTCCAAATTTCCTCATAGTTTGAGCCTTAGAGCATGTTGAGTGAAGTGTCATTCCAGCCTTAAAGTTTGAGAGGTGTCTTGCCAAGTGTGAAATATTTTGAACCATGTGGAATTTCCCTAATATCGACTGATTTTCATGTAGAGCATTGAGTTAGCTTTCCAACGATACCAATTTTGTCAAAATTCGACATCGAACGAGGAAGTTATGACTATTTTACTGAACATTATCGGAATCGCCCAAGTTTGATGGATGGTTTGACGGACCGTCAAGACTGCGGTGGACCATCAATCATCCCATCGAAACCAAGGCAGTGACCCTATTTTCTAGCCATCATGTGATGGCCAAAATAACGGATCGCCAACTTTTCAACGGACCATCACTTTGACCGTCTCTCTGAGGTAGTGTGGCCTCATCCTGGCCATCATGCGATGGACAAAATGGGGGACCGCCAAAATTTTGATGGACCATCACTGAGACAGTCGTAGCGAGGTAGTATGTCCATTCTTCTGGCCAGTTTGCAACGGACGATCTGACGGACCGTCGAACTTTTGATGGATCGTCGATTCGGCCGTTGCAGCCCCCGTTCAATATTTTTAACCCATTTTTGAAGGGATATTTTGGGTTTTTCCCCTCTTTTAAACCCTCCTATATATTCTATGCGAAGCAGCTTCCTCATTTTCCCATTTCGAACACTAATGAGCTAGGGTTTTCTCCTCCAAATCAAATCAAAATAAAATTCTTCTCCAAGGAATCTAAGAACTCACCATGGATTCTTCAAATTGAGTTGAGATTCAAGTTACCTAAGTCAAGTGTGGCAAGAACCCTCTCTTTCAAGGATAAGAAAAAGAGTTTAGAGAAAGCTTGTTCATCCAATGTCATAATCTAAGGTATGTGGGGTTTTGAACAAGGGTAACCCTTTCATCCTTGTACCCAAAAGGATTATTTACATCATGATTTTTCTTGAAATCTATGAGGTTTTACATGAATTTGAATTGGGGTTTTTTGCCCATTGTTATTGAATGCATTATCTTGATATTTCCCATGAATTGAGAGTCAAATGGCACGATTTCCTTCATGTTTTCTTGAGAAATTATAGCTGGGTAATAACCCCATGATTTTACTTCTTAAAAACTAATATTTGCAATGTTTGAGATATTGAAGTATATGACTATATTGAGATTTTGAGATAAATTGCTGAAATTTTCAGATTTCCACATGATTTATGAATCTATATGCTATACATTATGCTTTTGATGAGCTTTAACTTGAGATTGAACTGTGGGTTAGTAAGCCTTATTTGGGACTTGTGAATTTGTGGACTCTTGTGCTATAAGTACCCATGATTTGAGTATTTTGAGATGATTGAGAAATGAATTGACCTAATGGTCCAAGAGCTTTGAAATCCACTTCACTATATGAGATTGTTGATTTGATTATTGGGTTCGTGATGAACCATGAGATTATTCTAAAAGTGGATTTTTATGAGATGAGCGCAATAATCCAAAGGGAGTAGTATTTACCACCAAGTGGGTAAGTTACTACAGTTTCTTACCCCAAAACTATGTGCCACCATACGTTGCGCTTGAGGCTGATTTTATGATTATTGAGCCTAAGGCCGAGTTGATATTGGGCCCAAGGCAGGGTTTTGTTTAGTGATCACTAGACCCAGGTTATACCCCCTGGCAAGAGTATGACGCTCCTCTCCAACGTGGGGTCTCTTCCTTAGGAGGACAAAATGTTGGACTCCATGTAGCTCACATGGTTTAGGTCGGTTATGAGAACCTTCCTTGCCTTTCAAACTTGAGATCAGCTACTTCCTCAGAAACTAAGTATTTTCCCTCCTATGAGCTATTTTTCTACTAATGAGGTTGTAAAATGGTTTCCTAGCTTAAGTATTCTCTTGATATGAATTGTCTCTTCAAAAGGGAGTGTTTTCCCTTGATTTGTATTTTTCTATGAAACCTTGAGATGAGTTATTTTCACTAAACTAGAGTATTTTTCTTTTGAGATTGAATAATTTCCCCAAAGCTTGAAATGAGATATTTTCCTGAAGTGAATGAAATGCCTTCAAGTATGTTTCAAAGTGATATGATTTCGAATTCCAAGTATTTGAGTTCAAAAAAAGTTATAAGATCTTAAGCACTAATGAAGTTTTACGCTCCTTGAGGCATATGCATGAGTTGATAGTATTTTCTAACGCCCCTTTGGTCTTGAGTATTGAGAATAAGAGAAGATTTTTGATTTTAAGATTAAAGAATGATGACTCACGAGATTTGTGTTATATGACTCATCTTACATGATTTATGATCTTTACATTTGATACTTCTTCGAGCTATGTGAGTCATCCCTTATTACATCTATGATTTAACTGAAGAAGGTTGATACTATTTTATACATGGGCATTTAGCCCCATATACTCAGTACGTTCCTAAGTGCTGATCCAGATATACGTCTATGTGCTAAATTGTATCATAATGTAGGTACAAATTATAGTATATGTACCATGTCCAATTAGTTTGTAGCTTTTAGTTGGCAGGTGATGATTCCTTTTGATTCAAGGGCTCGATTCAGTGATGCGGTTGAGACTAGTAGTATTTTCTTTTTTAGTCGTATTAAGTCAGGGTACTTGGGAGTCATGACCCAACTACCCATGATCAGTACTAGTAGAGGCTTTATAGATAGTGGGTAGAAGTTGATGTATTGGGTTTCAATTTTGTTATAAAAAGTTGAGTTGTAACCTTGTGACTCCAATTTTGTTATTGAGAAAATCCATATTAGAGTTATATTCTGCCTTATTCTTTTGGTTTTATGCAATTTATTCAGTTATTTATGTGTGATTCTATGTGAAGGGTTAGCTTGGGGTCACTTGTACCCCTAGGCACCGTTTAGCATCCTGAGGGATGATTTTTGGTCGTTACAGATGGTATCAGAGCACAAGGTTCAAGTGTCCCAGGGTGTCTATGAAGCCGTGTCTAGTAGAGTCTTACAGAATGGTACAAAGATATCTATATTTTTCATCGAGAGGCTACAAGGCATTTAGAAAAGGTCTCCATTCTTTTGAGTCTTAGATTGTGCTATACAGAGATTCTCTATGCGCTTATGCAAATCCTCAACTTTCTCTATTCAGGCCATCTCCGCCTTATTTTTAAGGTATCAAAAATTGTTAATCTTGAATCTTTACAGATAGTAGTGGGATTGTTATTGAGTTAAAGATACCTTATCAGTGTTTTTGAGTTCTGATGATTGAAGTACTTTATTCATGATTCATAAAAATTGGGTACTAAGCCCAAGTTAGAGGTGCTTTCAGATCCCTCCTTAGAATCCATGGTATGAAGCTATGCTTCCTTACCCATGTATTACTCTTGAGATATCATTATTCCCATGTTCTGATTCCTTTCCAGATAATGTTCTTAGATTGGCTAGTAAGAAGCTTCAGAAGTCTCTCAATGCAAGTTGATGAAAGCTTTGTGGTGTGTCAGGAATCCCTCATGATGGAAGCTATTGCCTCACTCTTATGAGTCTTGCAAGTGAAATAGAATGAGATGTATATTCTTAGATCATTGAATCTTGTGTGTAAGTTTTTTATCTTTTGCAATATGTAATCTTGTTATCATTGTCTTTTTGAAAAAACAAATCAAGTCTAGTGAAGCCGTATGGGGATCTTTCGATTCACTAGCATAGTTGCTTTGTTATTCATCTTATTTTCTTATTCATAACATAAAACCAAAGTCTAGTGAAGTCGTGTGAGGCCTATTTCTATTCACTAGCAACTTGTTATGCATTCTGTTATTCTTGTGTTGGTTGGAACTGGGGGTTTAGAGTGGTGGTGACAAGAGAAATGGTAAGGGTCATTTGTTGATCTTATATGTGTATATGTATAGCTAAATTTTGTTGTACATGTATGGGCTATTAATAAAGTGTTATGTCCTTGCTTGTTTATTTGTGTAAGGTAGAGATGGAGTCATTAGTTAAGGGGAGATATTGTTTATTGATGTATGGAGAGAGTTTTTGATGGTAGCTATTGCGTTGAAAGGTACAAGTTATTGATTAAAGTACTTGGTAAATGGGGTTGTTGATTTAGGCATCCCTGAGATTGTAGGTTGGAGTTTAGTTGAGACTTATAGGGCTATGAGCTATGTTGGGGCTGTATAAATATGTCGATAGTAATGATGTGTAGAAGGAGGGTGTGTTGATGAATTAGAAATAAAATGGGCCATGTGATTGTGATAGATTATTATCGGTTATGAAGTTTGAGTGGGCATGTGAATTTGATCTTTTGTTTCATGACATTCGAGGGAGATTAGCGCTAGACACTAAGCTTTAATGATTGGTGGTCATGAAAGTGGAGGCGGGGATTTCTTGTTTAATGGTACTAGTTATAGGAAAGTGATCTAATAGGCTTGAACAGTGTATGCAAGGGCCTAAGTTTGTTTGATTCGTGTCAAGTTTGATGTTGTATGTATGATGTAGAAGTACGCCCAAGGTGCCATAGGGCTATTTTGTTCTCTAGGATTATTGCATATTGTCTGGTTAGTAGTAACGCTGAGTTGCTAGGTGGGACTAGAGAGATTATGAATAAAGGTGTGTGCGTGATTTCGATTCTCGTGGTTTAGAAATATAAGTTATAGGCGATGTAGTGGTAGGCTATGGTAGGAGTGGTGTGGTCCGTTAGAGAATGGGATATACCCGTTCTAAGCGTTAAGTAGTAAATGAAGACTATTGGGGTTATATACGAATGATGTGTATCTTAGGAGGTAGTTTTATGAGTTGGAATCATGCTTTGGGGAGTGATGTGATAGAGCGTAACGTGGGGAAATTACAACTGACTGAGGACATAACCCTAGATAGGAAGATTTGGAGGAAAAATATTAGGATAGAGGTCTAAGGGTGTGGATGCGTCGTAGTCGGTAATTAGGTGGACTTTGATGTCCTCAGTTTGGCAATGTACAATTTGTTGTGAATGTCGTACCTATGTTGTTTTATGGTGTCCTAGGATTTGAATGCTTTTGTATGCTGCCTTTTTGTCCTAAGATGGAGGTTTATTGAAAATAGCCTCTCTACTCCTTTAAGGATAGTGGTATGGACTGCATACAATCTACCCTCCCCAGACTCCACTTATGTGGGAATATATTGGGTTTGTAGTTGTTGATTTTACGCTTTTAAGTGCAGTCATTCGGGTCAAGTTCTTTTATTTATGTGCATTGTTATGTCCCCTACTCTAGAGCAAGTGATGACAGTTGGACCAAAGTTTATATGGTAGTTTACCGCCTTGGAGCGATGACTTAAGTCTAAGGAGGAGATGATAGGACTGATAACCGGGTCGAACCTTAAGACTCTAGTGGATGTACCAGTGAGCCATAGAATAGCTTCGAGAAGGATTGATTCTTCACCCTAATCTCATTTTAGTGCTTTCTGTTGTCCCAGTATCTGCTTATGTTTTACAGTTCTGTTCCATATCCTAATTCATGTTCATGCTATGATTGAGTTGTGACTTGTGTTTGTTTACAAGGTTATCAAGCTTTGACCCTAGTATGTGATATTCATGTGATGTCCATGATAAACCCTTTTCATGTTGCTTGTTAGATGATGTTTTCATGCTAATTGAGTGAAGAAATTGTTGAATAAGCAACGCATGCTCCCCATATGTTTGATGAAAAACTTATGTGAAGAAATTAGAGCCAATACAACATGTTGACTAGGAACCCCCCCATTTGTGTGCAAGTTCATGCATGCCAAATGTTTATTGAAAAGCCTCAGTGAATGAATTGCGACACGATAATTTAGAATTCCCTTAATTATGTTCTCTTTAATACATGCTAATCCTTTGATATATGCTAGGTGTTTGATGGATGAGCTGTGACGTGACATGAAGTTTCCCTAATTATGTGTTCTCCGATACATGCTAAGACCCCAAATACGTGCTAAGTGCTTGATGTAAGGCCTTGTTGAATGGAGTGTGACCCAATAGAATTCCTCCCCAAGTTATCGCCTGCTTATAATCCCTAAATGCTTAAAGTGATGCCTTAGTGATTGTGATGGTGAATGAATGCCCATGGTCATGAATGATCATGTTTTACCTTTCTATTATTGAGTCCTGGGGGTATATGTACCCGATAATTTAGGTGCTGTCTAGATCTCGTGTCCATCTTCGTGATGATCTCAGTCAAACCATGATTCTCAGAACTCCGTGAGTTATAGAACTTAGGACTTTCAGAAAGTTATAGAATTTGAGTAATCTTGGTATTGTTAGCACTCTAGCCTCAATTGTATACTTTGCTCAGATCTAGTAGTATACAAGTGTTCAATACAAACCTCTGTAGTATTCGAGTACTCTTTTCAGAGTTCAGTAATATTCTGTCAGATAGCGAAACAAAGCAAATTCGTCTATTCATATGAGTCGACTTAATTAATTAGCTTCAGTACCATCAGTTCCCGAGGTCACTCTCTGGAGAGGACTGACCTCAATCTCTTTACTTAGTTATCTATAATGAGAGGTGCAGTTGTTCAGTATCAGTGTTATCAGATCCCGAGATCATCCGCCAGATAGGCTTGATCTCAGATTCAGTTTAGTATCCTTATAATTCTAAGATTACCCGTTAGATGGACTTGATCCCAGTAGCATACTCAATTGAGTATTCTTGTTACCAGCTCCAGGAGTCACCCATTAGATAGGCTTGATCTCAATTCTGGGTTTAGTTGATTGTCTTATTTGGCAGATTCAGAGATTTCCCCGCTAAAGAGGTCTGGTCTAAGACATAATCATTTCTCATCATTGACAGTAGGTTCAGGGATCATCTGTTAGGGAGGTTTGATCCCAGATTTAGTCAGTTGAAAATCATAAGCGCTTAATACATCATGAGCTAACTCTTCATTATAAGACTAAGGCAAGTTAGCCCAAATTCAGAAGAAGGTAACACCCTTCCTTCATTCAGTTCCTCTCTAATCCGAGATTCAATATACAGTTGTTCCTATTATAAATAAATGCATTCTTCGAGTGTGCCCGGTTTGAAAAGGTATAGATACAGTGTGACAAGTATTTCAGCTGTGCACCCTCAGTTCTCTCTGTTTTTCCTAGCCTGACTATCGATATTCGAGGATGAATGTTTCCAAGGGGGAGATATTATAAAACCCCACAAAATTCCCTCATAGTTTGAGCCTTAGAGCATGTTGAGTGAAGTGTCATTCCGGCCTTAAAAATTTAAAAGGTGTCTTCCCAAGTGTGAAATATTTTGAATCGTGTGGAATTTCCCTAATATCGACTTTTTGTCATGTAAAGCATTGAGTTAGCTTTCCAACGATACCAATTTCGTCAAAATTCAACATCGAGCGAGGAAGTTATGGCCATTTTACTGAACGTTGTTGGAATTGCCCAAGTTTGACGGACAATTCGATGGACCATCAAGTCTGCGACGGACTGTCAATCGTCCAGTCAAAATCAAGGCAGTGACCCCTTTTTCTGGCCATCTTACGATGGCCAAAATGATGAACCGCCAACTTTTTGACAGACTGTCACTTTGATCATCGCTCTCAGGCAGTGTGGCCTCATCCTAGCCATCGCACGATGGCCAAAATGGAGGACTTCCAAACTTTTAATAGACCATCACAGCTAGGCAGTATGTCCCTTCTTCTGGCCAGTTTGCGACGGATGATCTGACGGACCGTCGAACTTTTGACGGATTGTCGATTCGACCGTTGCATCCCCCGTTCAGTATTTTTAACCCATTTTTGAAGGGATATTTTGTTTTTTTCCCCTCTTTTAAACCCTCCTATATATTCTATGTAAAGCAGCTTCCTCATTTTCCCATCTCTAACACTAATGAGCTAGGGTTTTCTCCTCCAAATTAAATCAAAACAAAATTCTTCTCCAAGGAATCTAAGAACTCGCCATGGATTCTTCAAATTGAGTTGAGATTCAAGTTCCCTAAGTCAGGTGTGGCAAGAACCCTCTTTTTCAAGGATAAGAAGAAGAGTTTAGAGAAAGCTTGTTCATCCAATGTCATAATCTAAGGTATGTGGGGTTTTGGACAAGGGTAACCCTTTCACCCTTGTGCCCAAAAGGATTATTTACATCATGATTTTTCTTGAAATCTATGAGGTTTTACATGAATTTGAATTGGGGTTTTTTTTCCATTGTTATTGAATGCATTATCTTGATATTTCCCATGAATTGAGAGTCAAATGGCATGATTTCCTACATGTTTTCTTGAGAAATTACAGCTGGGTAATAACCCTATGATTTTACTTCTTGAAAAACTAATATTTGTAATGTTTGAGATATTGAAGCATATCACTATATTGAGATTCTGAGATAAATTGCTGAAATTTTCAGATTTCCACATGATTTATGAATCTATATGCTATACATTATGCTTTTGATGAGCTTTAACTTGAGATTGAACTGTGGGTTAGTAAGCCTTATTTGGGACTTGTGAATTTGTGAACTCTTGTGCTCTAAGCACCCATGATTTGAGTATTTTGAGATGATTAAGAAATGAATTGACCTAATGGTCTTAGAGCTTTGAAATCCACTTCACTATATGAGATTGTTGATTTGATTATTGGCTTCATGGCGAACCCTGAGATTATTCTAAAAGTGGATATTTATGAGATGAGCGTAGATAATCCAAAAGGAGTAGTATTTAGCACCGAGTGGGTAAGTTACTATGATTTCTTACCCCAAAACTATGGCCACCATAGATTGTGCCTGAGACCGAGTTTATTATTATTAGCCCAAGGCCGAGTTGATATTGGGCCCGAGGCTGAGTTTCGTTTAGTGATTACTAGACCCAGGTTATACTCCCTGGCAAGAGTACGACGTTCCTCCCCAATATGGGGCTTTTTCCTTAGGAGGACAAAACGTTGGACTCCATATAACTCGCATGATTTATGTCGGTTACGATAACCTCCCTTGCCTTTCAAACTTGAGATCAGCTACTTCCTCGAAAACTAAAGTATTTTCCCTCCTATGAGCTATTTTCCTACTAATGAGGTTGTAAAATGGTTTCCTAGCTAAAGTATTCCCTTGATATGAATTGTCTCTTCAAAAGGGAGTGTTTTTCCTTGATTTGGTATTTTCCCATGAAACCTTGAGATGAGTTATTTTCACTAAACTAGAGTATCTTCCTTTTGAGATTGAATGATTTTCCTAAAGCTTGAAATGAGATATTTTCCTAAAGTGAATGAAATGCCTTCAAGTATGTTTCAAAGTGATATGATTTCGAATTCCAAGTATTTGAGTTCAAAAAAAGTTATAAGATCTTGAGAACTAATGAAGTTTTACCCTCCTTGAGGCATATGCATGAGTTGATAGTATTGTTTAAGGTCCCTTTGGTCTTGAGTATTGAGAATAGGAGAAGATTTTTGATTTGAAGGTTAAAGAATGATGACTCACGATATTTGTGTTATGTGCCTCATTTTACATGATTTATGAGCTTTACATTTGATATTTGTTCAAGCTATGTGAGTCATCCCATATTGCATCTATGATTTGACTGAGAAAGGTTGATACTATTTTATACATGTGCATTCACCTCTATATACTCAGTATATTCCCAAGTGCTGATCCACATATACGTCTATGTGCTACATTATCTCATAATGTAGGTAAAAATTATAGCATATGTACCATGTCCGATTAGTTCGTAGCTTCCAGTTGGCAGGTGACGAGTCCTTTTGATTCAAAGGCTCAAGTCAGTGATACGGTTGAGACAAGTGGTATTTCCTTTTTCAGTCGTATTGAGTCAGGGTGCTTGGGAGTCATGACCCAACTATCCATGGTCAGTACTAGTAGAGGCTTCATAGCTAGTGGGTAGAAGTTGATGTATTGGGTTTCGATTTTGTTGTAAAAAATTGAGTTGTAACCTTGTGACTCAGTTTTGGTATTGAGAAATTTCATATTAGAGTTATATTCCACCTTATTCTTTCAGTTTTATGTATTTTATTTAGTTATTTATGTGTCATGCCAAGTGAAGGGTTAGCTTGGGGTCACTTATGACCCTAGGCACCGTGTAGCATCCCGAGGGGTGATTTTGGGTCGTTACAATACATGTTTTCAGTTATTGCATATGATAGTTTTACTTATTGTATTCTCCCTCAATACCAGTACATTTCAAAAGTACTGACCAACAGTACTATTATCCGCGATCACCACATCCTACATCCTAATCTTAAGTGGATTTAGGCACCTAAGTGTCATAATTTACACTTGTTTATCCTTATTTTGAGGACTTCTTGTGTTATTAATGAGGTGATCTTAATATAATTGAGAATATATGTGTAAAATATAATTGATCATAATGTCTAAGGCCTGTTTCAGACAAGTCTAGAATTAATTTGGTCACTTAGAATTCAAACGAGAAAACTAGTGTTACTGGCTTGAGCTATGTATTGTTCTAGTTTATCTCAATGGATTCTAGTGTGCTTAATGAGTTATTAATGGGATAATTTAATAAATATTTATGAAAAAACATGTTTATAGTGTTTAAGGTTTAATTTAAACAAGCTAAGAGTCAAAAAAAGATCAAATAGAGCTTAGACGACGAAACTAGTTGTGCTAGCTTGAGCTATGCTTGGTTCTAGTCTACTTGTTTGAACTCTATTGAGCTGTATGATCTAATGATTGTTTTTTGGTGTTATAGTAGGCCATGGATTATGTTAATATCATTTTTTGGAAGCTAAAAATTCTGAAATTTAAGTGGAAAGACACCCCAAAAGTGAGGAATGCAAAGGCAAAAGGAAGGAGCAATTTTTGACGAAATCGGATGTTTCTGAGCACATGGGTGTGTCACGCCCTTGGAACTCCGACATAAGGCTCTGAAACACACTTATACACAAACTAAATGTGTCCAAAATAGTGTTCATATGTGTTAACGGCGTGCCACATGCTAAATGCGGAGCAACACCGTATGCCCAAGGCACCAAAATGAACAGTTTTTGTCATATTATAAATAGGACACTTGGGACTTATTGTAAACACCTTGGACGAATTTTGGGGATTCAAATATACTTGAGGAGGCTTCATTTATGGTTCTTAATCTTTCCTTTATTTTACTTTTGGTTTTTATACGTGAATTTCTTAATTGCAATTCGTTGTAAGACCATGAGCGGCTAAACACCCTTATCTAGGGTTGAGTCCAAGAACATGATTACTTGTGCTTATATTTGAGTTGGTTTATGTTATTTATTATTATTTATTGTTCATATATCTTTATATTTACTATTATGTGAATTCACGACCCTTAGAATAAACATTTATTTCTATTATGATCCTGAAGAAGGAATAATAGATTAGAACGTGGGATGTATGGAGTAGGATCTTAATCATTCAAGGGAATAAAGTTAAGATTTGTATTTAGGGTAGGAATATACCTAATTCTCCCTTTTTGGTTCATTTATAAGATGAAATATAAATGCATTTAACTTAGTACTCACATCCTCGCTTAACGATACAGTTGTGGGGCTAAGTTAGATAGATGAATAGATGACCGAAAGACCATAGCCATGTTATAAACCTTGTGAACAACAACCAAGGTAATTAACTAAACCAACAAGATTATATAACTAAATAGGATTTTTTGTAGTTCCTTAACCTTGGGCTTCTCCCTATTATTTTCCAACACTTTATATTATCGAATTGTTTATGGTTACTTTTAGTTTTCTATTCTTAAATATTTTGGTTACTTTTGCACTTGTTTAATATTTATAGTAAGACTAGAATTAGATTGTTATTGAGCACATGTTCCTGTGGGATAAATACTTGGCTTTCATAGGCCACTTTACTACTTGGGTGACCATGTACACTTGCGTGTGCACTTGGACGTAATAATTTTTTGGTGCTATTGCCAGGGACTTAAAAAATCGGCAATTGTCTTAGTTTTGTTATTTGATTTCTTAAGTGTTAGCAACTTTATCTTAGCTTCTGAATTTGCAGACTCAGGTTTGAAATATAAGTAAGCTGTCAAGACAAAGGGATTTGGTTGACCCATATCCTGAACCTGACCAACGCTTATATCAACTGAGAAGAGAAGTAGTACATCTATATCAGATACCATAGATTCAACAAAAGAAAGCTATTCCTGTACTAATGTCTGAAGGTTTATCAGCCGTAGGACAGTTCACAAAATGGCAATTCCATTCGCAATAAATATTACCTCCGTCATCAGCAGACCGACACCTAGAGGTAGATTTCAGCTAACCAAAATATGGTGCAACAATTGCACATTAGTGAGCATTTCACAGGCCTATCATATGAGGATCTGCAGGTCCAATTGTAAAACTTTTTAGAGATTATGACATCTTTATTCCCACTGGAGTCCCCACAGACTATGTGAGGCCCACTCTTTTCCATTTTTCACTTTTAGGGAATGCAAAAAAATGGTTAAATGTGGATCCCACAAGCTTTATCACTACATGGGATGATCTGGAAAGGAAGTTCCTAATCTAATTCTTTCTATCTTACAAGACTGCAAGGTTACACAGTAAAGATTTAAGTAAAAACTAGATGAGAACATGTATTATACTTAGGAGAGGTACAAATACCTTCTCAGAGATTTTCCCCACCACCAGCAGTCCAATAAGCTATTAGCTCACACTTTTGTTGAAGAACTTGACCATAACACAAGGATTTTGTTAGATTCAGCTGCAAACGGTCAAGCATTGGAGAAAACTTATGATGCACTATATACCTTGTTAAACTAGATTGTGCAAGGAAATCTGATTAGCATGGTGATATCTCAAAAAGTGAAGTGAAAAATCCTGAAGGCAAGATTGATAGTGTCACAACTTTTGCCATCCAATTGTCATCCTTTCAGAATCAAATGATGACATAGTTCAATAAATTGAGTGTGAATTAAATCTAAGGCTCAGGTAAATTATAATACCCCATACTTACCCTAGCTCGATTAATCTCTTAGTTGCGTGTTTAAGGGGTTAAGGCTTGAAATTTTCACTATGTGTTGGGGACTTAGTTATTTTCAAGACCCCTAAACTTAATGGATTTTTATTTTGGTCTTCCCAACCCCGAGATGTTACTTTTTGAGTTAATTCATGTTCAGGGAAGTAAGAAGTATATCTCAAGAAAGTTTTGGATTTTTTGGACGAGAATTAGGTCACTTTTGGATTTTGATTCTAGAACCTCACCGCGATAGTGGTGTGTCGCGATGGGTATAGCGATGGGCACCTCATCGCATTGCAGTGAAGGTGTTTTCATCTAGTTCTTGATTTATAATTTGATTTCATGTGTCATGATCTTTATCCTAGTGTGTGATGTGATTATTAGGTGAAAAGTATTCATAGGAATCACTTAGAACAAAGTTGAGCTAAGAGCCTTGGATTCGTCCAAAGTTTGGTATTCAATTCTAAAAGAGTCTACTTTGAATGTGTATAACTTTTGATATACATTGAATTTTTCATCTCAAGACCCACCAAATTTTACATAATTGAATTAGCTTTCCAACGATACCAATTTGGCCCTAATTCGATACCCGAGCAAAAAGTTATGATCATTTTCATCAGAACCAGTAAGCCACAGTAATTAGACCACATCGTGATGAGCCTTAATCGGCATACGAGTTATAATTTTTTGGTTTAAATGATAGAGGGGTAATTAGGTCTTTTCCCACCTCAACCCAATTCATAAAAACATGACCTAAGACTTCAGCTAGGGCATTATATGCCCATATTCTCCACTTTTTCTCTAAAGAACAAACCCTAATCACCCACTTTAAGTTCATCCATTCCACCATCTTCTCTTCAAGAAAAATCAAGAGTTAAGTTCCATAATCCAAGAATTTCAAGAAAACTTTCAAGATCATCTCTAAGGCTTTCAAGGTCAAGATTTCTCTACTAAGTCAAGTCTATTAAGTTATGTGGGGTTATGAACAAGGGTATCCTTTCACCCTTGTGTCCAAATTACATAATTTTAAGATTTTATTTAATTTTTTTGAAGTAGGGTTCATACTCAAGTGTGTATATTCTTGAAGCATGTGATTTTCATGAGATTTAAAGATTTAAGTATATGAAGAAGTGATTATGTTTATATTTTTAACTTGCATGATTTATATTATGAATGAGATTGCACTATCTTGACTTGTTATTGTTGAAGTATTTCAAGATTGTTATTGACCATGAAGTTTTATTATGAATTTACATGAGTTTAAAGCATGAGTTTTAAGCCCTAAGTTTGAGTATTGAGACTTCAAGAAGATTATGCTTTTAAGTATTCTTTGATAAGCTTATATCAAGATTTAAAGCAAGAATTGATATTTTGATCCTAAGCTAAGATAAGAGATCCACATTTGTTCATTTTTATCATAGTTTAAAGAAAAGATAAGCATAACTAGTTTTCATTGTAAACCCTTATGCTATTTTAAGGTGGATTTCATAAAGTATGTTCATATAAGTATTAAGGGAGTACTATTTAGCACCAAGTTGGGTATGAGTCCAAGGTCGCATACCCCAGAACTATGAGCCACCTTAGGTTTAAAGTCTTAATATGGGTTAAGTATAGTGATCATTTAAGTTAAGGTCCTATTTTGATGGCAAGGGTAGGTCAACTTTCCCCAACGTGAGTTATCCCCACTGTAGGTAAGACTTTGGACTCCATGATAGCTCACAAGGTGTATGTCGGTTAGAACTAAGTGTTATGGCTCACAAAGTTTATCCTTATTCTCCATTACTCATGTTTATGATTTTACAACTTTTGTTTTATTCAAGCTCAAGGTGAGTCATCTACACTTACCATACATTATTTTAAAGTCTATGTGTACATTTAGTTTTGTTTTACTTATGCAGTCACCCCTACATACTCAGTATATTCCAAAAGTACTGATCTACATCTATGTCTATGTGCTACATTGTCTTATAATATAGGTAGAAGTTGTAGCACACATATCATAATCAGAGAGTTTGTAGCTTCCAGTAAGTAGGTGAAGAGTTCTTTTGATTCGAGGACTCGAGTCAAGTCTAGTTTTAGTAACATTTTTTTATTCAGTCGTATTGATTAGGGATAGATGGGGTCATGTCCTGTTACCTATAGTCAATATTAGTAGAGGCTTTATAGTCAGCCAGAATAGTTGATGTATTTAATTTCAGTTTTGTTTTATATGACCAGATTTGTAATTCTTTTTGATAGTTTTGTTTTTGAACAAAGTCAGTATAGACATCCCTTTTGCTTATTTTTTTCAAATTAATGTATCTTATTTAGTTGCTCACGAGTTATACCAGTATAAGGGCTATCTTGGAATCAGTTGTGGTCCTAAGCATCATATGACATCCAGGGGGTAGTCTCAAGGAATTACAAACTTTGTATCAGAGCGCAAAGTTCAAGTGTCCTAGAGTGTCTATGAAGCCGTGTCTAGTAGAGTCTTACAAGACGGTACAGAGATGTCTGTACTTTTTTTTGAGTGTCTATGTTTCCCTTTTTCATGCTCTAGCTTGTGCTGTAAAGTTGTTCTCTTAGAAACTTCCGTTGATACATGTGTAACTCCATACTTCTCCATCTATGACTTATTCTTAAGATAACATTACTAGTAAGTTACAATTCCTCCCAAGATGATGCTCTAAGATTTACTATCAGTAACTTCAGAAGTCACACAATTGAGAGGAGCTCACTAGTGTGTTATAAGTCCCTTAAATTGTAAGCTTATGTCCTCGTTTATATGATTTGTTTAGTTAATATAGAACAAGATATGTATTTAGATTCCTTATTAACCTTACAAGATAGATAGTGCTCATGAGATGAGATAGTATGAATCTAGGTTGTTAAATAAAGTTTACATTTGAAGGATATTATAAAACTGAGTATTTTGATTCATAAGTAGTAGAACCTTCTTATAGTTAGAAGTATGGGTTTATAAGTGTAGTGACAAGAAGGGGTGTAATAACATTTGATTGAATGCATATAGATGACCTTTTGCGTACGATTGAGTTCATGGTGAGGTGATAGGTCCTTGTATATTAGTCTAGGGGTACTAAATGTTGTACATGTTCCTTGGTTGAAGGTAGATAAGGATTTATTGATGGTATTTATTGTGTTAGAAAAGTATAGGTTATTGATAAAAGTATTTGATGGTTGAGTATTGTGAATTTAGGCCTCTTTTGAGGTTGTAATGAGTTTCGTTGAAACTTATAGAGCCATGAAAGAAATTTAACTGTATAGATAGGTGAATGGTAGTGATGTGTAGAGGGAGGATATGCTAATGGATTATAATAAGATGGGCCATACAATCATGATCAATTATCATTTTTATGAGATTCTAGTGGACTAGTGTTTCTTAATGTCTTATTTTATAGCTTTCAAGTGAGAATAGTATGTGAGATTATGTTGTTAATCATGCCTAGCACTAGACACTAAGTTTGAATAGTAGATGATCATCAAGGTGGAAATAATGACTACTTGGTTAGTGATGCTAGTTATATGAAGTGATCTAGTAGGCTTGAACAGTGTATGCAAGAGTTAAAGTTCATTTATTTGTAATGAAGTATGATGTTGTAAGTATGATGTCGAGGTGTGACCAAGGTGATATGGGGTTGCATTATTTTCTAGGATTATTAAAGGCTGTGTGTGGTTAGTAGTGCCCTTGAGTTTCTAAATAAGAATAGGGCTAGTTATATAGTATATGGTGTTCCTAATAGCTAAGTTAAGGAGTTATGGATAGATGATGTTGATCCTTATGGTATGATTTTGATTCTAATGGTTTAGGGAACAATATAAGTTTTGAGATGTGATATCAGTAGGCTATAACGGAAGTAGTATAGTTCTTTAAAGGTTTGGGGATATCCATGTTAAGTGTTAGAATCTAAGTTTGAATCTTTGAAGATTGAGCAAATAAAAATAAAAGTTGAAGCTCTAGATAGTGTGAACTCATGGTATGGTGATACTCATGAAGATTCTAAGTTAGTAAGTGTTTAAGTTATTATATGATGATTGTTGGGGCTATAGAAAGCTAAGAATTGTATATCACAAGGTAGTACTAGCAGCGGGGTTTACACTTTCATGTGTAGTCTTCCAGGCTGAGTTTACTATTGGTGTGTATTGATGTATCTCAGCCTCTAGAGTAAAGTGGTTGCAGTTCTGTTTAGAGTTTATAAAAATGATCCATAGACTTAGAATAAGGGCTTTAAGCTAATGGAGAGATGATAGAACAAGAACTTAAGTCAGGCTCTCAGATTCTAGTAGTGATGCCAGTGTATTGTAGAACATTAGTAGGGGAGGAAGATGCCCGACCTATTCTCATCTTAGTGCAAAGTTTTGTACTTCAGTTCTTATGATATCTATTCATGCCTTACATATCAGCTCCATGATCATAGATTATGTTCATGCACATAATAGAGAATAACGTACTCTACCAGTTTCTAGTATGAGGAGTTCCAGTTCATTTAGCAGTACAAATCATGTTCCATGAATTTATGAACTCCAAACTCAGGTCATGTAGCTCATGACTCATGTACTCATGATTTATAGTATGTTCAGTTCCAGGTACTGGTGCTACACTCTTAATGATCAACAAAATTTAGATTATGTCATGTATGTCCTTAGTTTAGCTCTCTTTGATGAATTCATACTTTTGATACTCTATTCCTCAGGCCTTAGTTATGTAATACCCTGCAAAGTTCTCTCCTAGTCTGAGACTTAGAGCATTTTTGGAAAAATGAAAATCCCAGTTTAAAAATTTCAAAAATATCTTCCCAAGTATGAAACACTTTAAATCGTGTTGTATTTATCTAATTTAAACATTTGTCATGTAAAGCATTGAATAAGATTTCCATCGATACCAATATCATCAAAATCCAACATTGGACAAGGGAGTTATGGCCGTTTTACTAGATGGTATCAAAATCGCCCAGGTTTGACGGTCGACCTGGCGGATCGCCAAGTCTTTGGTGGACCATCAGGTGTCTCGTCAGGCCAAGACAGAACATCTCATTTTTGGCCCCTGAGTGACGGGCAAAGTGATGGACCGTCAAAAAGTTGACAGACCGTCAAGGGGTCCATAAGGTCAAAACAGAATGGCCCATTCTTGACCCTCGAGTGATGGACGATCTGGTGGACAGTCAGATTCCTGATGGACCGTCACTTCAACCATCACGTCGAGTCAGAATGTCCCAGTTTTGGGACTTGAGTGACGGACGACTTGGTGGACCGTTGTCCCTCTGATGGATCGTCAGGTCGACCGTCACAGACCCCGAACAATATTTTATAGACAAATTTTAAAGGGGCATTTTGGTCTTTTCTACATCCTCCCCCAGCTCTATAAATACCAGGCTAAGGGCCTTCAACTTTATTTTTCTCTACTTTCATCCAAAAACTAGGGTTTCTAAAATTAAAAATTCTCTCTTCTTCCACAAAAAATTAAGAGAGAATCAAGAGCAAGGATCAAGAATTCTTCCAGGAGCATTCAAGAAAAGAGTTTCCGCAAGGTATGTAGATGTTGATTCTTGGTCCCCTTTCATCCAAGAAGCTCAAGTAACCCTTTTCTAAATCTTAAATATTTCATGTTTATGAATTTCTAATGATTCTTGTGAGTTAAAATATATGTTCCTTCTACGATTAAGTTGTGATTTATGTTCGTGTACAAAATTATGAATCCTTGGCCTTAGTATATGGTATTTGAGTGGTAAATGGATTATGTACTCGTTGATGATGTTGATTGATTTCCAAGATGGAATGTTTATGTGGTTTGTATGAATCTATGAGATTATACGGGCTGGAAACATGTAAATTTGTTGTTCATGATGAGTAGTTGGGTTATTATTCCTATGCCTAAGTTGTGCATGTGAGGTGTTCGATAAAATGTCTAAGAGACTAGAAATTAAGCATTGTAGTTAAATCATGATCTAATGACTTCTAAGCTACGATTATGTGTTACGATTGTTGATGTGTTCATGACTTTTGGGTGTAGAATTGGTTGATTTAGCAGAGTATATCTCCCATAGGTTGATAAAATCTTAGAAGAAGAATATGAGCCATTATAGCTTGTTGAATAGGAAGCCCCAAATTGTGAGCTAGTCTATGCATGCCTAGTGTTTGATAAAATGACCGAGTGAATGAATTATTCCTTGCTAGTAGGAAAACCCCAAATAAGTGTGAACCTATGCATGTCTAGTGTTTATTGAAGGACCTTAGTGAACGAGTGGAGACGTGATGGTTGTAAATTCCCCATTATGTGCTCTTTGTTATATGCTAAGTTCTTAACACATGTCAAGTGATTAGCAAGTAAACTATGACATAATAGTGTGAAGTCTCCTAAGCGATGAGATACCCAAACATATGTTAAGATTGATATAGGTATGAAATAGTTGAGGTAAAACCTTGTTGAATGGAGTTTGATCTAATAGCATGTTTCCCCTATGTTATTATATGATTATTATCCCAAGATGCTTAAAGTGACCCTTTTGTGATTATGATGATAAATAGAGGTTTATGTTTCCAAAATGCTTGATGCAATACTTTAAGGATTTTTAAGGGGAAAAGTATGTTATGATTTCTAATTGCTTGGAGAAGACGCTTTAATAATTATGATGATGCATTAGTGATGGTGACGATGAATGAATGATTACAATAATGTATGAATGATTATGATGATGAATCAATGCCTGTGTTGATGAATGGATAATTGTAATAATGAAAGAATGATTAGGTTTCACTTTTATATTATTGAGTCCTGGGGGTATTTACACCCAAAAATAGAGCTGTTGTCTATAGCCCGTGTCAGTTTTTCGATAATTACAACTGAGCCATGATTCTCAGAACTCAGTGAGCTGTAGAACTCTATATCCTTAGACGAGTACAAAGCTTAATAAAGCTCAGTATTCTCAGTTATCTTTGTAATCTCTGTATCATCAGTTAGATACCATGATTCGATATCCTTTTTGTCAGATACGAAACTAAGCAATCTCAGCATAATTCAGTCAGATATTTGAGAAACACGATCAGTATTAGATTCAACTCAATCTAAGTTCAGTTAAGAACCAGATCAGTGTCTTTCAGTTGGGAGTAGAAACTAGAACCGAGCGAGCTTAAGGATGGGGACTCACCTACTAGTGGAGGGTGTAATCCTTAGTTGTGATCCTTGTGCTCCAGAACTACGTATACAGTGTAGGTTAAGACATTACATATGCCAGATGAGGGTGGATGAGAGACATCATACCTGCTAGATGAGGGTAGATGAGGTGGCTTGACCTATTAGATAAGGGCTCCACCGTTCTCGTATGAGGACCTGATAGATGAGGGTAATATAAAGATAACGTCTTTACCCATGGCGCAGTATTGACACCTCTGCAACCGGGGTTAGAGGTTGGAGCCCTAAGAGATATTAGGGGCATGTCGGTTAAGTAACTACTTCCCATAGTTTTAGTTTTAGATTCAGTCTCAGTTTCAGAATCAATCTTCAGAAATCAGGGCTGTCATATGCAGTCATCTATCATTATGAGAAACTCAGATAGTTCTATCAATTAATGGACTATCCCATCAAATAGACTTGGTCTCACATACAGTTATTTGATAGCATATTCAGAGGTATGCCGCCAGACAGGCTTGATCATAGTATCAGATTCTTGTTGAGTATTCTTGTTGTAAGATTCGAATATAATTATATTTCTTATCATTGATAAAGCTTCCAAAATTATCTGTTAAAAGGGTTGATCTCTAATCCTGTCAGTCAAAAGTAGTAAGTCCAAGAATTCAGTCAAAGATGTAAGTACATCCAGATTCTCAGTTACCAGTATTAGATGAGTCATTGATTTAGTATCTCAGTGTTAGTAGTGATTTCAGTCTGCAATAAAGTGGTATCTGGGTTTCAGTATCTAGAGTTGCGATAATTGTGTTCATGTTCTATGCATTCATGTATGTGTTCTCATGCGACGTTGTGCATGCATGAGCCCTTGCATTTAGCCTTATCTCGTCTACATACTCGGTACATTTTTGTACTGACGCATTTACGTCATGGTGTTTTGTTTGACACTATAGTTTCAGAGGCATAGGATTCAGAGTTTTCTCAGCAGTTCAGTCCCAGTTTGCAGCAGTAGCAGTGAGTCCTCTTCCTTTGAGGATGAATCTTAATTTACTATTATTGTATCAAATTTTGTTTATATTCTTATTTGACGGAGTTAGTTGGGGACATGTCCCATCAACTCCATAGTTCAGATAGTTTAGCGGCTTTTCAGACGGATGTTGATGTATTAGTATTAAGTTTTCAGTTTGAGTATGTATAGATGTGTTGAACCTTATGGTCAGTTTCTACATTTATTTCAGATATTATGCAGTGTACAGGTACAGATATCAGTAAAGGGTTAGCTTGTGGTCCTTTGGGTCCATAAGCACCGTGTGACATCACGAGATGGGATCTCAGGGTGTTGCAAGTTAAGTGTCCAAGTTATGCATAATATTTTTTCATGCTTTAGGTCCTCATGTTATAACCTTTTAGTGACCTTTTCTTAGGTCAAGATAGTGATGATGAACAATTAGTTAGATGGGAGAGAGTAAATGTTTCTTGTTGACGAAAGATTGGTGTATGCCTGTTTTATATAAATTTATAAGTTTAAAGGAATATTGAGGTAAAGCTTTTTGTGTATGTCTTGGTTAGTTGAGAATGTTTATACGTGTCTTCCTAAAAATAGTGCATGGAATCTATTATTGATAGAGGTATTAGAGAAAATGAGAATGATGCTCTTATGGATGTTTGATTAGAAGTGCATATGGGGTTATGAAGATAGGCTTGAATGTCATGTTGGTATATATGAGTGGATGGGTGCATTGTGCGTTAGTGTATTTTTAGTAAGATGTTGAATTTATTTGTTGTGGTGGTAAGAAGAATTATTCTTAAGATGAGAACTATGAAAACACACGGGGTATTGAATTCATGGTCAGGCTAGTGTTATAGTGTTATGTGTAGTACCTTGAGATTTTGAGTTAGGCTTGAACATGGAGAGAGTGTATCAGACTTTCACTAGAGTAGTTATATGTACCTGTGTGAGAAGGCATTTAAGAGGAATAGTATAGTTGAGGGAGTATTTGAGAAGTGTGGCTAAGCTTGAAGATTAGCAGTTAAATTACATAAGGCTTAGAAGTTCTATCCTAGCTTATGTTTCATAGGCTTATTTCCCATGCTACATAATTATAGCCATAATAAGATTCCTCACTCAGATATCTTATTCAAATTATGCCTAAGATTCTTTGCTCTTAATGTTGTTAAGACTTCTTAGAAAAAGTGTTGAAGAAATACTCCAGTTGAGTGTAAACTTTCAGTGTGATTCAGTCTGCATAACCAGCAATTCAGTTTAGCAGTCAGATAGACAAGTTTCTATGGTTTCCCATCTTTCGATCTAGTCTTATAATCTGAAGTTTCATGAGTATGGCCATTCCAAGAGATAGTGTGTTCGCATCTATATAAATTGTGAATCCAGTTTAGCCCATTAATCATGTTTTAGAATCAGATATTCAGTCATGACTTAGTTCTTAAGTGTCCCATGTATCATCTCAGTCTTTTTTTGTATTTTAGCCAAGTCAGTATCATTTGAGAGATGAAATATCCCAAGGGGGAGATGTGGTAATACCTTGAGTTTCCACATCCTAAACCTCTCACCTTTTCTTCACAAAATCAGATCTAACCAAAAGTAATGGTTACTCATAAGTTGACTCTCTCGTTTCTATCACAGCCTTATAACCATTCTCAGGTCATTGCATTTATATTCAAGGAATTAGTTTAGTTCATAATATTCAGTTTAGGCATCATGTTTTAAACTTAGTTATGCAACCATGTTCCAAGTCATGCATGTTCAGTAGATGATCTTAGTTACCTTAGTACAGTAGTCTCAATCTAACCAGTCTTATTCGAGGATGAATATTCCCAAAAGGGAGATATTTTAATACCCCGTACTTACCCTAGATCGATTCATCTCTTATTTGTATGTTTAAGGGGCTTAAGGCTTGAAATTTTCACCAAGTATTGGGGACTTAGTCATTTTCAAGACCCCTAAACTTTGATGATTTTCATTTTGGTATTTCCAACCCCGAGACATTAATTTTTGAGTTGATTCATGTTCAGGGAAGTAAGAAGTATATCTCGAGAAAGTTTCAGATTTTTCAGACGATAATTGGGTCACTTTTGGATTTCGATTCTAGAACCTTACCGTGATAGTGGTGCATCACGGTATGTATAGCAATGGGAACATCATCGCTTAGTGGTAAAGGTGTTTTCGTCCAGTTCTTGATTTATAATTTGAGTGCATGTGTCATAATCTTTATCCTAGTGTGTGAAGTGCTTATTAGGTGAAAAATGTTCATAGGAATCACTTAGAACAAAGTTGCGCTAAGAGCCTTGGATTCGTCCAAAGTTTGGTATTTGATTCTACAAGGGTATACTTTGAACATGTATAACTTTTGATATACATTTAATTTTTTACCTCAATACCCACCGAATAGTACATAATTGAATTAGCTTTCCAACGATACCAATTTTGCCCTAATCCGATACCCAGCAAAAAGTTGTGATCATTTTCGTTAGAACTAGTAATCCACTGCGATTAGACCGCGTAGTGATGAGCCTTTAATCTGCATTCTAGTTACAAATTTTTGGTTTAAATGATGGAGGGGCAATTGGGTCTTTTCCCAACTCAACCCAATTTGTAAAAATACGACCTAAGGCTTTAGTTAGGGCATTATATGCCCATATTCTCCACTTTTTCTCTAAAGAACAAACCCTAATCACCCCCTCCAAGTTCATCTATTCCATCATCTTCTCTTCAAGAAAAATCAAGAGTTAAGTTCTATTATCTAAGAATTTCAAGAAATCTTTCAAGATCATCTCTAAGGCTTTCAAGGTCAATATTTCTCCACCAAGTCAAGTCTATTAAGGTATATTGGGTTATGAACAAGGGTATCCTTTTACCTTTGTGCCCAAATTGCATGATTTTAAGATTTTATTTAATTGATTTGAAGTAGGGTTCATACTCATGTATGTATATTCTTGAAGCATGTGATTTTCATGGGATTTAAAGATTTAAGTATATCAAGAAGTGCTTATATTTATGTTTTTAACTTGCATGATTTATATTATGAATGAGATTGCACTATCTTGGCTTGTTATTCTTGAAGTATTTCAAGATTGCTATTGACCATGAAGTTTTATTTTGAATTGACATGGGTTTTAAGCCCTAATTGAGTATTGAGACTTCAAGAAGATTATGCTTTTAAGCATTCTTTGATAAGCTTAAATCAAGATTTAAAGCAAGAATTGATATTTTGATCCTAAGTTAAGATAAGGGATCCATATTTGTTCATTTTGATCATAGTTTAAAGAAAAGAAAAGCATAACTGGTTTTCATTATAAACTTTATGCTATTTTAAGGTGGATTTCCTAAAGTATGAGCATACAAGTATTAAGAGAGTAGTATTTATAACTGAGTTGGGTATGAGTCAAAGGTTGGATGCCTCATAACTACGAGGCACCGCAGTTTTACAGTCCCAATATGGGTTAAGTATAGTGATCACTTAAGTTAAGGTCCTATTTCGATGGCAAGGGTAGGACAACTTTACCCACTGTGAGGTCTCCCCATGATAGCTCACATGGTGTATGTCGGTTAGAAGAACCTTCCTAAGAAAGAATAGAGTAAGGATTGTAGAACTAAGTGTTATGGCACACAAATTTTATCCTTATGCTTCATTACTCATGTTTATGATTTTACATCTTTTGTTTTATTCAAGCTTAAGGTGAGTCATCTACACTTAGCATGCATTATTTTAAAGTCTATGTGTTCATTCAGTTTTTGTTTTACTTATGCATTCACCCCTATATACTCAGTACATTCCAGAAGTACTGATCTATATATATGTCTATGTGCTACATTATCTCATAATGTAGGTACAAGTTGTAGCGCATACATCACAATCAGATAGTTTGCATCTTCAAGTTAACAGGTGAAGAGTTCTTTTGATTCAAGGACTCGAGTCAACTCTAGTTTTAGTAACATTTCTTTTATATAGTCGTATTGATTAGGGATAGATGCAGGTCATGTCCTGGCTCTCTATAGTCAGTATTAGTAGAGGCTTTATAGACAATCAGTATAGTTGATGTATTTAATTTCAGTTTTGTTTTGTATGACCAGAGTTGTAATCCTTTTTTATAGTTTTGGATTTGAATATATTCAGCAAAGACATCTTTCTTGCTTATTTATTGTAGATTAATGTATCTTATTTAGTTACTCATGAGTTATGCCAGTATAAGGTTTAGCTTGGGTTCAGTTGTAGTCTTAAGCACTGTGTGGCGTCCAGGGGGTAGTCTCAGGGCATTACATAAATGCAGTCCAACATGTTTCGTCTTGATATGAGATTTGTGGTAGTAGTGGTCACTCTATAAACTTTTGTGTTGCAAATCCAAAATCAGTAAATTTTATGCGCGATGAACAGAACAAAACTTATGGTAATGCCTACAACCACAAGTGAAAAAGTCAACCTAACTATTCACGGGGTAATAATTAGACTCAACAGTTTCAGCAATAGCAGAACATACAGGCTAGTAATATAGAAGAGACATTGAAGAAGATCCAGGCCAACCAAGAACAAATGGATGCTAGATCAAAAATCAATAACTTGCCCAGAAGCATTTGGAGACACAGTTGTGATAGCTAGCTTAGGCATAGAATGCCATACCTTTAGGTGGTTACTAAGTGACACAGAGAATTCGAAGAAGGTAATGGCAATCACCTTAAGAAGTGACAGAGATCTCATTGTTCGCCTCTCAAGAAAAATAAGAAGGTTCAACTAGAGTTGATCTCATATCAGGTTGAGGAGAAACAAGTTGCAAGAAAAGAGGCAGAAAATTTTGAAAAGTTTACGTACTGAAAAACCAAGGTAGCTGAGTAAAGGCTAAGAAGGATGTATATTTTAACAAGTTCTTTGACACGTTAAAAAAAATTCTCATTAATTTTCCATTGTTAGATGTTTTACAAGGCATGCCTAAATACACTAAGTACTTAAAGAATGTAGTAATCAATAAGACAAAGCTAAATAATATTGAGACAGTGGCACTCACTGAGGGGTGTAGTTTGATGGTGCTAATAAAGATGCCTAAGAAGTTGAAAGACTCGAGAAGTTTCACCCTCCCCATAAAAGTTGGTGATAACAACGTGGTCTATGCCTTGGTGACTTAGGGGAAAGTATAAACTTGATGTCTCTATCAGTGTTCAATACTCTTGGTTTGGGAAAGCTGAGGTCATGTTATGGTGCTCCAAATGGTAGATAGAACTAGAGTACATCCCAAAGGAATCATTAAAGACATGCTCATTAAGGTTTTTAATTTTATTATTCCTACTGACTTTCTTGTTCTTGATTATGATGCAGATGACAGGGTACCAATCATATTGGGGCATCTATTCTTGGCAATGGAAGACATACTGATTGGCGTTAGGGAACTCTTAAAATGAGACTAGATAATGAAGAAGTGGTCTTCAAAGTGTATAAACCACTCAATCCACCTTTGTAATATAAGGACTTTTTTATGATTATGGTTATTAAAGTGGATGAGTATGGGGTGGTGGGTTCTAAACCACCAATGACCTAACCGTCTTATAGGGTTGCCCAAGCCACCTCTTAAGCCCGAAGTTGAAAAACTTTAGGAGGATACTAAAAAGGTGAGTGTTGAAAAAGATACATACCTTGAGATTTCACACTCAAGAGGTTAGAAAAGAGGGAGAAGAAGGGCTCCGAGTAGGAGGATGAGGATAAAGGAATATGGTTGAAGTAGTGATATAATTTATGCTTCGACACTAAATTATCCACTACTTAGGAGGAAAACCAAGTAAGGTAGGTATTTTATTTTTGTATTTTAGCTTTTATTGATGGGAAGTTGAGTACCGGAGACCTGACCTAAGGAGCATGACAAAGACTAGGTGTTGGGTCCATCAGACCTCATTAATGTTTAAAGATGCTACTAGCTAGGACTAGAGGCCTCAAGGAGTATTTCTATCTTTGATAGTGTAGGGTGGGGAATCTTCCCATGGTTTATGGTGAAGTGCTGCTATAGGATTTGTTTTTTATGTGTTGTGTTAGTTTTTGACTATTTTTTTAAAAAATACAAAAAAAATTTCTCTTTGTTTTAGTTTTGTTGGTGTCAGTCTAGTAGGTACACACTTAACCCATTCCTTGTCTTTTTAAAATTTTTTTGAAGGGGTGCCCTTTGAACCCAGTATCCCTTTTTCATTTTTAGGAGTAAATTTCAAAATTTTATGTTAGGAATAAGTGAGATATTCCTGCTAGTGCTATGTGTGATTACATGATGCAAGTGATGTTGAATGAAATAGCATATTGAATGAGTTGAATGACTATGCCTAAGACACCTAGGCTCATGTTTATGACTCTTTTGTTATGTTGACTTAATTTTGAATTTGTGCTATTGCTTGGTTGAGAATCTATAATGATCCTGCTTGATTTGAGCATGTGCCACGTGTGATGTAAGGTCTTTTGTTGTATTCCTTGTTGTATATTGATGTCTAGAACTTGCCTGGTATGTGTGCAAAGTAAAATTAAAAATGTGGGTTTAGGAGATGATAAAGGCATTTCTTGGATAACCATGTTTCATACCTTTTTTTGTCTACCTTTGGCATGGTCTTAGTTAGCCCCATTGAGCCTTTAGACTATATTATTTGGTAGCCTCATATGTAACCTATTCTCATTATTTTATTGACCATAATTTGATCCAAAGATCCTAAGCACTTTAGTTGAAAAAATTAATAAGGTTAAGGAGTGTAAAATTTAAGAGGGAAAGAGGTACAAGTGAATCCCCAAAAGAGTAGCTAGTGGTGTTAAAAATTTGATGTGCTATAGTTGGGAGTGATGTCATGAAAATAAAGAAAATTGTGTAAAATTTAATCTTGTGTGATAAAGAATACTCCCTACTTAGTATATATGAACTAGCTTAATGAGATGGGGCAAAATAAAAGAGATGTGTGAAGGTAGAGATGGTGAAAGTTTGGTTATTTAGAGAAGAGTTCAATGTTATGCTTGATGTATTAAATCACTTAGGGAAGATAGTCACTATTACTGGCTAGAATAGTTCCTACCCTTCCCTTAGCTTATATTACAACCCTTAAAGTCCTACTTGATCTTAAGCCTTAAAATTCTGATATTAGTAGAGTACTACACTAAGGGCAAGCCTATGGTTCATCTTATGTGACATGTGAATTTTTTGCGAGAGTGAGCATAATTTGATTCTTATACCAATTCTTATATTCTTATGGTAAATTGCATCTCTTTAAGTGAATATAGATAAATCTCTCTTGCGGTAATGACACATGTTTGATGATAGTTAGGTGATTCGTAGGATCTTTTTGATTGGGTAATATGCATGAGTTTTCCAACTTTGTGGAGTCAATTCTTAAGGCTAAATTGTTTTGAAGTAATGTTCACGAGCTTTCAATTGTATATGACATACTTAGTGTGGAACTTGCTATTTGTATAGTCAGTGTAGTGCTAGCATGAGTGTCTTTCTAGTAGTATTAATGTTGGAGTATTTCTTATATGGTGATTAATGTGAAGATTTGTTTGAGGACAAACAAGGCTTTAAGTGTGGGGTGATGATCTTAGGTGGATTTATGCACCAATGTGTCATAATCTACACTTGTTTAGCCTTGTTTTGAGGACTTCTTGTGTGATTAATGAGATGATATTCATATAATTGAGCATACATGTGTTAAGTTACTTGGTTATAATGTTTAATGTGTGTTTCAAACAATTTTAGAATCAATTTGGTCACTTGGAGTTTAGACAAGAAAACTAGTGTTACTAGCTTGAGCTATGAGTTGTTCTAGTTTATCTCAATGGATTCTACTGTGTATAATGAGTTATTAAGGGTGAAATTTTGTGAGAATGTATGGAATAACATATTTATAGTGTTTAAGGTTCAAGTGAAACAACCTAAGAGTAAAAAATATCAAATAGAGTTTAAATGACAAAACTAATTGCGCTAGCTTGAGCTATGCTTGGTTCGAGTCAACTTGTTTAAACTCTATTATGTTGTATGAACTAATTATTATTGTTTGATGTTATAAGAGACCATTTATTATGTTAATATCATTTTTGGTAAGATAAAAGCTGAAAGTGAAGTGGAAAGACACCTAAGAAGTGAGGAATACCAAGGCAAAAGGAAGGAGCAACAGATGACAAAATTCGATGCTTCTGAGCACATGGGTTCACTCCATTAGACCTTATAAATAAGGGAATTAAACGCCCTTAGACACAAAATAATTATGTACAAAATAATTTTCATACACTTTAAGGTCGTTCCACGCCCTGAACGCGGAGCAACACCAGCGTGGCACGCTCAAGGCACCAAAACAGACAACTTTTGTCATATTATAAATAGGACACTTGGGACTTGTTATAAACTCCTTGGATGACTTTTGGAGATTGAAATACACTTTAGTAGGCTTAAATTAGGTTTATTCATATTTCTTTAGTTTACTTTTGGTTTTTATACATGAATTTCTTAATTGTGATTTGTTGTATGACCATGAAAGGCTAAACACCCTCATCTAGGGTTGAGGACAAGAAATTGATTACTTTTGCTTATATTTGAGTTTTTTTATTTTATTTATTATTATTGGTTGTTCATATATCCTTGTATCTACTATTCTATGGATTTGCGACCCTTAGAATAAACATTCATTTCTATTGTGTGCCTGGAAGGAGAAATGATAGATTAGAACATGGATATATGGAGTAAGATCTTAATCATTTAAGGGATTGAAGTTAAGATTTTCATTTAGGATAGATATATAAATAATTCTACCTATTTGGTTCATTTACGAGATGAAATATAAATGTTTTTAACTTTGTACTCGCATCCCCGCTCAATGATGTAGTTGTGGAGCTAAAGTAGATAGACAATTAGAGGATCGAAAGACTGTAGTCATATTATTAGCCTAGTGAACCAACAACCAAGATAGTTAACTAAACCAATAAGATTATATGCCTAAGTAGGATTGTTTGTAGTTCCTTAACCCTAGGTTTCTCCCTATTATTGTCCAACACTTTATATTATCGAATTATTTACAGTTACTTTTAGTTTTCAACTCTCAAACATTTTTGGTTACTTTTTCACTTGTTTAATATTCATATTAAGACTAATATTAGATTTTTGTTGAGCGAAAATCCCTGTGGGATCGATACTTGGCTTTCATAGGCCACTTTACTACTTGGGTGGCCACGTACACTTGCATGTGCGCTTGTGCATAACACTTTCCGTCAGTTGGTGAGTCATATAGTTCGAGGAAAAATTTTATAATTACTTTCAAATGTTCAGTTTATTGTCAATTCAGATTTTGTGCTTTCAGTTTTGGGTCAGCTGGGGTTTGTCCTTGTGGCTCTTCAGCCCTTTGTAGGGGCTTTTCCAGACTAGTTAGATGATGTGTTACTTTCAAGAGGTTCAGTAAATGTTAATATTACATTATTTAATTTGATATTGTTCATCAATTTAATTTAGTTTATAGTTCTTTAGTTTCCACTCAAGTTATACAATTTATCCATCATGGTTTAGTTCTAAGTAGATAACATGGGTTAGCTTTTGGATACTTGCAGTCCTAAGCACCGTATGACGTCCCAAGGGATATCCTCAGGTTGTTACAAACTTAGTATCAGAGGTAAGGTTTTAAAGTCTCCTAGGGATTCTGATAAGTCATGTTATGTAAAGTCTTGATCATGGGTGTAATGAGCGCTACGCTTTTGAGTAAGAGGCTACGAGATGTATTAGGAACCATCCATTCTTTCGTGATCTCTTCCATTCTTTGAACTCATCTCTGTCTTATCTAATTCATGCTTTGACATGATAGGGAATTCCTTCTCACAGAGCTTTTGCCTACAGAAATGGAGAACAACCAACCCCAGCACCATCCGCAGACCCTTTGAATGAAAACATATCTCATGTCGAGTTTTGGGTTGCTTTACAAGTTTTGGCTCAGGATGTTAATGACAATGCTTAGGGTAATTAGCCAACAACATTCCCAATTCAGCAAAATGGAAATTTAGCTATAGCCTGAGTTTGAGACTTTATAAGAATGAATCCACCAGAGTTCTTTGGGTCGAAGTTGAATGAGGACCCTTAATTTTTCATTGAAAAAGTTAGGAAAATTACTCAAATTATGCATGTTACAAAAGAGGGAAGTGTGGATCAATTTAAGAATGCTACTTATGATCGGAATACTATATGGAAGAAAGACAGAGGTGAGAATGCAACTTCTATAAGTTGGGATATATTTCAGATGACTTTTCTAAATAGGTTCTTTCCTTGTGATATAAGGGAGTCTAAGGTAGAGGATTTTATAAACCTGAGGTAGGGCTCTATGTTGGTTAAAAAAATATTTTCTCAAGTTTACTCAACTAGCTAAGTTTGCACCAGAGTTATTGCCGAATTCCAAAGCTTGTATGAGTATGTTTGTTACTAGAGTGTCTGAATTGGTAGTCAAGAAGTGTAGGGCTATCATGTTTATTAGGGATATGGATATTGTGTGATTGATAACTCATTCTATGAAGATTGAGGTAGAGAAATTAAAGAAAGGAGAAAGAAAGAATAAGTGGGCTAGGACCAAACAGTTAGAGTATGGTTAGGTCAAGTCAAGAGAAGAAAGTCATTCCCAATTTTAGAGTCATTCTTCATCACCCGCACTGTCTTTAGCCAGTGCCCCTGCACCTAAATATAAGTAGGAGCAGTGGTGGAGGACACCAACTACTAGATCTCAGGGTCAAATATTTAGGGGAAGGACTAACATGACATGCATATTGCATGGTAGAAATCATCCAGGTGAGTGCATGATGGGTACAGATGGTTGTGGTTAGACTAGCCACATAATCAAGGAATGCCTTTTTCCTAAGCAGGGAAGTAGATATGCTCACCCTCAAGATTATTCCACCACTTTAGTAGCTCAATCAGGCTTTCCAGCTCTCTACCAGGGTGTATCTTCTAGTATTGGTGAAGGTCAGCGTCAAAACTAGTTTTATGCTGTACCTTCTTAGTAGGAGTAGGAGAGATCCCAGATATAGTCACTGGTATGCTTTACATCTTGCATCTTGATTCTTATATGTTGTTATATCCAGGGTAAACCTTCTCTTTTGTAACTTCACTTGTTACAGTGAACTTTGGTATATATCTTTAGAATCTTTCTGAACCCATTTCATATTCCACTCCTATTGGCGAGTCAGTTGTCACTAGATGGGTATACAAAAATTGCCTTATTTCAATCCCTCTCAGGGTTACCTTAAAAGATTTAATAGAGCTTTAGATGATAGATTTTGATGTCATCCTTAGCATGTATTATCTCCATTTATGCTATGCCTCAGTTGATTTTCGCACCCAAGTGGTGAATTTTCAATTTCCAAATGAGTCTGTCCTTGAGTGGAAGGGTAGTTCAACATCACCTAAGGGTCATTTTATCTTCTATCTTAAAGATAGAAGGTTAATTTTAAAGGGGTACCTCTATAACTTGGTCAGGGTTAAAGATACTAAGTCTGAGACCATAATCATCCAGCCAGTTTGTGTAGTCAATAAATTTCCTAAAGTCTTTCCAACAATGATCTCCATGGGGTGCCTCCCAATAGAGAAATTAAATTCGGGATTGATCTTATTCTAGATTTTTAGCGTATCTCTATTCCTTCCTTCTGGATGGCTCCGACTAAACTTAAGGAGTTGAAGGAGCAACTTAAGGACCTCTTAGATAAGGGGTTCACCAGACGTAGTGTTTCTTTGTAGGGTGCTCTATTCTTATTCGTGCGCAAGAAGGATGGTACCCTTAGAATGTGTATAGATTATAGACAGTTAAACAAGGTCGCCATCAAGAATAAGTACCCTATCCCCAAAATTGATGACTTATTTGACCAGTTTCAAGGTGATTATTGGTTTCTAAAGATTGGTCTCAAGTCAGGGTATCATCAGTTGAAGGTCAGAGAATGTGATATTATGAATACAACTTTTAGAACTCGGTATAGTCACTTTTAGTTTACGGTTATGTATTTTGGGCTATAAAATGCTCTCATGGCTTTTATTAACTTGATGAAAAGGGTCTTCAAGTAGTATTTAAACATGTTTTTTTATTGTATTCATAGATGACATACTTGTCTATTCTCGGAGTAAGGAGGAGCATGCAGACTATTTGAGGATAGTGTTGCAAACCCTCAAAGATCGCTAGTTGTTTGAAAAGTTTAGTAAGTTTGAATTTTGGTTGAAGTTGGTTACATTTTTGGGGCACGTGATCTTGAGTGTAGGTATTCAAGTAGACCCTCAGAAAATAGCTGCAATGAAGTGGTGGCCTAGGCCCATTACTCCATCCAATATTAGGAGCTTTGTGGGTTTAGCTGATTACTATAGGAGGTTTTTTGAGGATTTTTCCTTAATAGTTGCACCATTGACTAAGTTGACACAAAATAAAGTGAAGTTTATATGGTCAGATAAATATGAGAAGATCTTTCAAGAGTATTGACTTTAGCACCAGTGCTAGCTTTTCCAAATGGGTTATATGGATTTGTGGTGTACTGTGATGCCTCCAGAGTTGGGTTAAGTTGTTTTTTGATGAAAAATGGGAAAGTAAGATATTATGCCACCAGAAAACTTAATGACCATGAGAAAAATATTCCGACTCATAATTTAGAGTTAGCAGTTATTGTGTTTGCTTTGAAAATTTAAAAGCAATAGTATGGTGTGAATGTTGATATTTCACCGATCATAAGAGTCTTCAATATATAGTTACACAGAAGGAGTTGAATTTTTATCAGAGGAAATGGTTGGAGTTTCTAAAAAACTATGACATGAATATGATCTACTATATGGGTAAAGCGAGTGTAGTAGCTGATGCATTGTGTAGGTTGTCTTTGGGTAGTACGACCCATATAGAAAGAAAGAAGAAAAAGTTGGAAAAGAAGGTGCATAGATTATCTCGATTAAGAGTATGTTTTCTTGACATGGATGATGGTGGTGTAGAGGTTCAAAATGATTTAGAGTCATCCTTAATGGTAGAAGTGAAAGAGATACAACATAGTGATCCCATACTTAGCGAGATAATGGATAGAGTTTAACAATAAAAGGTTGATTTTTTTCGACAAGGGGGAAATATTGTCCTTTGCTATCAGGGTCGGTTATGTGTTCACAGTTTTGATGGGCTGAGAGAAATAATATAGTTAAAGCCCATAGTTCTAAGTATTTGATTCATTATTGTGCTACTAAAATGTACTGCGACCTGTAGGAATTTATTGGTGTAATGGTATGAAGAGGGACATAGCAAAGTTTGTAGTTAAGTGTCCCAATTGTTAGGAAGTAAAGGTTGAACATCAAAGTCCAAAACGTATGCTTCAGGATATTGGAATCCCTACTTGTAAGTGAGAGGTAATAAATTTAGATTTCATCACAGGACTTCCTTGCACCAGATATTAGCATGATTCAATTTGGGTCACTATGAATCGAGTGACCAAGTTAGCCCATTTTGTTCCAGTTAAGACCTCAAATATGGATGATAATTATGCTAAGTTATATGTTCGTAAATTAGTAAGGCTCTGTGGTATTCCTTTGTCCAGTATTTTAGACCGAGGTATGTAGTTCACTTCGCAGTTTTGGCAGTCATTTCAGAAAGGCCTTGGTACAAAGATGAAGCTTAGTACTACTTTCCATCCACATACAGATGGTTAGGCTGAGCATACTATTCAAAATTTAAAAGACATATTTAGAGCATATGTGATTGACTTCAAGGAAATTGGGATTATTATTTACTCTTAATTGAGTTTGCGTTTAATAGTAGTTACCATGCAAGTATTCAGATAGCTTCATTCGATGCCTTGTATGGGCGTAGGTGTAGATAACCCATAGATTGGTTTGAGGTTGGTGAAGCAGCATTTCTTGGGCCCGATTTTGTTATCAAAGCTATGGATAAAGTTTTATTAATTCGTGAGAGGTTGAAAATTGCTCAGTCATCAAAACTACTATGCAAATGTCAGATAGAGGGAACTAAAGTTTGAGGTGGGTGATAGAGTGTTTCTAAAGGTGTCACCCTTTAATAGAGTGATGAGGTTTGGGAGAAAATGAAATATTAGTCCCCGGTATATTGGTCCTTATGAAATCATAAAGTGTGTTGGATATGTTGCTTATAAATTAGACTTCCCGTTGGAATTAGTTGTTCATCCAGTTTTCCATGTGTCGATACTAAAGAAATGCATTGGAGACCAGTCCTTAGTATTCTCCATAGAGAGTATTGGAGTGAAAGATTTTATGTCCTATGAGGATATCCCTGTTAAAATTCTTGATCGACAAGTTCAAAGTAAAGGAATATAGAAGTTGCTTTGGTGAAAGTCTGAAAAATCAATTAGTTGAGGGGGCGACTTAGGAAGAAGAAATAGACATGATGAGTCGGTATCTTCATTTATTCTTCTAGCACGTAGTTCGTTTGAGTTAGGAAATCTCTTCTAATCTATTCTATTCACCACTGTACTTACTCTTACACTATGAAATTCATGTCTAGTAAGTCATTTCAGTTGTAAGTTCACGTTTGAATGAATGATTATAGTTTTAGAGTAAGGAAAGTTTCATATTTCAGCCTAACAAACCCATGAGATATGCTTTCCCTCATCTCAACCTTAATTCGAAGATGAATGATCCCAAGGGGGAGATAATATTAGACCCCTAGATTTCAATGATTTCATTTTGATATATCCTTCGCATTTTATTGTTATTTCTGAGTTGAATAATGATATGGAAGGTTAATAGGACTATTAGAAAGTATTTTGATATTCTTGGAGTGCGTTTTTGGATATATTGGGATCCTAACATAGTAAGGGTCTATATTTGGGGCATGCCATCGAGGTATGAGACACCCTTATGGAAAATCAGTGGCCTAGCATGATAAGGGCATGCTATGCCAGCTGGCTTTTGTGATAAGGGCGTGCCATGCCCATAGGTGTAGAAACACCAAATTTGATTTATTGTTCAATTTTTCAAGGGTTTTATGGTCTTTAACCTCTTAAATGATTCCCCAACCATAATAAAGATGATTCCCACTATCAAAATTCAAAATACACGATCCATCTCCTCCCTAAACTCTCAAGAACAATAAGTAAGGGTTCTTATAAAAAAATTAAGCTTTCATAGTTCCAACTTAAGTTTCCTTCAATCAATTCATAAAGTCCACGTATATAGGGTTTAAACAAGAATATTCTTTCTTCCTTGTGCCTATAAGTTACACTTTTACTTGAATTTTAAGGATTTGATGGCTAGGGTTCATACCATTTTATGTTTTTGAAATTATTACATTATCATGTGTTTTAAAGTTTAGTTAGCATGAGAAATTACCTTTACTCATGTTACTACTTACTTGATTAGTAGTATGAGATGAATTATATTATTTTGACATGAAGTTCCATAAGCTGATAAATGTACATTTTTTCAGTATGATCATTCAGTTTACAAAAAAGAGTATGATTTTAGCACGATTTTTTCAGTTTTCTAGAAGTTCAGACTTACTATTTCAATTTCCAGATAATTATAATTTGATTCAAATTTTAGTTTGATCCTATGATCTTAGATAAGTTATGAAATTCACACAGTTATTTAGGAATAAGATTTAGCAATAGAAGCATGATTGGTTTATGGATTTATAACCTGTATGCTTAATTTAAGGTGAATTTCATACATTATGAGCACCAGTATATATATTTTGGGATAAGTATTTAGTACCAAGAGGGAAATATGGGTTCAGCACATCCTATTTCCTAGAAAATACGTCCCACCATAAGTTTATGGGGCCTCGCCATAGAGTGTGTACCTTGTCCAAATAGGCTTAATTTAGTGATCACTCTAGTTCAGGTTCTATACCTATGACAAGGATTGTAATATCCTCCTCAACGTGAGTTAGACGTTGGACTCTATGCTAGGTCACATGGTTTATGTCAGTTATAAAATCCTCCCACAAAAAGAAGGATAAGTTTCAGAAACTAAGTATAGTAACTGACCCATTTATCATATTACGCTTTGTCATTTATGTTTTATGATATTTAATTTTTAGTTTATTCCAACACCTTGGTAACCATATTTACACCCATCATGCATGTTTTTAGTTATGACATATAACTATTTTACTTATTTTATTCAACCCCATACACACAAATATTCCAAAAGTACTGACCACCTAAATGTCTATGCGACTACATTATTTCATAATGTAGGTACTGGTGTTCGTCTGCAGTAGTATGATTGTCATGACTCGAGGCTACTCCCTAGTCGTGACATTGGTGCTTATGGTCCTAAAAGACCACAAGCTAACCCATGAACTTGTACCTGCTATGAGCACTGAATAATATGGTAACAAGATAAGATAGACATATGAGGATTTAACTGAATAACGCCAAAGGTCTTAAGTACTGAAATTATAAAATGAAATTCTCAAGTCTAAAATGTAAATGAACATACTAAAAATCTTATTGAAAAGATTAACAAATCAACTGACTGTCTAAAATTTCTGAAGGCCTTTAACACTAACTAAAAAGAGTTGATGGGACAGGCTCTAACTAACTCCAACTGACAAACTGAAAGAAAGTACTAAAGTAAACTGAAATAAGCTACCATGTCCTCAATAGGTGAGGACTCACCACTACTACTGCAACTGAGAGGCTAAACTATCTATGAACGGTCAGGATCCATAGCGTTCGAACCTAAGATATTAAATATCATAGTACAAGAAAAGAGTATGCGATCAGTAACGCCCCGAATCTGGTACCCAGAATGCTACACAATGCTCATGACCCTGAAGGACCACAAGCTAACTCATGACTGATATCTGTACCTGCATACTGTATGACATCATGTAAAATGCAGAAATAATAGACTGAAACATGCCATAAGGTTCAAAGATCTAATAAAACATAACATCTGGGGATATGGTATATCAATACTAAAACAACTGATAACTGTCTGAACATGCTAGTCTGAACAGCCTCTAACTGACTGAACTGTCTAAATAAAGAGTTGATGGGACATGTCCCCAACTAACTCCAACTACTAAAATAAGTTAATTAATGAGATAATGAAGTAATGGTCATGTCCTTGAAGGATGAGGACTCACTACTAACTCTGACTGCTGAGACTGGAATGCTACTGATGCTTTGGAGCTCGTGCTTCTGAACCTATGGTATAAAACACCATAGCGCAAATGTGCCAGTAAGTTTGAATGCACTGGTATAGATGTGAGGTAGGCTGAATGCAAAGGGTTCACATGCATGAACTATACTAACTGACTGAATAACATGGACGTGAGAATACATGCATGAATACATAACAACTATAACTGAGTTCCTGATAACATGATTATTGAATCTGATTACTGATAACATGATATACTGATAACTGTATAACTGAAATAAATAATGTTGAGCGACTGTATCTGACAGTCTAGTTTCTAATGGAATTATCTGAGTTCCGTTCTATTCTGAGTTGACTATCTCTGACAGTCCTAAATTTTGTAGAACTATTTGATTTCTATTACTGAGATTGAATAACTATATCTGATAGTCCTGATCTATAACTGAAACTATGGGAAGTAGTCATCTAACCGACATGCCCCAAAATAATGCAATATAGCTGAGTTGGGGTCCAATCTGTAACCCCAATTGGAAGGGTGTGAATACCACGCCACTGGTAAGGATAAGCTATGGGTGACCCTCATCTGACAGTGTCCCCAAAAGAGAATGGTGGGGCCCTCATTTGACAGTGCTTATCCACCTTATCAACCCTTATCTGACAGTGTTGATGTCTCAACCTATACTGGCTACATAGTTTTGAAATGCAAGGATTATTTCTAAGAATCACACCCTCACCTGACGGTGTGTGTTCCCATCCTTGGGTTCACTAGGTGCTAAATCCTACTCCCATATGAATAGACACTAAATATGATTAACTGAACTGAACTGGACTGAGTTAACTACGTTCTGTTGACTGACGGAATACTAATGAGATTACTGAATTTCTGAGATTACTGAGTTTATTGAGTTTAACTGAGTCACATGACTGACTGAATTTCTATGAACATGGCTCAACTGAGAGTATCTTAAAACATAACACTGGCTCTAGGCATATAACTAAATTATCTGGTACAATTACCCCCCAGGACTCGATAACATGAAACTGACAAAGCATGACTTTCTTGAATACATAACCAACATCACAATCCATAATACAATAAGTTGGTGATTTCATGAAGTAGAAGTTCTAAAGCAACCAAGGGTTACACATGTATCCATAATTCACTGATTAAGACATTTCATTAAACATGTGACATGCATAATTTGTACATGTTTGGGGATTTCATATTATCATACTAGTATGGCACTTTTTCTTCACATAGGCATTTAATCAAATAAATGAGGATCATACTTTGGTTATACCGTCATCAATGCATCTAATTTTCATGATTGCATGAATAATTTTTCATAATTGAAGGGTTTATCATGATTATTATGTAAATTATCACATACTAGGGTCAATCATTAGAATATGTAATTTAAAACATGAATCAAAACACCACAACATCATGAACATGAATTTCAATTCAATTTAAATCATGAACATACATACATACACAAATCTTGGATTTTGAAAAAGAGATTCTTGAGCTTCATGGGTGAAAGGGACCCATGAATTAACACATGACATACCTGGGTTGTGAGTTCCTTGAAGTCCTTGGACTTGGAGAACTTGAATATCTTAGTTTCTTGAAGAAGGATTTCGATCTTGTTCTTGGGGATTATCTTTGAAAGAAAACCCTAATTTAATATTATAGATGGATAATGAACTTTTGAGCCTTGATCTGATATAACTAGGTATTAGAAAGGGAGGTAAATGACCAAAAAAACCCTTTTTAAAATGACTTAAAATAACTGAATGAAATATGTCACGGTGGATGCGACAGTTCATCACTGGATCGGCGGTCCATCGGTCCTGGCCGTCGTACCTGGGTAGAAAAGGGGTTCACTGCCTCTCCTACAATGGTTTGGGCGATGTTCTGTCACTAGCTCGATGGTCCATTGGCCTGAGCCGTTGCCCTTAGGCAGGATGTGGTCTCACTGCCTCTTCTGTGTCTTCTTGGGCGATGGTCCATCGCTATCTCGATGGTCCGTCGGCCTTCACCGTCGCACTTGGGCAGTTTTGACTGGTTTCTATATTTCAACCATAACTTTCTCTTCTGATGTTGGATTTTGATGGAATGGTATCTATGAAAAGCTTATTCAATTTCCCACTAAACAAATTGTGAAAATCTTAAGAATATCACACGTGTAAAAGTGGATTTATCTTTCAAAGTAAGTTTCTAATATTCTTGAGACGATTTCAAGCTAGGTAGAAGTACGGGGTATTATAGTTCATATGTATGAATAATAACCGACTGAATGAATAGTATGAGGTAGATGAATATAAATACATGAAAACTATGAAATTGGTGAATGCATGACCAAACATATAATATGATTTTGAAATGATCGTTAAACTGAAATATTGATGACTGTACGCTATGGTCAAACAAGCCTGAAACTGAATTCTATACTGAATACTGAATTGAGACTATAAGAGGTATCATCTAAACAACGTGCCCCAATCTAAGATAATTGGAGTAAAGCTTGTAACTCCGGTTGGATGGGTGTTAATACCATGCCACGGGTACTAACCCTGGCTATGTGGATCCACTAAAGAGTCACCCTCAACTGGCAAGTGCTCTAATTTGATATGTGTCAACCCTCAACTGGCAGGTTTACATCTCAAACCTATGTTGGCTACGTAGTTTTGGAATGCATGGATTGCTACTAAGAGTCACACCCTCTACTGGCAGGTGAGCCCCCATCCCTGGGTTCGCTCGGTGCTAAATTCTACTCCCTACTGAACTGACTCGAATTACTGAACTAATCTAAGTTTAACTGATTATGATAACTAACTGAATGAATAATGCTCATACATATTTGAAACCATTCTAAAAATACTGTAAACTATGTAAATAGCTAAGTTTTAGGTATTTATAACCCCCAGCACTGAATAGTCGTATCAATATGGACACATGAAAGCTTTGAAGAAAATAATGCAGGATCATAGTTCAAAATTCATCTCTTAGGCATTTCATCAAACACTTAAAATTCATGTACTTAGAAATGTGAATGATTGAAACATCAGGGAATAACATAATTATAACACCAAAATCATAAATTGGGGATTTCACATGGAATTTTCTTCATTCAAACGTGTAAGGGCTACTTTCAACGCAAATCACTTGTAAACAACATGTATAATCAAAATTCATAAAAGCTTCTTGAAGATAACTCATTTTTAACATGTAAATTCATAAATTAAAATATAATAATAGGTTCTTGGACTCCATGGGTGAAAAGGGCCCATGGATGAATATCAAACATACCTTAAAGCTTTAATCTTGAAAGAATTAAATTTCTTGAAAGTTTTTGGGTGGTGAAGCTTGAATTCTTGAGTTTTATTGAAGGTATAATGATTGAACTTGATGAATTTGGGTGATGGTTAGGGTTTATTTTAGAGAGAAAATGAGGAAATTGGGCATATAATACTCTAAATAACGACTCAATCTCGTGTTTTCACGAATTGTGGTGATGGGGAAAGACAAGACTGTCACTGTAGGATTTAAACTCGTAACTGGAATGCCATTTGGGGTCTTGGCACAACTCTATGATATGTTCATCACTATACTCAGCGTGATGCAATGCAATCGCGTTGAGTTGCTGGAATAGAAATCCAAACACGGCCCAATCCTCATCCAAAAATATCCAAAACTTCATTGAGACATGATCCTTACACCTATTAACTGAATTAACTTAAGAACTTACATCTCGGGGTTGGGAAGGTTGCTTTAAAAATCATCAAAGTTAAGAGGCCAAAAATAAAACTAAGTCCCCAGCACTTAAATAAATTTTCAGGTTCTAAGCCTCTTATGCATGCACTATGAGATGAACTGAGCTAAGACTAATATGGGGTATTACAATATCTCCCCCTTGTGAACATTCATCCTTGAATAAAACTAATTAAGCTGAGAATAATGAGGGAACTGAAAAAATCGTTACATGACTAAGTCTGAAACTTGATACATGACTGAACTGATTCGTGAATGCATGCAATGAAATGAAGATGATTATATCACTGGAACTATGAATGGAAAAGATATAATCTAAGGAAAACTATTACCTTAAATTGAGTCTGAGTTTGTGAACAAAAGATGAGGGTACTTGGTACGCATGTATGCTTCTGCTTCCCAAGTGGCTCCCTCAACTGACTGATTTCACCAAAGAACTTTGACCAAGGGAACTTCTTTATTCCTCCATCTATGAATTGGACAATCAAGGATTTCAACTAGGATTTCCTCAAAAGAAAGAATATTCTAAATACCCATACTTTCTAAAGGGACTATTATAACTGGGTCACCAATACACTTTTTTAACAACGAGATATGGAACACTAGATGCACTGATGCCAAATCTACAGGCAACTCAAGCTCATAAGCTACCTTTCCAAAGCAGCTCAAGATCCTATAAGGGCCAACATATTGGGGACTGAGCTTCCCCTACTTGCCAAACCTCTTCACTCCCTCCATAGGAGAGTTTTTCAAATAAACTAAGTGACGAACCTCAAACTCAAGATCTCTCCTTCTCACATCTGTATAGGATTTATGTTGACTTTGGGCTGTCCTAAGCCTCTTCCGGATTAACTGAACTTTCTCTATCGCATCAAATACTAATTATAGCCCTATCAATGTAGTTTCATCTACCTCAAACCAACCAATAGGAGATCTAAATCTCCTCTCATAAAGAGCCTCAAATAGAGCCATCTAAATATTGGAGTGATAACAGTTATTGTAGGCAAACTCAATCAAAGGCACGTGATCAACCCAAATACCCTTAAAGTCGATAACACATGCTCTCGACATGTCCTCTTAGGTCTGAATGGTCCTCTCTACCTGACCATTTATCTGAGGGTGAAAAGCTATACTGAGACAAACTTGAGTACCAAGACCCTTTTGAAAAGCTTTCCAAAAGTGAGAGGTAAACTAAGCACCTCTATCTGAAATGATAGATAATGAGACTTCATGTAATCTAACTAACTCTCTAATTTCGTGTTTGGCATAGTCCTCGGCTATGTAGGAAGTATGGACTGGTAAGAAATGGGATGATTTGGTCATCTTGAATATAATAACCCATATTGAATCATGTTGATGATGCGAATAGGGCAACCTATCATAAAATTCATGTTCACCTCTTCCCACTTCTAAGCAGAAATACTAAACTATTACAATGTTCCACTAGGCCTCTAGTGCTCAATCTTGACCTATTGATAATTATTAGCTATGAACTCTACAATATCTCTCTTCATACCACTCCATTAATAGATTTCCTAGAAATCTTGGTACGTCTTAGTGGCCCCTAGGTAAATAGAATAACGCATACTATGCACTTCTATAGGGATTTGCTATCTTAAACTATCTACACCCAACATAAAGAACCTACTCTGATATTGTAACACATCATCGCCTCCTTGGGAGAAAACCTCTACCTTCTAATCTCTAACTGATTCCTTCAACTTTACTAGACTGGAATCCCTACCTTGCTTTTCCTTCACTGTAGTAACCAAAGAAGATTCCGAACTATTCTGAACCTATATACTACCCTCAGCTGAATCCACCAACCGCATACCTAATCTAGCAAGCTTATGAACCTCCCCAACTAACCGCTTCTTATCATTCTCTATATGAGCACCACTACCCATAGACAATCTACTTAGGGCATCTGCCACTATATTAGCCTTGCCCAGATAATACAAAGCACTCATATCATAATCTTTCAATAATTCTAACCACCATATCTGATGGAGATTTAAATCTTTCTATGAGAACATATACAACAAATTTTTGTGATCCATGAACACATCAACATGAACCCTATACAAATAATGACTCCAGATTTTCAAGGCAAAACAATATCTGCCAACTCAAGATCATGGGTAAGGTAGTTCTTTTCATGGGGTTTAAACTGTCTAGAGATATAGGCTATGACCTTACCTCTCTGTATCAAAACACAACCCAAACTAAATTTAGAAGCATCACAGTAAACAACAAACCCATCTAAACCATCTGACAATATCAAAATTGGGGCTGAGGTGAGTCGAGTCTTCAACTCCTGAAAACTCTTCTCATAAGAATCTGACCACTGAACCTTGAATTTCTTCTGAGTCAGTCTAGACATAGGGTATGCAATAGATGAAAACCCTTCAAAAAACTATCGGTAATAGCCAGCCAAACCTAAGAAACTCTTGATATCTGATAGAGAGATGGGTCTAGGCTAGTTTCTCATTACTTCAATCTTTTGAGGGTCAACTCTAGTGCCATCATCAAAAATAATATGGCTAAGGAAAGCTACTGATCTTAGACAAAAATTGCACTTACTGACTTTTGCAAACAACTGATGGGCTCTAAGAGTTTACAATACAAATCTGAGGTGGTCTGCACAATTATTTTCATTACAGGAATAAACAAGAATATCATCAATAAAGACTATGATGAACATGCCCAAGTACTTCTTAAACACTCTGTTTATTAAGTATGTCAAGTTTGTTGGGGCATTCGTTAGTCCAAAAGACATAACTAGAAATTTAAAGTGACCATACCGAGTTCTGAAAGCTATTTTTGAAATGTCACATTCTCTGACTCTAAGCTGATGATAGTCGAATCTGAGGTATATCATAGAGAAATAACTGGCACCCTGAAGTTAGTTGAACAATTCATCGATTCTGGGTAATTATTCTAGACTGTGACTTTGTTCAACTGGCGGTAATCAATACACATTCTAAGAGAACAATCTTTCTTTTACATGAAAAGAAATGGAGAGCCCCATGGGAAAACACTACGCCAGATAAATCCCTTTTCTAAGAGGTCTTTCAACTGTTATTTCAACTCCCTAAGCTCAGATGGAGTTATTCTATAGGGCAGAATAGAGATAGGCTGGGTATCTGGAAAAAGGTCTATTTTGATGTTAATTTCCCTTTCGGGAGGAAATCTAGGAAGATCTTATGGGAATATATCTGGAAATTTGCTTACTACTATATTGGACTCGAGACTGGGAGTCTCAAAATTAGAGTCTTTGACTAGAACAAGATGGTAAACACATCCATTGGATATTAATTTTCTCTCTCTAAGGTACAAATTAAGTTGACCCCTAAATGCTGAAGTACTACCCCTCCATTCAAGGACTGGTTTATTTAGAAACTAAAAATAAACAACTCTATTTCTATAATCAACTGAAGCATAGCATGAGTGGAGCCAATGCATGCTGAGAAGGACATCAAAATCAGTCATCTCTAACTCCACAAGGTCTACTAAAGTGACTTCTGAGATACTGTAATCGAGCAGTTTTTGTATACCCACATTCCTAGAATAGACTTACCCATACAGAAAGATACCGAGAAAGGCTCTACTAAAGTTTTGAGACTGACGTTGAAATTAACAGATATGTAAGGGGTTACAAAAGAAAGTGAAGCTCCGGGATCTAACAAAGCATAAACATGTAAATAAAAGACCTGCAACGTATCCGTAACCACATTAGGAGAAATTTTCTAATCCTATCCAGATTAGAGTCCATACAGTCTGTTCAGACGCTAACCACTGGTTTCACTAGAAATGGCACCCTACTGAGTTAGGCGATCGGATAGAACTGGGGGATGTCTGTACTGACCCTGCTGACCACCCTTTGGGCAATCCCTAATTTTGTGTGTGGGTTTTCCACACCCAATGCATACATCAGTGCCAACTGTACACACGACCGTATGATTTTTACCATATTTCTGGGAAAGAAGAGTAGTGTACCCACTGTTAACACTGCCCTAGGACTTAGAGCCTAGCGCTCTATCTCGATTATCATTTCTGAACTTTGGTACTAGAGCACTAGATGAAGGTGGATTTGGGGCTAAAGATTTCTAATAGAATTGAGGATGGTTACCACCCTTTGACCTAGGCTGAGCAAAGTTAAAGCTACCTATCCTAGCCCTCTTATTCTCTCTTTCTTTCTCTTTAAACTTATCCTCCTTAATCTATTGAGCATGAACCATAAGACTAGACAAGTCCATATCCTTAATCAACATTGTGGTTCTAAACTTCTTGACCACTCTATCAGCTACACCAGAGACAAGCTTACTCATCCTAGACTTATTATCAGCCATCATCGAAGGAGCATACCTGCTAACTGGTTAAACTTAAGCGACTACTACCTCATACTCATGTTACCCTGCTTCAAATTTATGAACTCCTGCACCTTAGCTTCCATCAATTCTAAAGGAAAAAAACTATCTAAAAAGGTTGTGGCAAACTTCTTCCACTATGCAGGCCCTGCATCTGCGCCTCTATTCCTCTTCCACTGCTTATACCAAGTGTGATCTACATCCTGTAGCTTTTAAGTAGCCAACTCTACACTTTCACTGGACGTGACACCATAATATCAGTCACCTTCCGAACCATGTCAAGAAACTCCTGTGAATCCTTATTAGACTTGGATCCCATAAATAAGAAAGGGTTCATTCAGGTGAAGTCTCAAATCCTAGCTATGGTGGTTTTAGCCACTAGATTGGCTGGGATAGCAGCCTACTAATTATTTTGAGCTGCTACTGAGTGAGCTAAAGTAGTGAATGAATCTTTGAACACGGCATGAGAAACATGCTCATTTAGGGGATCTTCTTGAATAGGCTGATATGCGGGATGCTTCTTATTTCTTTTTCTATTAATATTTATGGGAGTCATGTTCAGTAAACGAAAAAAAGATTTAATTAAAAAGATAGTTTAACTAGAGATCATACTCATTCAAATGACATAAATACTAAAAGAAGGGAAACTTTTCCTAAAATATCTTGTATCCTCTTGTCCATACTATGGCATAATTTACACCCATGCCTAAGACTCTATTCAACGGGGATTTCAGACTCCCTAGGCTACTTTAAAACCTTAGGCTCTGATAATAAGTTTTTTCACGACCCGAGGCTACTCCCTAGTCGTGATAATAGTGCTTATGATCCCGAAAAACCACAAGCTAAACCATGAACTGGTACCTGCTATGAGCACTGAATAATATGATAATAAGATAAGATACATATGTGCAGAAATAACTAAATAAAGACAAAGGTCTTGAGTATTGAAATTATTACAATGAAATTCTCAAGTCTAAAATGTAAATGAACATACTGAAAATCTGATTGAAAAGATTAACAACTCAACTCACTATCTGAAATATCTGAAAGCCTGTAATACTATCTGAAAAGAGTTGATGGGACAGGCCCCAACTAAATCCAATTGACAAACTGAAAGAAAGTACTAAAGTAAATTGAATAAGCTACCATGTACTTGATAAAAATGGAATCACCATTACTACTGCTGCTAATAGGCTGAACTATTTACTCATAATCAGGAGCCTGAGCATCCAAACCTATGATATTAAACATCATAGCATAAGAAAAGAGTATGCGATCAGTACTTTGAATGTACTGGTATGATTGATGAGGTTAGGAGAATATGCATGGTTTCATGTAGATGAATAATAACTGACTGAATGAATAGCATGAGGTAGCTTAATGTAAATGGATGAAAACTTTAAAATCTGTGAATGCATGACCACGCATGTAATATGATTCTGAAATGATCGGTAAACAAAAATACTGAAACACTAAAAACTGAATTACTGATAACTGTATGCTATGGTCAAAAAAGCCTGAAACTAAATTCTATATTAAATACTAAATTGAGATTGTGGGAGGTATTATTTAATCGACATGCCCCAATCTAAGCTAATTGGGGTTCAAATTGTAACCCTAGTTGGAAGAGTGTCAGTACCGTGCCATGGGTACTAATATTGGCTATGTGGATCCACTAAAGAGTCACCCTCAACTGGCAGGTTAACATCTCAAACCTACGCTGGCTACGTAGTTCTAGAATATAGGGATTGCTACTAAGATCACACCCTCTACTGGTAGGTGAACCCTCATCCCTGGGTTTGCTCAGTGCTAAATCCAACTCCCAACTGAACTGACTCAGATTACTGAACTGATCTAAGTTTAATTGATTCTGATAACTGACTAAATGAATAATGCTCATATATATCTAAAACCATTCTGAAAATACTATAAACTATATAAGCAGCTAAGTTTTAGGTAGTCATAACCCCCAACACTGAATAGAATTATTAATATGGACACATGAAAAATTCAAAGAACATAATAGGGGATCATAGTTCAAAATTCATCTCTTAGGCATTTTAGCAAAAACTTGAAATTCATGGACTTAGGCATGGGAATGATTAAAACATGTGGTAATAACACAATTATAACACTAAAACCATAAATTGGGGATTTCACATGGAATTTTCTTCACTCAAACATTTAAGGGCTCCTTTCAACGAAAATCACTTGGAAACAACATGTATAATCAAAATTCATACAATTTTCATGAAGATAACTCATTGTAATCATGTAAATTCATGAAATAAAACATAAAAATAGATTCTTGGACTCCATGGGTGAAAAGGGCCTATGGATGAACATCAAACATACCTTAAAGCTTTAATCTTAAAAGAGAATTAACTTTCTTAAAAGTTTTTAGGTGGTGAAGCTTGAATTCTTAAGTTTTCTTAAAGGGATTATGATTGAAATTAATGAATTTAGGTGATGGTTAGGGTTTATTTTAGAGAGAAATTAAAGAAATTAGGCATATAATGCCGTAAATGATGACTTAGTCTCATGTTTTCACGAATTTGGGTGATGGGAAAAGACAAGACTGCCCGTCTGGGATTTAAACTCATAACTAAAATATTATTCTGGGGCTTGGAGTGATGCAAGGACATGATAATTGCTATACCCGACACAACGGGATGCAATAATGTTGAGCTGCTGGAATCAAAATCCAAACACGGCCCAAACCTCATCTGAAAAATCTGAAGCTTCCTCGAGATATGCTCCTTACACCCTTGAACATGAATTAACTCAAAAACTTATGTCTCAGGGTCAGAAAGGTTACTTTAAAAATCATCAAAGCTAAGAGGCCAAAAATAAAACTAAGTCCTCAACACTTAGCTAAATTTTTAGGTTCTAAGCCTCTTATGCATGCAATATGAGCTGAACTGAGCTAAGACTAATATGGGGTATTACAATTGTTATCCGTAATTACCATGTCATATATCCCATTAATTGGTTAGTCCTCATGGCTTGAGGGCCAATTCTATGAATACTTTCAGATGTTTAATTTATTATCAGTTTAGATTTTATGCTTTAAGTTTTGGGGCAGCTGGGTTCATCCTAGTGGCCTTTCAGTCCTAGTTAGAGGCTTTTCAAGATTATCCAGATGATTTGTTACTTTTATTTTCCCAAGAGTTTCTATAAATGTCAAGATTATAATATTTTATTTGATATTATTCATCAATTTAATTTAGTTTATAGTCTTTTAGTTTTTGCTCAATTTATAATTTTTCAATCATGGTTCAATTCTAAGTAGATAACATTGGTTCACTTTGTCCTACTGTAGTCCTAAGCACCGTGCGATGTTCAAGGGGTATCTCGAGAGATTACACTAAAAATGCTGTTTTGGCTATTTAATCTCTGCAAGGAGTGGCTCACACTTAGTACAAATAATGAATAGATGATTGAGGTGCAGATTTAGGATTGGTAGAGTGGGATGAGTTTATTGTAATATTTTTGGACAGGTTTTTTCCACTTGATCTAAGAGAGGCCAAGGTGCATGAATTCATTAATCTAAAGCAATGTAATACAAGTGTGAATGAGTATTCTCTTAAGTTTGCTTATCATTCAAAATATGCTCTGGCTATGGTTTCTAACTCTAGGGATCGAGTGAGTAAAATCGTGTCAGGTATTTATGAAGATGTGGTAAATAAGTGTAAGAATGTGATGTTGGTCAAAGAGCTAGACATCTTCAGGTTGATGATCCACACTCAATAAATTGATGAAAAAAAATCAAGGAGAAGAAAAAAGAGAGTAAGAGGGCTAGAACAAGTAGCTTTGATTTTTCTCAACAGAGGTTAAATGGTGGTAATCGTTCTTAGTTTCATAAAAACTATTTAGCCCTAGATCCATCTTCCGTTAGTTAGCCAGTGCCTAATTTCAAGTAAGATTATCCGGATAGAACACAGGCTTTAAGTCCTAGGGTACTGTCACTGGTGGACGTACTAATCTAGTTGGTAAGAGACGTGGTATGAATTATACTGAGAGTGTACAAATGGTAGGCATGGAACACCAGGGAATCATTTGAAGAAGTGCCCAAGTGCCACCTAGAAGGGTGGTTTTGCTCATCAGCAGACTCAGTCCAACACTTTAGCAGCTCTAGTAAGTTGTCCTACTCAGTAGAAGATCAGGTACCACGTCGATATGGATATGAATATGGATACTACTTATTTATGGAGGATTGGGTACTATTTACAGTATATGGACTTAGATTATCCCCTACAGGTCATGACTAGTTGAGCATAAATACTTTTCTTATCATATGTGTAAAGAATAGTGTTGATTTTAAGAAGTTGTATGGTTTAATAATCTAATAACAAACTAAAATGGTTCTATTTGTGAGTTTGAGAAGGGCATAGGTGTAACTTATGGTATTGTTATTGATTTCATGGTTTTTTACGGTAGGTTTGATACTCTTGAAAGTTATATGGCTTGTTTGTATGCGTTATTATGCCTGTCATTGATGTATTTGTTGATCATTTTAATACTTTCTATATGTTGATGCCTGTCTACTTGTTATTTGATTTATGTTATATACATGCTATTAAATTCAGTTAGCCTATGATATGTACCCATATATAGTGGCTTGTACTGATACTATCCTATACTCTTCTTTTATTGAGTGTAGAAAGTTTTCCAGAGGCTGAGACACAACCTTATCTCTAGCATTTGATAGCTGATCTCTATCCAAGGGTGAGTACACCATCTCCAGGCCTCCATGGATCATTATATTAGTTATTGCCCTTCTTTTGGGCAATGACACACTCTTTATCTATTGTTATTTTAGATATTTCTTTTATATGTGGCTTTTGTTTTAGAAGTTCTTCAATGATGACTTTTAGGTCTTGGGGCTTTTTATAGGTAGTTTTTGATTTTCATATTAATAATGATTACTTAGGATTTATTATCATTAAGTTGGTTTTTATAATAACCTCATCTTAATATTGACTGAACAATTAGGTAATGGATCAAGTTAGATAGTTCTCCCACATGAAAACTAGTGTGAGTGCCACTTATTGTCATTTGGGTCATGACATTTCAGAAGGTTCTTGGTATCCAAGATCATCTTAGTATAGCTTTTCATCCACAAACGTATGGCCAGACGGAGTGGACCAATCAGACTAGAGGATATGTTGAGAGCATGTATGATCGATTTCAAGGGTAGTTAGGATTATCATTTGTATTTTATTGAGTGTGCTTATAATAATAGCAATCACTCTAGTATTTAAATGGCTCCATTTAAAGCACTTTATGGTAGGAGGTGAAGATCTTTAATTGGTTGGTTTGAAGTTGGGGAAGATACATTGATAGGGCCATATTTAATTCATGAGGCTATGGAGAATGTTCAACTGATTAGAGAAAGGTTAAAAATAGATCAGAGTCATCAGAAGTCCAATGAAGGGAACTTCAGTTTATTATTGGTGATTTTTTCTATTTAAAGGTTTCACCCATGAAAGGGGTGAAGAGATTTTGTAAGAAAGGAAAGAAAAGTCCTGCTATGTTGGTCCTTATAAGATTGGGGGTTAATTGTAATGTAGCTTAAGAGTCAGAGTTGTCTCCAGCCTTAGCATCAGTGCATCTGGTCTTTCAAATTTTCTTATTAAAGAAAATAATCGATGACCCTATATTGGTTGTTCCTTCAGACAAGATAGGTGTGAAAGATAGCCTTTTTTATGAGGAACTCCCAATTAAGATCCTTGATCGTCAGGTTCACAAGTTATGGAATAAGGGGAGCATTTTAGTAAAGATTCTTGGCAAAATCAACTAGTTAAGGGAGTTACTTTGGAAGTAGAGGTGGATATGATGACCAAGTACACCCATCTTTTTCCTTCTAGCTTAGTTCTAGCTTGAGGTAATAGTTTCCCCTTAATTAATTCTTTCCGTTTCATGTCACCTAGTTATTATTATATCATAGCATGCAATCATGAGTGTGGTTCAATCCATGTAAATAGAATCGATTATCATGTCATTATTCAACTCTTAGAAATTCAATGTTTGGATTGTGTCTCCTCCCCTAACATTTTAGCTTAGTTAGTTTTCATTTTGGGACAATTGACCCCAAGAGAGAGATATTGTAACATCCCAAAAATCCAAGCTAAGATTATAACCATGCTTCATATACATATAAAATTAAACATCATATTTTGGTGGTATTATAAGTAATTTAGACATGTATTAATGCCACTATTAACACCTAGCTCAAGTTGAAACTTTCTTTATCGGGTGATTTTTTGTAAAAAATCTTACTATAGTCAACATAATTTGATCATAACTCCCATATTCTATGGTATTTTTGATCTCAACCAAATGAAAGCTCTTTGAGTTTTCTTTCCAACTCATCTAGTTTTGCTTTAATCCGTTATTAGAGTAAAATGTTAGGACAATTTTTGTGAAGCACTGTCCAACAGTGAGATACCACAAAAGCAACCACGATCATGGTTAGAAACCAATACCATACAATGGACTCATCTTCATGAAATAGTCCCAAAATCCTAAAAGTTGAGAAATATACTTTCTAACCACGATCATGGTTAGAAACTATGATCTTGGCATAATCTTGACTTCAAAAGCTCATACAAATTAGAATTTAAACTTACAAACCAAGGAACAATTATTGATGGGTCCCAAAAAAATACCAAGTCTTGATTGATTGATTCCAGAGAGCCTCTATCCAAGCCACCCAACCAGGAATGACACTCATGATCGTGGGATGGGTCATACGTCTTTCTTGCAACTTTTTAAGTTACATTTTATAAGGGGCATTCTAGTCTTTTCCTACTTTTTAATCCCTAATTTATGTCATTTAATTTATCTCAATGATGATTATTAAGGTTAATAATACCTTAAGTTCAAATAATCGCCACTTAGCAAATACAAAATAAAATAGGACCCCTTAATGAAATTCAAGTAGTTGTCTGTGATATATCCAACAATCAGCCGTAGGTCAAATCACAAGTGGACACTAACGAATGAATCAATCCAAAGAAAGAATTGGATTCTTATGTTTAATCCAGGAGCATACAATTGCCAACTGTAAATAATCACATGAATTGTTCAACCCATCTGAATGAAATGCAATTTCTCTTCAAAAATGCAAACTAAATTTTGTCTTCTTCTAGGTCCAAGTTTAGAGATTTCTCCAGGGTTCTTATCTTGGATATGTGGGATTTCATCAATGGGTTCCTTCATCCATTGAGTCTCATTAGTAACTCAATTTCTCAAGTTAATTCCTTCTTCAAGTTTAAGATTTTCATCAGAAGAGTGAATTTCGATATTTTTCAGTTCCTTGTTTTGGATAAATCATGTATATATGTTTTTTGTAAGACCCCGTAAAATTCCAAAAAATTTATTGTTGACCCTCCTGCATGCATAATGTCAAATTTTGACTTGAATTATATTTAGGGGTGTTAAAAGGATGTTTTGGAAAAGTTTTGGAATTTTCAGAAGGGTTTGGGATCATTTTTGAACTCTGAGACAGTGAGTCATAGCGATAGTGGAATGCCACAGAGGTTAGCCTCCATGATATAATAAGCGTGGCATGAAGGCGACCTTTCATGATAGCAGTGTGCCACACTACAGTTTTAATTTATCCAATTTTTGTTTTTTTCACTTAGGGTGAGAGAATTTTAGTCTTTTTCCCCTTGCACGACTTAAAAACATAAAATTACCCTTTCCCTTTAGTTTTAAAGATTAAAAACTCCACTTTTTCTCTCTTTAAATGAAAACCCAAGAAAGCTTAAGGGTTTTACAAGGAATTCCCCATTCAAGCTCAAAGCTTTAATTTTTCTTCAAATCTTATGTATTTCAAGCATGTTGCTTATCACTAGCTTGTATTTTTTTACTATGGCATAAATTAATTGGATATTCATGTGATTTAAATTATGGGTTTGGAATTGGGTTGAGGGATTTGAATGGGTTTACTTGAATTGCTTCCCCCCATGTTTTAAATTTTTTATTCGTACTTAATTCATGGTTATGGGGATTGAATTGGTGTAGTTTTTTAATAGTTGAAATGGGGAGCATGGGTTTTCCCGAATTGATAGAATTTTGTCTTAATAATGGCATTAACCTCACCCACTTTGTAAACTTAATTTTGAATATGGATAATTGCATGGTTTAACTTATTTTTGAACCCATTATATTGCATTAAATGATCAATACAGGAATACAGTTTTGGAATAGCCTTGGTGTTCATGGATTGAATTTTAAATAGAATATGGAGTCAAATTAATTTAAATGGTTATAGTTTGACATAATTTGAATATCTTAAAAGTCTATTGGTATGACGATACTAATTTGTAAGTACCTTAATAAAAAACTCCTGGGTTACTAGTTAGTTTATGTGTAACTATTTTAATTTAAGATTAAATAAAATTGTGTAGCTTACTATGAAAGTGTAGATCCCAAGGGGATCAATATTGGAAACCATATTTACCGGCTTTAGGGATCCATGTGGCCGTGTGCTTGGTACACAAATTATATGTATATATATTTTGGGAGGGCTATAGCCTTGATGTCTTGTTCCTTTCCATGTTTTTTCCTCTGTTCATATGACAAACATACACTAGGGCCCTTCCATAGGAGGTGCTGGATCCATATATCCCATAGGTTCCTTTAGAACGGATCGAGCTACATAGTTCAGGTTAATGGTTTGAACTTTTATGCTCAAAACCCTTATCCCTATCTCAGCATCCAATATATATGTATATGAATGCGGTGCATATGGTTTATCACTAGACTTTTTGTAATTGCGTTATGTTATCCATATCCCAGAGTTACATGCCAATGCTTGCCACACTAACCATCCCTAGATACTACATCATTTCATGATGTAGGGTCCAAAGAGTTTTCTGCTAATCCTGCTCAACATTAGGTAATTTGGTATTCGGTCTTATATTATTTATTATTATTATTATTATGATGTTCAGGTAAGGCTAAGGGGGTGGTCTCTGTCTCACGGTGGGATTAAGATACCCATCACACCCAGGCCCTAGTTTGGGTCATGACGAGCTTGGTATCAGAGGACTATTTAGGGTCATTGGGTATCCACAAAGCCATGTCGAGTAGATTCCCTTTTATAGGTGTGTAGTGCACCATACTTGTAGGGGAGACTATAAGGCATTTAGGAATGTTTCCCTTTGTTGTGTTTTATTTTAAGACATAGCATCTAGCTACCTTCAATCTTATCTAACTCCTATATAATGCATTTCATATTATGCCTTCTCAAAGATCTGATAGTCCCAGAAACTCTACTGGGAAATTCTACCCTACCTACAGAGAATAAGAGGGGACTCGCCCTACTTATATACTGTAGACCCGGTCAAAGGTCCCTTCTCCTAATTGTAATTCTCTACATAGAGTTCCATTGATCGCTATTTGTCCTTCTTTGGCTTATTAAGCTAGCGATACTTATTCTCCATTACCTCTGGGAGATATTTCTTATACCAAGTTTCATTAGTCTATTCATATGCTTGACCAATTAATGGCATCCCAGTCTCATCGATCTGATTATGTTAGTGTTGTTGTTAGTTCATTAAGGTTATTTGGGTTAGACAGTTTATGAGATTGAATCCTACAACCTTTACAGGCTCCAAGATTGAGGAGGATCCTCAGGGTTTTATTGATAAGATAGAGAAAATATTTAGGGTAATGCATGATACTAAATTAAAGGGTTTGGAGTTTGCTCCTTATCTGTTAAAAGTTGTGTCTTATTAGTGGTATGAGGAGTGGGAAGTAATAAAGGGTGATGATGTTAAACTTACTGTGTAAGATAACTTTTGAGTTGCTTTCTTGATCACTTCTTTTCTTAGTTGATAAGGAAAGCTAAGGCAACAGTTTGTAAACTTGAAGTAGGGTAAGATGAGCGTTAAAGAGTATGCTCTGAAATTCTAGTAGCTTTCTTGTTATAATCCAGAGTTAGTGTCTATATGAGGTCCAAAATAAGAAAGTTTGATTCTGATTTGTCCTGTGATTTGGTGTTAGAGTGTAAGTCTTCTATGTTGAGTAGTGATATGGATATATCTAGGTTGGTGGTTTATATACAGTAGGTGGAGGATAAAAAGAAGAAGTAGGTAGAGATAGAAGAGAGGCAGAACAAGAAGTTTAGATATTTATAGGAGGGTGCAAGTCAGCAGAATAGTGAGAGAGATAATAGGCAGTGGACTAAGAAAAAGAATTAGGGAAATTATTATTCTACAACTAGTGCTCCTTATCCTAAGACTTTGGGTAATCAGCATTTTTAGGCTAGCAGTGGTCTTAATTCATAGGGTACCTAATCTCAGGCTAGTAGAGCTTATCTGCCCTACCTTACCCTTCTTGCCATTTTTGCAGACAACTTCACCATAACGATTGTGAGGAGAGGATAAATCGATGCAATAATTATGGTCAACTTGCTTATATACAATGATATTGTCCTTTGGCCAGAGTTACCACTGGAGCAAATAAGGTCTTGGTCACTATTACTTTGGCTCATGCACCTAAGTGTGCAACTTCAGGTACTGGTACTGGCGAAATCGTCTGTATACTCTTGCTAGTCTTTAGGAATCTAAGACATCCCTTGATGTTGTCACTGGTATGTTACACCACTTCTCTCGTGATATTTATTATTTACTTGATATGAATTCTACCCTATCTTATATGACTTCTTATGTGGTTGTACACTTTGGTTTTGGTCCTAAAAATATTCCTGACCTTTTTTATGTCTACTCCAATAGGTGATTCTATTATTGATCTAAAAATCTACAGGGGTTGTGTGGTGTCCATCTTTCATAGGGAGACATTGGTGGATTTTGATAGAAAATAATATGGTTGATTTTGATGTAATCTTGGGAATGGATTCACTTCATTCGTGCTATGCTTCTTTAGATTGTAGGACCCAAAAGGTCTATTTCTATTTTCCTAATGAACCGGTGATTGAATTGGGGGAGAGTTCCTTAGTACCCAAATTGAGGTTTATTTCCCGTATAGCTCAAAAAATAATTTCCAAAGGGTGTCTATATCATCTAGTTTTGCTTAAGGATTCAAGTTCTGAAAGTCCTTCTTTGCAATTTGTCCTTGTGATTTAATGAATTTACTAATGTTTTTTTGTGATGATCTTCCTGAATTTCTCCTAATAGGGAGATAGATTTTTGGATTGATCTTCTATCGGATACTCGCCCCATTTCCCTTCCTCCTTATAGGATGGTTGGCTAAACTAAAAGATATTAAAGATCAATTGAAAGATATTCTTGATAAAGGGTTCATCCGTCCTAATGTTTCTCCGTGGGGTGATCCTATGCTTTTTGTGCAAAAGAAAGATGGGTCTTTAAATGTTATAGATTATCTCCATTTGAGTAAGGTCACAGTGAAGAATAAGTATCCTCTTCCTAGAATTGATGATCTTTTCAACCAACTTTAGGGTGCTAAGTGTTTCTCTAAGATTGATCTTTGTTCGGGTTATCATTAGTTGAAAATTAGGGAGGTTGATATTCCTAAAATTACTTTTAGAACTCGATATGGCCATTATAAGTTCTTGGTTATGTCATTTGGGTTGACTAATGCTCTGACTGCTTTTATGGATCTTATGAATAGGGTGTTCAAGTAGTTTCTGGATTTGTTTGTTGTTGTCTTTATTGCTGACATCTTGGTAAACTCCAAAAGTGAGGAGGATCATGCCAATTACCTCCGAATTATGTTGTATACTCTCAAGGTCCAAAATTGTATGCAAAATTTTCTAAGTGTGAATTTTGGTTAAGTGATGTGACCTTTCTTGGGCATGTTGTTTCTAGTGAAGGGATCAAGGTAGATTTACAGAAAGTTGAGGCAGTTAATAAGTGGTGTATACCCATGACTCTAACCAATATTTGGAGATTCTTAGGCTTGGTTGGGTATTATAGGAGGTTTGTGGAGATTTTCTCTTCTATTGCTGCTCTGCTGACAAGGTTGACTCAAAAAAAAATTAAGTTTTTGTGGTCTGATGCTTGTGAGGGTATTTTTGAGAGGTTGAAGGATAAGTGGAATTTTGTGCCATACTTGACCCTACTTGGGGGTATGAAGGGTTCATTGTGTATTGTGATGCATCTCGTGTGGGACTGGGTTGTATCTTGATGCAACATGGTAAGGTTGTGGCTTATGCTTCCAGGCAGCTTAAGGTGCATGAGAAAAATTACCCGACTCATGATCTAGAGTTGGCGGTTGTGGTATTTGCTTTGAAAAGTTGGTGCCATTATCTGTGTGGGGTGCTTTTGGATATTTATTCATACCATAAGAGCTTAAGTATGTTCTTAGGCAGAAAGAATTGAACCTCAAGTAGAGGCGATGGCTTGAGCTACTTAAGGATTATGATATAAGCCATTACTATCAACCAAGTAAAGTTAATGTTGTTGCTAATACTCTTAGCTAGTTTTCTATGAGGAGCTTATCTCACGTTGATAAGGAGAAAAGAGGGTTGGTGAAGGATATTCACAGGTTGGATAATTTAGGAGTTTGTCTTTTGGATTCTGAGGATGGGAGGAGGTGATCTCTCTTAGTGTTGAGGTAAAGGAAAAATAGGCTTTGGAACCCATAATTATATAGATTAAGGATAATGTTGGTCAGGAAAAAGTGATAGCTTATGAGATTGGTGTAGATGGCATTCTGAGGTATCAAGGAAGGTTGTGTGTTCTTGATGTGGATGAGCTATGGGGAAGAATTTTGAATGAAGCTCATGAGTCTCGATATACTATTCATATGAGTTTGACCAAAATGTATCATAACTTAAAGTAAATCTACTGGTGAAAAATATACAGAGGTATATGGAGAACTTTGTGGCCAAGGGTATGGTTTGTTAGCAAGTTAATGTAGAACATTTGAGGCCTGGTAGCATATCTCAAGAGATAGATTTACCTATTTGGAAGTGGGAGATGATTAATATGGATTTTGTTATGGATCTTCCGCATTCTTGAAATCACTATGATTCTATTTGGGTCATTCTTGGTAGGATGACTAAGTTTGCTCCCTTTTTATTTGTGAGGACTAACTACTCAGGAGATGATTATGTCAAGTTGTTCATTTTATGAGATAGTTAAGCTACATAGGGCGCCAGTGTCCATCATTTTAGACTAAGGTATAAATTTTCTCCTCACTTTTGGCATTTATTTCAGAAGGGTTTGGGTACTCAGGTGAACCTTAGCACTGCTTTCCACCCTCAAATGGATGGACAAGCGAAGCATACCATTCATACATTGAAGGATATGATAAGGGCCTATGTGATTGAGCTTAAATGTAGTTGGGTTGACAATTTACCTCTTATTGAATTTGCATACAATAACAACTATCATTCTAGCAATTAAATTATTCCTTTTGAGTCTCTTTATGGTAGGAGGTGTAGGTCTCCTCTTGGATGGTTTGAGGTAGGTGATACTAGGTTGTTTGGTCTTGACTTGGTTCACTAAGCCGTGGAGAAGGTAAAGGTGATTAAGGAAGGACTTAAGACTGCCCAAAGTTGCCAAAAGTTTATGCAGATGTGAGGGGAAGAGAGTTGGAGTTTGATGTAAGCATTTGGGTATTCTGGAAGGTGTCTCCTATGAAATGAGTCATGAGATTTGGGAAGAAGGGGAATCTCAATCCTAGTTACATTGGTTTGTATTGAATTGTATGGAGAATTTGGAATGACACTGATGAGTTGGAGTTTCCTACGATTTTGGGCTCTAATCATCCTATTTTCTATATGTTTATGCTAAAAAGTGTATGGGTGACCCTTCTTTGATAGTGCTTGTTGAGAATGTTGGCATTTTGGATTTTTTGCATTATGAGGAGGTCTCGGTTGAAATATTAGATAGACAAGTTCATACATTAAGGATAAAGGATGTCACTTCGGTGAAGGTTCTTTGGAGGAATCAAAAGGTAGAAGAAGCTACATAGGAAGTTGAAGAAAATATGAGAGCCAAGTATCGGTTTTTGTTCCCCGTGATAGAAGGAAGTGCTTGAGGTATGATTTTTAATTCCCCTCTTGTTGCATTTTGTATTTGTCATTTAATTCTGATTTACTGTTATTATTATGCTAAACATGTCCTAACTCATCATTCGGGGACGAATGATTCGAAGGAGAGATAATGTGAGAGCCTATAAAATTCCAATAATTTTATTTTTGACCTGCCCATATGCATAATGTTAGTTTTTGACTTGAATTATGTTTAGGGATGTTAAAGGGTGTTTTGGTACAGTTTTAGAATTTTGGAAGGGGTTCTGGTTCATTTTAGAACTCTGAGACACTGATCCTCCACGATAGTGGCGTGCCATGGAGGTTAGCCTCCGCGATAAGGGTATGACATGGAGGCTACCCTCTGTGATAGAGATGTTCCTTGCTTCTATTTTAATTTTATCCAATTCTTGTTTTTTTCACTTAGGGTGAGGGGCTTTTGGTCTTTTAACCCCTTGTACAACTTATAAACATAAAATAACCCTTTCCCTTCAATTTTAAAGATAAAAAACTCCACTCTTTCTCTCTTTAACTTAAAACCCAAGAAAGCTCAAGGATTTTACAAGAAATTCCCTGTTCAAGCTCCAAGCTTTACTTTCTTTTCAATTTCTTGTGTCTTTCAGGCATATTGCTCATCCCTAACTTCTATTTTTTCACTATGCATAGATTGAATGGATATTCATGTGATTTAAATTGTGGGTTTGAAATTAGGTTGAGGGACTTTGAATGAGTTGGCTTGAATTGCTTTCCCCGTTCTTTAAATTGTTTATTCATGCTTTTGATTCATGGTTATCGGGACTAAGTTGGTGCATTGTTTTAATGGTCATAATGGGGGATATGAGTTTCCCCAAATTGATGGAATTTTGACTTGATAATGGAATTAACATCAACTCACTTTGTAAACTTGATTTTTAATATGGATATTTTCATGGTTTAACTTATTTTTGAACCCATTACATTGCATTAAAGGATCAATAAAGGCATATGGTATTGGAATGGCCTTGGTGGCCATAGATTTAATTTTAAATAAAATATGGAGTCAAATTGATTAAATGGTTATGGTTTGGTATAATTGGAATAGCTTGCAAGTCTGTTGGTATGACGATACCAATTCATAAGTGCCTTAATGAAAGACTCCTAGGTTACTGGTTGGTTTATGTACAACTATTTTAATTTGGGCTTAAAGAACATTATGTAGCTCACCGTGAAGGTACGAATCCTGGGGGATCAACACTTGAAACCATGTTTGCCGGCATTGGGGGTCTATGTAATCGTGTTCTTGGTGAACATATTTCATATATATACATATATTTATATTGAGAGGGATATAGCCTTGATGTCTCTAACCTTTCTTTAATTTTTCCTTAATTCATGTGACTAATATGCACTAGGGACTTTCGAGTAGGGAGTACTGGACCCATATAGCCCATGAGTTCCTTTAGGATGGATCGAGCTACATAATTCAAGTTAATGGCTTAAACTCTCATGTTCATGACTCTTATCCCTATCCCGACATCCTATATATATGTAGATGGATGTAGTGCATATGGTTTATGTCTTGATTTTTCATAATTTCATTACTCTATCCCTATCCCTTGAGTTACATATCAGTGCTTTCTCCACTGATCATCCCTGGATGCTACATTATTTCATGATGTAGGGGCTGAAGAGTTTTTTGTTGCTCATGTGCAGTATTAGGAAATTCACTATTCATATGGATCTACTGTAAAGTAGTGAGCCTCTATCTTTTAGAAGGGCCTATCATTTTGCTGGTTTCTATATTATTTTTAGTATTGTTTAGTATACCATTTTGGATTCTTTTGGTCATAGTCAGGTGCATGTCCCAACTTAGGTTAGTATTTTGGTTTAAAGGCTTTTGTGAATAGTGTTGGGATGTTATAGCCATTGTGTTTTGACTTTTGGAACTTGATTAGACTTATCTATATTTATTTTATATTTTGGTTGTCTTCCTCTATTTAGTATTGTTAGTGTTCTCTTGAGGTAAGGCTAAGGGGGTGGTCTCCATCTCACGGTGTGCTTAAGATATCTGTCATGGCCAGGCTTGGATTTGGGTGGTGACAAGCTTGGTATTACAGCACGGTTCAGGGTCGTTAAGTGCCCACAAGCCTTGTCAAATAGAGTCCCTTTTAGGGGGGAGGCTGCAAGGCATTTAGGAATGTTTCTCCTTTTTGTTTTCTATTTTAGGCCATAGAGTCTAGTTACCTTGAATCTTCTCTAACTCCTAGCTTAATCGTATTTCAAATCATGCCTCCCTGAAGATCTGACGATCTTAGAAAATCTACTAGAAACTCTGTCCCACTTGAGGAGTATATGGAGGGGACTCGCCTTACTTATAGAGTGCAGACTCGGTGTAGCCCTGCTCCTAACTGTACTTCTCCATATGGAGTTCTACTGGACCCTACTAGGCCTCCTCGGGCTGGTGATACTTGTGATTTGTCACATTAGGGAGATATATCTAATGTAGAGTTCCGCCAATCTCTTTATATACTTGCCTAATTGGTGGCATCACAGTCTCATCGGTCTAATCATGTTGGTCCTGTTACTTGTTTATCTGAGGTCACTCGTGTTAGTTAATTTATGAGGTTGAATCCCCTAACCTTTACAGGCGCTAAGGTTGAGGAGGATCCTCAAGGGTTTATTGATAAGATGGAGAAAATCTTTAGGGTGATGCATACAACTAATTCAGAGAGTGTGGAGTTTGCTGCTTATTAGTTGAAAGATATAGCTTATCAATGGTATGGGGAGTGGGTAGCAATGACTTATCACGGATTCAGCATTTAGGCTCCAAACTTCAAATTCCTATCAATTTCTTAGGTATATTAGGCATGTCTCTCATCCCAAAACCCGTATTTTATATTATGGCATAAATTGATTCAACATTCATGTGATTTGATTATGTATTTGAAATGGGTTGAGGGCTTTTGATTGGTTTCTACTTGAATTCCCCATGATTTAAATATGGTATTCATGCTTTGATTAATGGTTTTTAGGGCTAATGGGTGCATTATTGTGGAGATTGGAATGGGGAACATAGGTTTCCCTAAATTGATAAATTTTTGGCTTGGTAGTGGCATTAACCTCAACCCGCCTTCATAACTTTGGTTTTGAATATGGAATTTTTATAACTTAACTTAATTTTGATACCTTCCATTGCATTAAAGGATAATGGATAATGAAAAGTGGTTTTTGATTGCCCTTGGTGGCAATGGTTTGGATTTTAAATAGAACTTCAGAGTCTAATGGTTAATTGGATTAGTTTGACATAATTACATAGGCTTGCAAGCATATTGGTATGAGATACCATGTCAGTAGATGCCTTAATAATGACTCCAAGGTTAATGGCTGGGTTTATATGAAAACTATTTCAATTTAGGCTTAAAGGGAATTGTGTAGCTCACCATAAAGGTGTAGGCACCGGGAGGACCAATAGTAGAAACCACATTTCCCAGTGTGGCGTCCATGTGACCGTGTGCTTGGTGCACATATTATATTTTACTTGGCTATCTCCTTGGTGTCTTTAGCCTTTCCTCAGTTTCCTCAGTGCATGTGGCTAACACGTATTGGGGCCCTTTCAGTAGAGGGAGTTGAACCGATATAGCTTGTGGGTTCCTTTAGTAAAAAGCAAGCTACATATTTCAAGTTAATGTTTTAAACTTTTATGTTCATGAAACTTGCCCTTATCCTGGCATCCTATATACTACCTTCATCTAATTTTATGTGTTGCCATTTGACCAAGCACAAAGTTTAAGAAATAAGGGAAGACTTGGTAATATTTACCAAATTTTCCTTTATAAAAATGTGCTACTAACTTTTTTTAATTAAGTTTGACAATTAATGGTAAAAGTGGAATTATGTCTTTAAATAGTTACTAAATAAGAAAAGATGACATTCTTTTTGGGATGAACCAAAAAGGAAATGATGACACATAAAATGGGACGGAGGGATTACATATGTATATGAATGTGGTGCATATGGTTTATTATTCAATTTTGGTAACTAAATTATTTTATCCCTTTTCTTTGAGTTGCATGCCAGTGCTTACCCCACTGACCGTCGCTGGATATTGCATTATTTCATGATGTAGGGTTTGAGGGTTTTTGTTACTCCTACGAAATATTTGTTGTGAAGTAGTATGCCTCCATCTTTTGGAAAGCCCTGCCATTTTATTAGGTTTCTTTTCAAATTTCGAGAATTGTGAGTTTTTTTTGTCATGGTTGGGGGCATGGCCCGACCTAGTTCGGTATTCTATTTTTTTTGAGGATTTTGTGGAAAAGTATGGGTTGGTTGTACATTTTGACTCTTAGTCCTCATTTGGTTTATCTATTCTTCTTATTATCATGTTTGGTTATCTTCCGCTATATTTTTTTATTGTGTTCTAGATGTTAGGCTAAGAGGGTGATCTCTATCTCGCGGTGGGATTAAGATACCATTATAACTAGGCCATGGTTTGGATCGTGACAAGCTTGGTATCAGAGAATGATTTAGAGTCTTTGGGTGTCCACAAAGCTGTGTCGAGTAGAGTCCCTTTATGGGTGTGTAGCGCTCCACACTTATAATAGGTAGGCTACAATACATTTAGAAATATTTTCCATTCTTGTGTTCTAATTTCAAGCTATAGAGTAGTTATATGAAGCTTCTCTATCTCCTAGCTTAGTCTTATTTCAGATCATACCTCCCCTATGATCTAATGGTCATAGAAACTCAACTAGAAACTCTATCTCACCTGAGGAAAAAGTGAAGGGGACTTGCCCTATTTATGGAGTGCAGACCCGGTCTAGTGTCCCTGTTCCTGACTGTATAACTCCATATGGAGTTCCATCAGTACCTACTTGGCCTACTAGGGATTCTCGGGCTAGTGATACTTATGCTTTGTCACCTCAAGGATATATCTCTACTATGGAGTTCAGCCAGTCTATTCATATGCTTGCCAAATTAATGGTATTGCAGTCTTGTCGGTCTGATCATGTTGGTCCTTTTGCTAGTTCATCTGAGGCCACTCTGGTTGGCTAATTTATGAGATTGAATTCCCCAACCTTTATAGGCTCTAAGGTTGAGGAGGATCCTCAAGGTTTTATTGATGAGATGGAGAAAATCTTTAGGGTGATGCATCCTATAGATTTAGAGGGTTTGGAGTTTTCTATTTATTAGTTGAAAGATGTGGCTTATCAGTGGTATAAGGAGTGGAAAATGATAAAGGGTGACGACGCTAAGTCGTCAGTATGGGATGAGTTTTCAGGTGCCTTTCTTGATCACTTCTTTTCTCAGGAGTTGAGGAAATCTAAGGTCGAAGAGTTTGTGAACTTGAAGTAGGGTAAAATAAGTGTTAACGATTATGCTCTTAATTTCTAGAAGTTGTCCCATTATGATTTGGAGTTAGTGTCTAATATGGCATCCTGAATGAGAAAGTTTGCTTTTGGTTTGTCCATGACTTGGTGTTGGAATGCAAGGCTGTGATGTTGAACAATGATATAGACATCTCCAGGCTGGTGGTTTATATGCAACAGGTAGAGGATGAGAAAAAGAAGTAGGTAGCGATAGAAGAGGTAGAATAAGAAGTTTAGATATTCAGAGCAAGGTGCAGGTCAACAGAATAGTGTGGGAGTTGGTATGCAGTGGACTAAGAAGAAGAATTGAAGAAATTCTTATTCAATAGATAGTGCTCCTAATCCTAAGCCTTCGTGTGAACGACATTTTCAGGATAGCAGTGGTCCTAAGTCACAAGGTGCCCAGTCTTAGGCTTGTGGATCTTTGCCAGCCCCGCCTAATCCGTTTTATCATTTTTGTGGAAAGCTTCACCATAGATATTGTGAGAAGGGGAGGATCTTGTATTTTAACTATGGTCAGCCTATTCATATGAATTAAAATTTTCCTGTAACTAAAGTTGACAGTGGAGCTAATAAGGTTTTGGTTGCCACTTCTTTGGATCCTGCACCTTAGGGTGCCACTTTAGGTATCGGCACTAGTCAATATCATCTCTATGCTATTGCAAGTCATCAAGGACCTGAGGCTTCCCCCGATGTTGTTGCTGGTATGTTACAACTCATCTGTTATGATGCTTATTGTTTGCTTGATCCACGTTCTACCCTATATTACCTGACCATTATGTGGCCGTAAACTTTGGCTTTTATCCTAAAAATATTTCTGACCTTTTTTCTATGTCAACTTCAGTAGGTGATTCCATTATTTCTAGAAAAATCTATAGGGATTGTGTGGTGTCTATTTTTCATAGGGAGACATTGGTAGATTTGATAGAACTTGATATGGTTGATTTTGATGTGATATTGGGTATGGATTGGCTCCATTTGTGGTATTCTTCTTTGTATTGTAGGACCTAAAAGGTCAGTTTCCATTTTTCTAATGAACAGGTGACTGAATGGAAGGGGAGTTCCTTAGTACCGAAAGGGAGGTTTATTTCTTATAATGGAACTCAATAGTTGATTTCCAAGGTGTGTCTATATCATCTAGTTTTGGTTAAGGATTCTAGTTCTGAAAGTCCTTTTTCATAATCTATCCCCGTGGCTTAATAAATTTCCTAAAGTTTTTCTTGATCATCTTTCTAGAATTCTTCCCGATAGGGAAATAGATTTTGGGATTAATTTTTTACTAGTTACCCATTATATTTCTATTCTTCCTTAGAGAATGGCTCTAACTAAACTAAAAGAGCTAAAAGAGTAGTTAAAGGATCTTCTAGATAATGGTTTTATTCATCCTAGTGATTGTTCATAGGGTGCTCTTTTACTTTTAGTGTGGAAGAAAGATGGGTCTGTTCGAATGTGCATAGACTAGCATCAGTTGAACAACGTTACAATGAAGAATAAGTATCCTCTTCCTAAGATTAATGATCTATTTGATTAGATTCAAGGTGCTAGGTGTTTCTCTAAGATTTATCACCGTTCAGGTTATCATCAATTAAAAATTAGGGAGGTTGATATTCCAAAACTATTTTTTGAACCCGATATGGCCATTATTAGTTTTAGGTTATGTTATTTGGGTTGACTAATGCTTCAGCTGCTTTCCTGGTTCTTATGAATGAGGTGTTTAGGTAGTTTCTGGATTTGTTTGTTATAGTCTTCATTGATCACATCTCTGTGTATTCTAAGAGTGGGGAGGACCATGCCAATCACCTCTGAATTGTGTTGCAGAATCTTAGTTTGACGACTGGCTTTTCCTCATCTAGGGCTGTGATTACATTCTCATCGGCTTCCTTTTAGCCTTAAGATTTTGTAACTATTAGTGTATGAATTTCAATAAGACGCCATTAAACATAGCATTTAGAATCATGTTGATGCCTTCTATTTCTTAGGACCAGAAATTGTATGCAAAATTTTCTAAGTGTGAATTTTTGCTAAATGTTGTGACCTTTCTTGGGCATGTTGGTTCTAGTGAAGGGATCATGGTGGATCCACAAAAGGTTGAGGCATTTAAAAAGTGGCCTAGACCTACTACTCCAACTGATATTAGGAGCTTCTTAGGCTTGGCAAGCTATTATAAGAGGTTTGTGGAGAGCTTTTCATCTATTGTTGCTCCGTTGATGAAGTTAACTCAGAATAAGGTTAAGTTCTTGTGATCCCATATGTGTGCGGGTAGTTATGAGAAGTTAAAGGATAAGTTAAATTCTGCGCTAGTTTTGACCCTACCCATAGGTAATGATGGGTTTGTTACGTATTGTGATGTGTTTTGTGTGGGAGTGGTTTGTGTTTTGATGCAGCATGGTAATGTTGTAGCCTATGCTTCCAGGCAGCTTAAGGTTTATGAAAGGAATTATCTGACTCATGATCTAATGTTTGCGGTTGTGGTCTCTACTTCGAAGATTTGGCGTCATTATCTATATTGGTTGTATGTGGATATTTATCGGACCATAAGAGCTTACAGTATGTATTTACTCAGAAGGAATTAAATCTCAAAAATAGGCGGTGGCTCGAATTACTTAAGGATTATGACATAATTTTTCACTACCACCAAGGTAAAGCTAATGTTGTTGTTGATGCTTTGAGTAGGTTGTCTATGGGGAGCCTATGTCACATTGATGAAGAGAAGAGAGGATTAGTAAAGGACATTCACAAGTTGTCTAATTTGGGAGTTTGTCTTTTAGACTCTAAGGACGAAGGAGTGATTGTTCAAGAAGTGGTTAAGTCATCTCTTGGTGCTAAGGTGAAGGAGAAGTTGGCTTTTGATCCCATACTTATGCAAATTAAAGAGTATGTAGGTCAGCAAAAGGTTATGGTTTTGAGATTGAGGAAGATAGCATCTTGAGGTATCAAGGAAGGTTATGTGTCCCTAATATAGATGGACTGCAGGAAAGGATTTTGGATGAAACTCATAAATCTAGATATACAGTACATCCGAGTTTGACTAAGATGTATCATAACTTAAAGGAAATCTACTGGTGGAATAATATAAATAGAGATATGATAGATTTTGTTGCAAAGTGCATAATTTATCAGCAAGTTAAGGAAGAACATTTGAGGCCCGGTGGCATATCTCAAGAGATAGAATTGCCCAAGTGGAAGTTATAGATGATTAATTTGGATTTTGTTACTAGTCTTCCGCGGTCTAGGAATCAATATGATTCTATCTGGGTCATTGTGGATAGAATTACTAAGTCTACTCACTTCTTTCCTGTGAGGACTAACTACTCGAAAAAGACTATACCAAGTTGTTCATTTAGGAGATAGTTAAATTACATGGGGTACACAGTTTTCGTCTCACTTTTGTGTTTCATTTTAGAAAGGTTTGGGTTCTCAGGCTAACCTTAGCACCACTTTCTACCCTCAAATGGATGGACAAACGGAACGAATAATTTGGACTTTGAAGGATATGCTAAGGGCCTATGTGATTGACTTTAAGGGGAGTTGGGTTGACCATTTGGCTTTTATTGAGTTCGCTTACAACAACAGTTACCATTCTAGCATTCAAATATCTTTTTTTGAGGATTTTCATGGTAAGAGGTATAGGTCTCCTATTGGGTGGTTTTAGGTAGGTAAGACTAGGTTGTTTGGTCCTGACTTGGTTCACCAAGCCATAGGGATGATGAAGGTGATTAGAGAAAGTCTTAAGACTACTCATAGTCGCCAAAAGTCTTATGCGGATGTAAGGAGAAGAGAGTTGGAATTTGAAGTGATTTAGTATTCTTAAAGGTGACTCCTATGAAAGGAGTTATGATATTTTGGAAGAAGGGAAAGCTCAATCCCCATTTTATTGGTCCATATCAGATTTTGAGAAGAATTGGGAATGTTGCTTACTAGTTAGATTTCCAATGATTTTGGCTTTGGCTCATCCTATTTTCCACGTGTCTATGATGAAAAAGTGTATGGGTGACCCTTCTTTGATAGTGCATGTTTCATACCCCAGAATTACGTGCCAACATAGGATTTAGATTATTTCCACTTCTACGTGGATGACTGATATTGTGATCATAGAGATGAGATTGATCTATTCCAATGGCAAGGGTAGAACAACCCTAACCTTATAGGGGCTAGTCCTGGGACACCATGGATGCTCACATGGTGTACATGTCGGTTAGAAGAACCTCCCAAATAGATGTCCCCCTCTCTTAAAATAGTTTTAATTATTTAAAGTCTTGAGATAAAGTATTTACTATGTAGAATAAGTTTCAGACTTCTTTTAGCCTATATGATTTGAGAACAAGAACAGAATACTGATTTTAGAACTAAGTGTAATGACTCACAAGATTCATACTACATGCTTTACTATTCATGATTTATGATTTTTAGATTTCAAATTTACTTAAGCTATGTGAGTCATTTACATTTAGCATGCATGATTTTATAAACTGTGATGATATTGTTTACTTATTGCATACACCCCCATATATTCAGTATATCTTCAAAGTACTGATCCACATATATGTCTATGTGCTACATTGTCTCATAATGTAGGTTTAGGTGCTCAGTCTCAGCAACGTGATTGATCTTAGAGCATCTTATCTACATCCCTGCAGTTAGTTATTTAGATTTCCCAATTTACTAGTAGATATGCCTTTACTCATTTTAGACAATTGAGTCAGATGGGTACTGTCCCAGTGACTCTCTAGATTCAGATAGTAGAGGCTTGTTGGACTATTAGATTTAGATTTAGACCTTTGAGTTAGTATTCAGATTTTTAGCATTTATTTTATCAGACTATTGAGATTTAGTATGATTCAAATATACTGAGAAGATTCAGACAGTTTTCTGCATATATTATGATTTTTCATCTATATTTCCCTATTTTGAGATTTAGATCTAGAAAAGGCAGCCAGGGTTAGCTCAGGACTACTTGTAGTTTGGAGCACCATGTGGCATCCCAGGAACCAGATTTTATGGCATTACAAACTTAGCATCAGAGCTTAAGTTTTATAGAGTCCTAAAGAGTCAGAAAAGCCGCGTTACATAGAGTCTTGATCATCGATGTGAAGCGTGCCACATCTATGAGCAAGAGGATATAGAGCATTTTAGGAAATCATCTCTTCTTTCATATCTATCATGCATTCATTGTCTCTATCTACTTCTAACTCATGCTTTAACATTACAGAAAATGCCTCCCGATTGAGATAATGCCTAGAGAAATGATAACCAGCCACCTCAGCCCGCAAATTCTTTGAATGAGAATGTGTCGTATGCAGAGTTTTAGACTACCTTTCAGGCGCTAGCTTAAGCTGTGAGAACTAATATTCAGGGCAACCATCAGGCTGCAGTCCTACCTCAGTAGGATGAGGATTTAGCCACAGCCAGAATTCAAGATTTTATGAGAATAAACCCGCTAGAATTATTTGGGTCAAAAGTAGGACAGGACCCATAGTTATATCTTTATGAAGTGAAGAAGATCACCCAAGTTATGCATATTTCTAAAGAGAAGAGTGTAGAATTAGAATTCTATAGCTTAAAGGATGTTGCTTATGATTGGGTAGTGATGTGGAAGAAGAGTAGAGGGGAGAATGAAGCTCCCATGACTTGGCAGATGTTTCTGGATGCGTTCTTAGACAAGTTCTTCCCACTTAAGATGAGAGAAGCTAAGATAGAAAAGTTCATGAACCTAAGGCAGGGCTCTATGACAGTGAATGAGTATTACCTCAAGTTCAACCAGTTGTCTAAGGCAGGGCTCTATGACAGTGAATGAGTATTACCTCAAGTTCAACCAGTTGTCTAAGTATGCCCCTGGTCAGATGGTTGGCCCTAGGTCAAGCATGAGTAAGTTTGTGACTAGTGTGCTTGGGATAGTAGTTAAGGAGTGAAGAACTGTGATGCTCAATAGGGACATGAATCTCTCTAGATCTATGATGCATGCTCAGCAGATTGAGGCAGAAAAGATGAAGGAGAGAAAGAGTGAATAGAGGGTTAGAATAGGGCAGTTTGATTATGGTCAGAATAGGTCTAGAGGAGGAAATCATTCATAGTTTCAAATTCATTCATCTATGCCTACACCTTCTTCGGCCAGTTCTCCTGCACCCATAATAGTGTGAGTAATAGGCCAAATCAATCCCCATGTGCTAATCGCAGTAAGAATCATAGAGGTAAATATTTGTGGGGTCAGAAAGGTTGATATGGTTGTGGTCCGGAGGGTCACGGAATCAAAGAGTTCCTGGATCCTAGGCGGGATAATAGAGATGTTTATCCTCAGACATAGGCTAATAGTGCACCAGCTCCTTTTGGTCACCCTACTCCTCCTCAGGGTGCATCATCTAGTATCGGTGGCGATCAGCGCCCGATCAGTTTTATGCTTTGCCATCCCACCAAGAGCATGAGGATTCACCTGATATTGTTACTGGTATGCTTCGTGTCTTCTATTTTGATGTTTATGTGTTGTTAGACCCTGGGTAGAGCTTTTCTTATGTTACCCCATTAGTTGCTGTGAATTTTGAGATAAGTTTTGAAAAGATCCCTGAGCCTTTCTTAGTTTCTACTCTAGTAGGTGAGGCAGTTGTTGCCAAATAAATTTATAAGAAGTGTCCTATCAGTGTTCTTCATAAAGTCATGTTAGCATACTTGATAGAGTTAGACATAGTTGATTTTGATCTTATTTTGGGTATGGATTGGCTTCAATTTTGTCAAGCATCTATAGATTGTCACACCCGAGTGGCGAAGTTTCAATTCCCAGATGATCCAGTCTTTGAGTGGTCAAGAAATTCAGTGTCTCCCAAGAGTCATTTCATATCTTATCTTAAGGCCAAAAATTTGATATCCAAAGGTTGCATTTATCATCTAGTTCGAGTCAAAGACACTAAGTCTGAGACTCCAACAATTCAATTTGTCCAAGTGGTCAATGAGTTTCCTGATGTTTTCCCAAAAGATCTCCCAGGGGAACTCCCGATAGGGGAATAAAATTTGGTATTAACCTTCTCCCAGATACTCAACCTATTTATATCCGTCCTTATCATATGGCTCCCGTAGAGCTTAAAGAGTTGAAGGAGCAACTCAAAGATCTTTTAGATAAAGATTTCATAAGGCCTAGTATTTCTCCATGGGACGCTCCCATCCTATTCATGTGAAATATGGTTATTTGCGCATGTGCATTGACTACCGTCAGTTGAATAAATTTACAGTCAAGAACAAATATCCTCTTCCTAGAATTAATGACCTATTTGATCAATTGCAAGGTGTAAGTTATTTCTAAAAGATAGACCTTAGATCCAGTTATCATCAGCTTAAAGTATGGGAGTATTATATTCCAAAGACAACTTTCAGAACCCGTTACAGTCATTTTGAATTTCTAGTTATGTCTTTCAAGCTAACCAATGCCCCAGCAGCTTTCATGGACCTCATGAATCAAGTGTTCAAATAATATTTAGACATGTTTGTCATAGTATTCATAGATGATATCCTTGTATACTCCCGTAGTGAGGATGACCATGTAGATCATCTTAGAATTGTCTTGCAAAATCTTAGAGATCATCAATTGTTCGCCAAATTTAGAAAGTGTGAATTTTGGCTAAGATCTATAGCCTTTCTCGATCATATTGTCTCTATCGATGACATTAGAGTCGATCCCCAAAAGATAGAAGCCATAAGGAATTGGCCTAGACCTATCTCTCCATCAGACATTAGGAGTTTCGTAGGTCTAGCTGGTTATTACAGATGTTTTGTTGAGGATTTCTTATCTATTGCATCTCTTATGGCTAGACTGACCAAAAAAAAGTTAAATTATAGTGGTCAGCTTCCTACGAGAAGAGTTTTCAGGAGTAAAAGACTTGACTCACTTCAGCCCCAGTTCTAGTATTACCTAATAGTACAGATAGCTTTATTGTGTATTATGATGCCTCTAGAGTTGGTTTGGGTTGTGTGTTGATGCTGAGAGGTAAGGTCATAGCCTATGCCTATAGACTGTTGAAGCCTCATGAAAAGAATTACCCAACCCTTGATTTAGAATTAACTGCTATGGTGTTTGCTTTGAAAATATGGATACATTATTTGTATGGTGTGCATGTTGATGTGTTCACAGACCAAAAAATTTTATAGTATGTGTTTACGTTTAGGTAGTTGAATCTTTGTTAGATAAGGTAGTTGGAGTTGTCGAAAGATAATGATATAAGTGTGTTTTATCATTTGGGCAAGGCCAATATAGTAACAGACACCCTTAGTAGGTTGTCTATGGGCAGTGTTGCTCATATTGAGAATGATAAGAAAGAGTTAGCTCAAAAAGTTCATCGTTTGGCTAGATTAGGTGTTAGGTTAATTGATTCAGCTGAAGGTAATGTTTGAGTTTAGAGTAGTTTCGAATCTTCCCTAGTTTTGGAAGTGATTGAGAAGAAATATATTGATTTTAGTTTGGTCAAACTGAAAGAGTCAGTTAAAGACCAAAGGGTAGAGGTTTTCTCTCAAGGGGGAGATAGTGTGTTGAGGCACCAAAGTAGATTATGTGTGCCATGTGTTGATGATTTGAGGCAACGAATTATGGTAGAAACGCATGGTGCATGGTCTTCTATTCATCCAGGTTCTACCAAGATGTACCGCAACTTGCAGGAAATCTATTGGTGGAGTGGTATGAAAAGAGATATAGCAGAATTTGTAGCCAAGTGTGTAACTTATCAACAGGTTAAGGTAGAACACCAAAGACTTGGTGATACGTTGAAACAGTTTGGTATTCCCACGTAGAGGTGGGAAGAGGTGAATATGGATTTTGTGACTGGTTTACACCATTCGCGTCATCACCATGATTGGATTTGGGTTATTATAGATAAATTGATTAAGTTAGCGTATTTCTTACCTGTTTACATGTATTATACGGCTAAAGATTATGCTAAGTTGTATATCCGAGAGTTAGTCAGATTGCATGGAGTCCCCTTGTCTATCATCTCAGATAGGGGTACTCAATTCACTTCCCAGTTTTGGGAAGCCTTCTAGAAGGGTCTAGGTACCTAAGTCCATCTTAGTTCATCTTTCCACCCTCAATGGTCAGGCAGAGAAGCCCATCCAAACTCTAGAAGATATGTTGAGGGCGTGCGCTCTTGATTTCAAGGGTAGTTGGGATGAGCATTTTCCATTGATTGAGTTTGCTTATAATAACAGTTATCATGCTAGCATTCAAATAGCTCCATTTGAGTCTCTTTATGGAAGGAGATGTAGATTACCCATAGGTTGGTTTGAAGTGGGTGAGGCCACTTTGCTTGGGCCTGATGAAGTGTTTGAGGCCATAGAGAAAGTTAAGTTGATTAGGAAAAGATTGAAAACATCCCAAAGTCGTCAGAAATCCTATACAGATTTGAGAAGAAAGGACCTCAATTTTGAAGTTGGTGATTTTGTATATTTGAAGATTTCACCCATGAACGGGGTGAAGAGATTTGGCAAAAAGGGGACACTTAGTCCCCGATATGTTGTCCCTTATAGAATTTTGAGTCATGTTGGGAAAGTAGCTTATGAGCTTGAGTAGCCCGCAGACTCATCAGTCGTTCATCCTGTGTTCCACATCTCTATGCTTAAGAAGAGTATCGGTGACCCTACCATTGTAGTTCCCATAGAAAGCTCAGATACTCCGAACAACCTTTCATATGAAGAGATTCCAGTTGAGATTCTAGATCACCAGATCCGTAGACTAAGGAACAAAAAAGTTCCCCTGGTCAAAGTTCTTTGGGGAAATCAGTCGGTTGAGGGCGCTACTTCAGAAATAGAAGCAGACATGTGATTCAAGTACCCTCATCTTTTTTCCGCAAACTCAGATTTAGCCGAAGGTAATACTCTTCCTTAACTCAGTTCTTTTCTTATCATACATTCAGCTATATAGTTGTCCTCATGAAAGTTCATGCACTCACAGGTTACTCAGAAGCTTAGAATAATTTAGATTCAGTTGCTCAGTTCACTTTAGTTGTGCATGCTATCTTATTCTCTAAGATTCCTTAGAAATTTCAGCTTAGCTAACCACATTCGAGGATGAATTTCCCAAGGGGGAGATATTGTAATACCCTATGATTTTTCCTAGCTTAAACTCATCCCGAGAACGACAAGGAGTAGCTTCTAGAATGGGTAATGTTTATTTTCGTGTGGAATTCTTTAGATTTGGAATTTCCATGACGCAGAAATTGAATTAGCTTTCCAGTGATATAAGATTTGCCTAAATTCGATAATTGGGTAAGAAGTTATGGCTATTTGAAGTTCTAGTCGCAAAACACCGTCATTTAGACCCATAGCACATTGCGGAGAAGATTTAAATGATGATTGTCATTTTCCAGTGGCCCTCCGCGATATTGGCGCGTCATGGAGCGGGCCAATTTCCTAATTGTCAATTTCCAGAGGTACAGCGCTATAATGACGTGTCGCTTCATGTGCCAAAATGGCATTCCAAAGGGGTACCGTGATGACTCCACATCGCAGAGTCTGCCCAGTTTCCAATTGTCTTTTTCCATTTAGCCACCGCGATAGTGGCACGTCGCGGTGGCCACCCAGATTGGAAAAACTTACATTTTCCAGTTCCGTTTAAGAATTTAAAGGGGGTATTTTGGTAAATTCCCCAACCCCCAATCCATCTAAAAACAGAAGATGTATCATATTTGAGAGCACTTTATGCTCCATTCACTATTCTCCTCAAAACAAAACCCTAGTTCATCATACTTCCTCTTCAAGAACTCAGAATTCCTCCATTAATCCTTTAAGATAATCTAAAATTAAGGATTCCCAATACAAGAACACTAAGAATTCATCTCTAAAGCACCAATAGGAATCCAAGATTCAAGCCTTTTATCAAAGAGCATCAATCAAGGTATGTGGGATTATGAACAAGGATAATCCTTTCGTTTTTGTGCCCAAAATTTGATTTTATTGTGAAAGTTATTTGATTTTATATGTTTTCCTACAAATTTGAAGTTTGGGTTTACACCCCCTATTGCTATTCATGAGATTATGAGATTTTCAATGATTGACAAATTGAATTACATGAGTATGTTTATGTTTTTATGCACATTGCTGAAATTTCCAAATTTTAGGACGATTATAAATGTTTATGTTATCAAGCATGAATTTTGAGATGTTTTATCATGAGACTAATACATGGGTCATTAAACCCTATTTAAAGATTTTTATTCAAAAAATTATTGTGCTATAAGCACCCTATGATTAGAATATTTTTAGATTATTGTGAAAGATTTGACCTTTTGGTCTCAGAATAGATATGAAATCACTTTATAGATTCAAATTATAGATTTACAGTTGGTTTTCATTATAAACCATTAGATTACTTTTAAAGTGGATTTTTTGGGAGATCTTGAGCATGAGATTGAGAGTAGTATTTAGCACCGAGATGGGTACGTTACTACAGTTTCATACCCCAGAACTACATGCCAATGTAGGATTTAGATTATTCCCACTTCTACGTGGATGACTGAAATTGTGATCACTGAGATGAGATTGTTCTATTCCAATGGCTAGGGTAGAACAACCCTAACCTTACGGGGGTTAGTCGTGGGACACCATGGATGCTCACATGGTGTACATGTCGGTTAGAAGAACCTCCCAAATAGATGTCCCCCACTCTTAAAATAATTTTAATTATTTTAAGTCTTGCAATAAAGTGATTACTATGCAAAATAAGTTTCAGACTTCTTTTAGCCTCTATGATTTGAGAACAAGAACAGAATACTGATTTTTGAACTAAGTGTAATGACTCACAAGATTCATACTACATTCTTTACTATTCATGATTTATGATTTTTAGATTTCAGATTTACTCAAGCTATGTGAGTCATTTATATTTAGCATGCATGATTTTATAAACTGTGATGATATTGTTTACTTATTGCATACACTCCCATATACTCAGTACATCCTCAAAGTACTGATCCACATATATGTCTATGTGTTACATTGTCTTATAATGTAGGTTCAGGTGCTCTGTTTCAATAGCGTGATTGATCTTCGAGCATCTTATCTACATCCCTTCAGTTGAGGAGTCCTCATTATTCGAGGGATTAGTTATTCAAATTTCCCAAGTTACTAGTGGATATGTCTTTACTCATTTCAGACAGTTGAGTCAGTTGGGGCCTGTCCCATAGACTCTCTAGATTTAGATAGTAGAGGTTTGTTAGACTATTAGATTCAGATTTAGACCTTTGAGTTAGTATTTAGATTTTCAACATTTATTTTATCAGACTTTTGAGATTTAGTATGATTCAGATATACTCAGAAGATTCAGACAGTTTTCCGCATATATTATGATTTTTCATCTATATTTAGCTATTTTGAGATTCAGATCTAGAAAACGCAGCCAGGGTTAGCTCAAGACTACTTGTAGTTCAGAGCACCATGTGGCATCCTGGGAACTGGATTTCGGGGCATTACATATATTGTCCTATAATATAGGCTAAGATGTTCATCATCTCGATCACGATTTGCTTGATTTAGCAGTCACTCCAGTAGTAGTATTTGGTGAGTCCTTATCATTCGAGGATTATTTATCAGCATTTACTTAGTTTTGTTTTAGTTTCAAATAGTTTAAATCAGTTAGGGGCTTTTCCCAGTAACTTATATGAGTATAGGCTTTTAGACAATCAACTTAAATTTATGTGTGATGTTTTTTTATACATTATGGGGTTTGATATTCCGTATTGATTTTGTTTTACTATGGTTATATATTTTAGCACAGTATTTTTTTAGTATTTATCAGTTTACTTTATTAGTCTTAGCGTCATGTCAAGCCGTGGGTTAGCTTGGGGTCACTTATGACTCTAAGCACCGTGTTATAATTAGGAGGTAGACTCGATATATAACACAACTGCTTACTCATACTGTAAGTTTGATATAGAGCAAGGTGGTTTAGATCCACCTAATGATGTCTGCGCCTAGGCTTTAAGCCTCGGGGAGTTTTTCTTACATCTTATTTTATTTGTATGTAATGGAGACATAACACAATTTGATGTGTGGGATGGGAAATGTTTGTGGAAATATTTAGCTTTTATTATGCATAGTTTTGGTTATATTTTCTTAGGTAATAACCCCTTGGTTTTTCTTTGTGCTACGGTTATTTTCTGAGGGTTGATTTTCTTTGAACTAGGTGTAGTTAGTTTTTATATTTTTAGGAGTCTAGTAACACTCTTATAATTTATTCTATTCCTATAAAACAATTAGTGTCTTGTTTTTGACGTATTATCTCATATCCTGATTCACGTATAAGTGCTAGAAATAATTGTCTTGTCTCAACTAATTTTTGAGAGAGAGTCATGGAATTTTATCTTGGGTAAATTTTATGCCAATGTGTGGATGTGATTAATATCTAGATCTTGTCTCGAGTGTTTGCAATGAGAAATTATAAATCTTGATCAGTCTAGGAAGAGATAGAGGCATTTATTTATTGAGGCATATATGTCTTTGACCAACCTAATTGCTTGTATCCTAGTCAGCCCCTTTGAGCCTATAACTCTATTTCTTTAAGCAACCACAAAATAAACCCAACCTTTATGGTTTGAACGACTTATCTTTTTGAAGCTATGACCTCCCATGACCAATTATTATGTTATGATCTTTGAAAAGATAAGTGAAGAATTATTGGGGTTTGAGTTGAAATATAGAAGACAAGAGAAAGGTGCACAAAAAATAAAAAAAATCAAAAAAGTTGTGTTGTTGAAAAAATAAAAGATCTTCCCTTACTAGTGGTAACTCTTGGTATGATTGTGCTTAAAGAAGAGAGAGAGGGATTCTGAGCATTTAAACTAAAAATTTTGTGTTCAGTATAAGTATGAGGTTTGAGTTTTATTGTACGTGTTAAAGATCTTAAGGAGGTGTAGTCAACCTTATCCATTTGTATCCTACTCATTCCCTAGCATATGTTATAACCAAAATTATGCCCTACTTTAACTGAGATTGAATGAGCTTGAATTAGTAGAGTATTACACCAAGGGAAAGTGAAACACCTCGAATTATGGCCATTGAAAATTTCTTGTGATTTCGATGCACTGCCTTGGTAACGACTCACCCTACGAGTCGTAGGGTGTTTTTATGAGTCCTAGGGACCAAGTCATAACCAAAACAGTAAGTTTGTGACTTGATTCTTCTCTAAGTACAAGTGGATCACTAAGAGCTGTAAGGATATATTATGATTTATTACGTGTAATCGTAGGGTGTCCAGTGTAAGTCCCAATTTGGATTCTGTGTTTACTATGACTGGACCCTACGAGTCATAAGGTCCCATTACAATTCTTCTGGATAAGTTGTAAGGTCAATAATATAGGGTGCCTTAGTGGTACTGCCTTGGATACGGCTCGTGGTTACGAGTCATAAGGAGTGGTTACTATTCAAGGTTTTACTCATAGTCAAAGGCAACCCTTTTCCTGCTTTTTAGTTAAGGGCATTCTAAAAATTTTCCATCTTAACCAAATAGAAACTCATCTCTTATAACTCCTCTAGGGTATCATTATCCCTTATAAACACATCAAAGTAACTTCTCCACACTCTCAAATTCCTCAAGGTTAAGAATACTTAGGGTTTTCAAGAGGTTGATCACTTAGGGCTTTCTAGGGTGATTTCTCTCCGTGCATTTTACTGTTTTAGGCATGTTACTCTTCCCTTATTGTTAATTTTGTAAAATCATTTATTTTAAAGTATTGTTAATGAGATGTTTATATGGGTTTTGAAACAAAAGTTGGTTTTTTTGAATGTTTATGAATTGAATAATGTTTCTCATGGTTTATATATGATTTTCATGGTTTAAATATAGTTTTGAACTTATGGGTGTCTGGGTATGGTGAATAAACTTGGGAAGTATGATTTTCCTAAACTTATGACTTTTGAAGTGGTTATGTACCCAACCCCATAATGTGAAGCTGGTTTTAATTACGAGAATAGTGGGAATTTGTAAAATGGAACTGTTCTTGACCTATTTAATGATATAAAGAGGTATTTAAAATACAATGGTATAATTTAGTTAACAAAGGTAGTCGGTGTCCCCTACCTTGTATTAATGAACAAAGGGAGTTATTTTCCCCAAGTTAAGGGAATTTGTTTTGGCATGTTGTTGTTACTTTGAAAGTGTAGTTGGTATAACGATACCAACAATGTATGCCTTAATGTGAAATATGGTTAAATGAATAGAAATATGTGATACTTGTTTTAATTAGGCTCTAATAAGGGTTGTGTAGTTGAGTCGTTGAAGTGGGGTCTGAGTGATCGATATTGGAAACCACATTTGTCGATGTGGGGGTCAAAGTGACTAGGAAGGTTTGAGTCCTCCGTAAATCATTATATAATTGGGTACTTAAGTCACCTTAATATATATTGGGAGGTTTGAGTCCCCCATGTGCATATATATAGGATTATATCTATTTTATATGGTTGCACGCACTGGGGCTCGATCAGGTTGTGAAAGTTGGGGCCCATATAGCCCGTGGGTACATGTTATGATGGTTAAGCTACACAATCCAGGATAAAGTTTTGAAATGCATGTTAAGCCTTGCTTTCTATCCCAGTATGTGATATATATGTATATCCATTTGATTATGTGCATTAGTTTGAATGATGGTAAACTGTTGATCATGTCATTAAGTTATCCTTATCCCCGAGTTACATGCCAGCATTCACCCCGGTAACCATCTTTGGATGTTGTATCCCCATACGACACAGGAATTGGCCATACTTCTATTCCTCCTACTCAGTGATTAGGATTAGGGATCAGCTCGTGTGTTGACATTGAAGTAGTGAGCTTTCATACATTGGACATCTATATTTCATGTTTTGTTCTTTTATATCACAGACGGTTTAACCTGTTTTGGCTATGGTCGGGGCATGTCCCAACACTTTATTAAGATTTAATTTTGGGTCATTATTTAGAATGTTTTTTTTAGACTATTGTGGTTATTGAGTGGTATTGGTTGGTTATTTGGACGGTCGTTAGTTATTAGTTATTGACAAGTATTAAACTTTTCTTCAGCTATTGCACGTTATCTTGTTATATGTTCGGAATTCATCCAACCTTGGGGTGCAGTGTGTTTTCTTTGGTTAGGCGCAAGGGTGATCTCCGATCCATGTGAGATTTAAGATACTCATCATGGCTAGGACCTAGTTCGGGTTATGACAAAGGTGGTATTAGAGCCAGGTTTAGTGTCATTAGGTGTCCAACAAAGTCGTGTGAAGTAGATTCTCATTTATGGGTGTGTACCAAACCACACTTATAAGAGAGAGGCTATGAGACATTTAGTAATATTTCCCTTTTTTATTGTTTTATTTCAAGCTATAGAGTCTAAGTTCTTGTGTCTCTCTAATTTTTGTTTGTTCGCTTTTCAGATCATGTCTCCCAGATGATCTAAAGCTCATGGAAACTCCTCTATCCCACTTAAGGAAATTGCTGATGGGATATGCCCTGCTTATAGGGTACAGACCCGGTCTAGGGGTCTAATTCTTGATTTTCCTCCTGGAGTTCCACCAGTCTCTTCTAGTCCTTCTCGAGCTCCTCAAGTTGATATGTTGAATGTGGAATTTCGTCAGTATATTCATATGTCATCTCAGTTGGTAGCTTATCAGTCTGAGTATGTAGTTGCTGTTAGTCCATCTTTTAAAGTGACAAGGGTTGGCCAGTTTATAAGGCTGAGTCCTCCAACTTTTACTGTTGTTAAGGTTGAGGAGGATCCTTAAGGTTTTATTGATGAGATGGAGAATATCTTTTGGGGTATGCATGCTACTAATGTAGAGGGTGTAGAGTTCGCAACTTATCAATTGAAGGTCATAGCATACCAATGGGATAAGGAATAGGAACAATCTAGGAGGGATAATGCCAAATATGCTCTATGGGATACTTTACCTAGTGCTTTTTTGGACCTCTTCTTTCCTCAGGAGTTGAGGAAGGCATACGTGGAAGAGTTTGTCAATCTAAAGCAAGGCAGGACAACGGTTAAGGAGTATGCCTTAAAATTCCATCAGTTATCCTAATATGTTCTCGAGTTATATCTAGCATGAGAGCTAGAATGAGGAAATTTTCTTCTGGATTGTCTTATGATTTGATTCTAGAGAGTAAAGCTTCCTTATTGATAAAAGATATGGACATCTCTAGATGGGTTTTATGTATGCATCAAATTGAGAAAGACAAGAAGAAGAAATCGGAGATAGGGGAAAGACAGAATAAGAAGTTTTGTTTTTTTATTAGGTTGGAGGTCAACAATAGAGTGGTAAAGATGGTGGAAAGTGGTCTTAAAAGAAGTGGGGGTAGTTCTAGTTCCTACTCTACGACTAGTGCTTCTTATTCAAAGCCATCAGGTGATTATCGTTCTTAGAATGATAGTGAGTTTAAGGCATAGGGTGCCTAATATTAGGCTAGTGGGGCTCAGTAGGCTCCATCATATCCTCCTTATATATTCTGCGGGCATATGCACCATGATTTTTATGAAAATAAGAGGAACATGTATTTTAAATGTGGCCAGATTAGTCATTTGAAGAGGGATTGTCCTTCTAAGGTTGTTTCTGGGGAAAATAAGATTCATGTTGCCACTTAATCAGCTTCTGCACCAAAGGGTGCTGCCTCTGCTTTTGGTACCAGCATGTTTGAAATGGCTTATATACCCTTGCTACCCGCCAGGTCTCTAAGTCATCCCCAAATATCATCACTAGTATGTTACAACTCTTTTCCTGTGATGTGTAATTCTTTCTTGATCTGGGGTCTACCCTTTCTTATGTGACCCTATTTGTGGTTGTGCATTTTGGTTTAGGTCTCAAGTGTATCCCCGATCCTTTTCAACTTTTACCTCGGTGGGTGACTCTATCATTTATAGAAGAGTCTATAGGGGATGTGTGCTATATATTGGTGGAAGAGAAACTTTGGTGATCTGATAGAGTTGGACATGGTTAATTTTGATGTCATATTAGGGATGGATTTGTTACACTTGTGCTATGCCTCCTTAGATTGTCGAACCCGCAAGGTCATATTTAAATTCCCTAATGAGCTTATCATTGAGTGGGAAGGGGGTTCTCTAGGTCCTAAGGGAAGATTCATATCATATCTTAGAGCCCAAAAGTTGATTTCCAAGGGGTGTCTTTACCATTTGGTTTGGGTTAAAGATTCTAACTCGAAAGGTCCTTCCTTACAATTTGTTCCTGTGGTTAGTAAATTCCCTGAGGTTTTTCTTGATTATCTTCCCGGTGTCTCTCTCGATAGGGAAATTGACTTTGGGACTAATCTTGTTCCAAACACTCATCTTATCTCTATTCCTCCCGATAAAATGACTTTGACTGAGTTGAAAGAGCTTAAAAAATAGTTGAAAGATCTCCTTAACATAGGTTTTATCCATCCTAGTGTGTCTCCATAGGGTGATCATGTTTTGTTCGTGCGTAAGAAGGATGGTTCCCTTCGAATGTGCATTAAGTACCGTCAGTTGAATAGGGTTACAGTGAAGAACAAGTATCTTTTCCCTCAAATTGATGATTTATTTGACTAGCTTCAAGGTGCTAGATGTTTCTCTAAGATTGATCTTAGTTTTGGTTATCATCAACTAAAGATTAGGGAGATGGATATCCCTAATACTGCATTTCAAACCCGGTATGGTCATTATAAGTTCATAGTTATGTCTTTTGGTTTATCTAATGCCCTGGTGGTATTCATGGACTTGATGAATAAGGTATTCTATTCGTTTCTAGATTTGTTCATCATCGTGTTTATAGATGATATCTTGGTGTTTTCCAAGAGCGAGGTGGATCATGTCGATCACCTCCATATCATGTTATAAACCTTGAAAGATCAACATTTGTATGCTAAGTTCTTGAAGTGTCAGTTCTGGTTGAAAGTTGTTACTTATGGGTCATTTCATTTCTAGTGAAGGGATCATGGTGGATCCACAGAAAATTGCAGTGGTTAAGAAGCGGCTTAGGCCCACGACTCCAACCGATATTCGGAGCTTCTTTGGTTTAGCCAGTTACTATAGGATATTTGTGGAGAGTTTCTCAACTATAGCTGCCTCGCTAACTAAGTTAACCCTGAAGAAGGTGAAGTTCTTGTAGTCTGATGTTTGCTTGGGAAGTTTTGAGAAGCTTAAAGATAAGTTGACTTCTGCTCTAATATTGACCCTTCCTGAGGGTAATAATGATTTGTAGTTTATTGTAATACATCCTATGTGAGACTTGGTTGTGTGTTAATGCAACATGGTAGGGTGGTGGCCTATGGTTGTAGGGAGTTAAAAGTTTATGAGAAGAATTATCCGACTCATGAAATAGATTTGTTTGTTGTGGTGTACACATTGAAGATTGGCATCACTATTTGTATAGAATCCATGTGGATATCTTCTCTGATCATAAGAGCCTACAATATGTATTCACCCAGAAGGATTTGAATCTCAAGCAGAGGAGGTGGCTTGAGTTTCTGAAAGACTATACACGATTCTCCACTACCACCCAAGTAAAGCTAATGTGGTTGTTGATGCTCGTAGTAGGTTATCCATGGGAAGTCAAGCTCATGTGGGTAAGGATAAGTGGGAATTAGTGAAATATATTCACTATTTGGCTAACCTTGGAGTTCGTCTCTTGGAATCTGAGCATAGTGGTGTGTTTGTGTTAGAGGTAGTGAAGTTATCTCTTGTTGCTGAAATAAAGGAGAAGCAGGTACTGAATTCTATCTTAATAAAGATTAAGGGAGATGTGGGGTAGCAAAAGGTTGTAGCTTTTAAGATTGGTGGCAATGGTATCTTGAGGTACCAAGGCAGACTATGTGTTCCCTATATAGATGGGTTATAAGAGGATCTTGGCTAAGGCTCATGAGTCGTGTTATGTCATTCATCCTAGTTTGATGAAGATGTATCATTATCTTAAGGAGATTTATTGGTGGAATAATATGTAGTAAAATGTGGCCAGTTTCGTGGCCAAATGCATGTTGTGTCAACATGGGAAGGTTGAGTACTTGAAGCCCGATGGGTTGACTCAAGAGATTGAATTGCCGATGAGGAAATGAGAGATAATTAATATAGATTTTGTTATTGATCTTCCTCAGTATCGAAATCAATTTGATTCGATTTGGGTCATTGTGGATAGGATAACTAAGTCTGCTCACTTTTTGCCAATGAGGACTAATTATTCGACAGAGGATTATGTAAAGTTATTTCTCTAAGCGATTATGAAGTTGCATCGGCCACCTATTTCTATCATCTCAGATTATGGTTCTCAGTTCTCATCACTTTTCTAGCATTCGTTATAGAGAGGTTTGGGATCTAAGGTGAGCCTTAGTACTTATTTTCACCCGCAGTCGGATAGGCAAGAGGAAAGGACTATTCTGACACTAAAAGACATGCTTAGAGCTTGTGTGATTATCTATGGTGGTAGTTGGGTTGATCATCTATCTCTTATAGAGTTTGCATATAATAATAGCTACCACTCTAGTATTAGTATGGCTCCTTTCAAGGCATTGTATGGTAGGAGGTGTAGATCTTCTATTGGGTGGTTCGAGGTTGGTGAGGCAGAGATGTTTGGCCTGTAGTTTGTTCACTAAGTGATGGAGAAGGTGATTTGGGATAGACTTAAAGCTACACAAAGCTTCCAAGAGTCCTACTTAGATGTGAGGTAAAGGGGGTTGGAGTTTAGTATTGGTGATTGGGTATTCTTAAAGGTATCCCCCAAGAAGGGAGTAATGTGGTTTGGTAAGAAGGAAAATGTTAGTCCCCGATATATTGGTCCATACTTGGTGTTGAAGAGGGTTGGTAATATTGTATATAAATTGGATTTACCCTCTAGTTTGAGCTCCATTCATCTGGTGTTTCATATTTTGATGTTGAGAAAATATGTGGATGATCCTTTGACAGTTATTCCTTTGAAGGAGGTGGGTATTTTTGATTCCTTATCTTATGAGGAAGTCCCGATTAAAATCTTGGATCGGCAAGTTCGTCGGCTGCGTACAAAGGACGTGGCTTTGGTAAAGGTTATTTAGAGGAACCACAAAGTTGAAAAAGCTAATTAGAAAGCCAAAGAGGACATGAAGTCCAAGCATATATTTTTGTTTCTTTGTTCTGGATAATCGTGCTTAAGGTGTGTGTATTCCTTAGCATTTTTGTTTTCTAACTTTGTTAAAGAAAAATGTGATTTTCTTAGCATCTTATTTTTCTGTCTTTGTTAAAAGTAAGAGTAGAGGTATATGGAGTCAAATCGTGCTTGTAACTGCCTTGACCCATTATTCGAGGATGAATGATCCATGTAGGGGAGAATTAAAACACTCTGTATTTTGGCCCTTGAAAATTTCTTGAGGTTTGGGCTCACTGCCTTAGTAACTCACCTTATAAGCATAGGGTGTCGTTACGAGTCCTATGGACCAAGTCGTAAATAAAATAGTAAGTTTGTGGCTTGATTCTTCTCTAAGTACGAGTTGCTCACTAAGATCCATAAGGATATATTATGAGTCATTAGATGTAATCGTAGGGTGTCCAGTAAATCCGTAATTTAGGTTCTATGTTGACTACGACTGGATTACTATGGCTGAGTCATAAGGTCAACATTGTAGGGTGCCTTGGTGGTACTGCCTTGTTTATGACTCATGGTAATGAGTCGTAAGGAGTGGTTATGAGTCAAGGGTTGACTCATTGTCAAAGAGACCCTTTTCCAACTTTTAAGTTAAGGGCATTCTGGATATTTTCCCTCTTAACCAAATAGAAACTCACGTCTTATAACCCCTTTAGGGTATCATTATCCCTCAAAAACACATCAAATTAACTTTTTAACTCTCTCAAATTCCTCAAGGTTAAGAACACTTAAGGTTTTCAAGAGGTTGATCATTTAAGGTTTTCTTGGCTGATTTCTCTCCATACATCTTACTGTTTCAGACATGTTACTCTTCCCTTGTATTTAATTTTGTAAAAGCATGTGTTTTAAAGTATTGTTCATAAGATGGTTATATGGGTTTTGAAACAAAGGTTTTTTTAATGTTTATGAATTGAACAATGTTTCTCATGGTTTATATATGATTTTCATGCTTTAAATATGGTTTTGAACTTGTGGATACATCGGTATGGTTCATGAACTAGGGAATTATGATTAGTCCAAACTTGTGACTATTGAAGTGGTTATGTCCCTAACCCCATAATATGAAGCTAGTTTTAATTACAAGAACTGTGGGAATTTGTAAAACTAAACTAGTTTTAATCTATTGCATGATATAAAGAGGTATTTGATATACAATGGTATGATTTAATTAACAAAGGTAGTCAGTGTCCCCCACCTTGTATTAATGAAAAAAAGTAGTTATTTCCCCCAAGTTAAGGGAAATTATTTTGGCATGTTATTGTTACATTGAAAGTGTAGTTAGTATGATGATACCAACTATGTATGCCTTAATGTGGAATATGGTTAAATGAATGAAAATGTATGATACTAGTTTTAATTGGTCTCTTATAAGGGTTGTGTAATTAGTCGTGAAAGTGGAGGTTTGAGTGATGATATTGGAAACCGTGTTTGCCGACGTAGGGGTAAAAGTGGCAAGGTAGACCTTATTATTATGTTATGATTAGGGAGGTTTGAGTCCCCCATAAATCATCATATGATCAGGTGCTTAAGTTAGCTTAGTATTTGTTGGGAGGTTTGAGTCTCCCATATAAATATATATGAGATTATTCTCTGGTTCGTGCGGCTACATGCACTGGGGCCCGACCAGGGGTGAGAGTTGGGACCCATATAGCCTGTAGGTATATATTATGATGGTTGAGATACACAATCCAAGCTAAAATTTTGAAATGCATGTTAAGCCTTGCTCTTTATCCCGACATGTGATATATATGTATATACAATTGATTATGTGCATTGATTTGAATGATGTAAAACTATTGATTATGTCATTATGTTATCATTATCCTTGAATTACATGTTAGCGTTCACCCCGCTAACCATCTTTGGATGCTATATCACCATGCAATGTAGGATTTGGTCATACTTCTACTCCTTCTGCTCAATGATTAGGATTCAGAATCAGCTCGTGAGATGACATTGAAGTGGTGAGCTTTCATACATCAAAAGTCTATATTTTATGTTTCGTTCTTTTATGTCTCAGACTGTTTGGACCTGTTTTAGCTTTAGTCGAGGGCATGTCCCGACACACTATTAATATTTAATTTTGTATCATTGGTTAGAAGGCTTTGTTTGGACTACTGTGGTTATTGGGCAGTTTTGGTTGGTTGTTTGGCCAGTCGTCGATCGGCGGTTATAGACAAGCATTAAACTTTTTTTAAGCTATTGTATGCTATCTTGTTATATGTTCGAAAGTCATCCGACCTTGAGGTGTGGTGTGTTTTCTTTATTATGTGTTGGGGTGATCTCCGATTCATGTGGGACTTGCGATACCCGTCATGGACAGGCCCTAGTTTGGGTCGAGAAAACAAGCCTATGGTACATTTTTTATGGCACATGGGCTTTGTTTCTCAGAGAGAGAATAATTTTTTCTATCTCGAGTTCCTAATTATCTAAAATTTTATGTGTTGGGATAATTTTATGTCATTTTTGTGAGGGACACATGATTTATGAAAGGTATGGTATATTCCTTGGCTTGTCTTATGGAGTAAATATGTGAGGTGGTTAAAATTGCTTGTGAACTGAATCATGAGGCTAGGTGATTATTATCATGTGCTTTTATTGTTCTAAATATTCTTGGTGTGTCAAGTTTGGAAGAGTTGTTTAAAGATTGCCAATTTCTTTAAGAGTGTCATTTTATTGTTCGAGGACGAGCAATGGTTTAAGTGTGGGGTGTTGATGATAGCTTATAAACATGAGTTTTTACCTATTCTTTGTCAATTATTTACTGTAGTTTAGTTGAGTATGAACTAATTATAATAAATTTTTACATATTAATCATGTTTTGTTGTATAGGACGTGTTTTCAAGAATGAATTTTGAGACAAAACAAGTGATTTGAGACTTCAAAGTCTGAGCAGAAGTCCAAATCAATTAATCAAGATTGAGTTCGGGGTTCAAGAAATAATTGAACATTAATAAAGTGATGTAAACATAAAGAGATTCAGATCAAAACAACTTAAATTGGAAGAAAAGAGAAGAAAATGCAAAAGTATTGTACGCTGGAGTGCACAACTGAATCAAGAAGGCACATAGAGTCGTTCAACATTTGATGCCTACGTTCTTTCCTATGAGTCCAAGTCCTAGTTGCACGCTAGCGCACGAAGCTCAGCTTCAACATTAACTTTTTAAGGGCAGTTTGAAAATTTTGCAATTAAAGGCCATGCTATATGCATTGAAACTTGCCCAAATTAGGTTATCTTGGTTTTGAGAAGCAAAAATTTGGGAGGAGTTTAGAGAATAAGGAATTGACTACTTTCCATCACGATTCAATCCAATACGAAAGTTTAAATCAATTGTCGGTTGTAATATTTTTTAATTCTTATTCATCTATGTTTTTTTCTTCTATTATAGTGTAGTTCTAGAATTTGGACAGGCATGGTATATCGATAATGTATTAAGGATTTTGATTTTTATTTTTACACTAGAATTCGTTTATGGAGTTTGAATTTAACAGAGAATTTATTCACTATTTTAATTAATCGAAAGAGAAATCTTTTAGTGGATAAGTTTTCGTTAGCTTGTTTGGCTGAAATCATATTTTCTTTAAGGTAATCAAAAGATCTATTTGAGATTATTGATTAAACCAAAAGGAAAAATATCCAGAAGACATTTTTTCTTAAGACTAAATCTTAAACACTATTCTTGCAAAGCTATATTCACAAAGCTTCAATTAGTTTATTCTTTCAAGTTTAGATTTAATCGAAAGAAAAATCTAATTGTTAGGAATTATCTAATTAACTATCAAATACGTGAGAATCGATAGGACTTCAAATGTTAATATTAAAGAGAATCATATTTCAATTATTGTCTTACACATGTCTTATCTACTACCCTTATTTATCACATTAATAGTAATCGTTGCTCTTGAATCAACTATTTCAATTTAAATTATAAGTTATATATAGTGGTTCTAACCACATATAACGCCCTAAATCTGGTACCCGAAATGCTACACGGTGCTCATGACCCCGAAGGACCACAGGCTAACTTATGACTGATATCTATACCTGTACACTGCATAATATGACATAATAATATGGAAACATGCACTGTAAGTCCATAAGGTTCAATACTGAACATGATCTAAATGATATAACATTTGTGTGGGGTAATAGAATACCCAAAATAAAACTGAACATACTGAAGTCTGAAATATGATAGTCTAGAAAGCCTTTAACTGACTGAACTGTCTGAGTAGGGAGTTAGTGGGACATGTCCCCAACTAACTCCAACTAATAAACTAGTTAATGAGATAATAGAGAAATAATCATGTCCTCGAAGGATGAGGACTCACTGCTAATTCTAACTGCTGATATCTAAAATCTACTGATGCTTTGGATCTCGTGCCTCTAAACCTATGGTATAAGACACCATAGCGTAAATGCATAAGTACTTTGAATGTACTGATATGCATGTGAGGTAGGCTGAATGTATGGGGTTCATATGCATGAACAATACTGGCTAACTGACTAATATGAACGTCAGAATATATGCATCCATACATAGTAACTATATCTTAAATCATGATAACATGAGTATGCTGATGACTAACATGACTAATAACTGAATTCCGATAACTGATAACATGAGTGACTATATCTGTTAGTCCTGAATCTAATAGAACTAGCTGAGTTTCGTACTGTATCTGAGTTGACTATATCTAACAGTCCTAAATTCTAAAGAACTATCTGAGTTCTTTTACTGAGACTGATACTGAGACTGTGGGAGGTATTCATCTAACTGACATGCCCCAAATGATGCATTATAGCTGAATTGGGGTCCAATCTATGCCCTAATTGAAAGGGTGTCAATAGCGCACCACTGTTAAGGATAACATATGAGTGACCCTAATATAACATGTAACTCTAGTGAGAGCGGTGGGAACCCTCATATAGCAGGCTGAGCCACTTCATCTACCCTCATATAGTAGGATATGATGTCTCAACCTATGCTGGCTACATAGTTCTGGAATGCAAGGATTGCTTATAAGAATCACACCCTTATATAACAGGTGAGTTACCATCCTTAGGTTTGCTCGGTGCTAATTTCTACTGCTTTTCGAATAGACACTGAACATGATTTACTAACTGAACATGGCCTGAGTTACTAAATTTTATTAATGATGGAATACTACTGATATCTGACAACTGACTGAGTTTATAAGATCATGGAGATTTCCTGAGTCATAAGACTGTCTGAAGTCTAAGGATCATAGATTGACTGAGAGTATTGTGAAAATATGACATGGCTCTAGGCACACAGCTAATGTTTTACTTACAAGTACCCCAGGACTCGATGGAAAGAAACTGACCAAGCATAACTTACTTGAACATATAACTAACATCATAATCCATAATACATTTATAGAAGTATTCCATCAAACATGTGATAGGCATAACTTTTACATACATGGGGATTTCTTGGTATCATGCTAGTTAGGCATTTTCCCTTCATCTAGGCATTTAATCAAACATATTGTAGGCATGGTAAATGTAAACATCATTGTACAATAATTAAACATCATGGTTCAATTCTAATGTCATCATTCAAGGGTTTAGTCATAGGTTTGCATAAATCTATATCTATAATAATTTAACCCACATAGAATTTATCACCCAAAATGGAGTAGAATTCAATTTCTCGTTTATCCACATGAACAAGAGTAGCCCAATCATGAAATTCATAATGAAATCCATAAACTTGAATTTAGAAAAAGGGATTCTCAGGCTTCATGGACGAAAGAAGTCCATGAGTGAACACTATGCATACCTTGAGTTGTGATTTTGTGAAGATTGATGAAGGAAATTCTTGATTATGAATCTTCTATGAAAAGCCCTGGGTTGTTCTTGAGAGGTTTTTGAGAGAAGAGAGTGTATTTTGGGTGAAAAGTGTCTGAATCACGTCTTAAAGGCTTAAATAGAGGTGGGAAATTGACCTTTTTAACCCTAGATGCGTCTTGTAATTTCAGTAAAAATTTCCCGAATTAGACCCCTGGCGTGACGCGGCGCTATCGCACCGTGTCACTGGAATTTGACAATTAAAAAACTGAGGGATGGTGCGATGAGGAGGCATCACGTTGGCCCTTCTTTTGTGACTTGGAACTTTGGCGCGACGTGGAGGAAATCGCGCTGAGACACTGGAAAAGGAAAATTTTGAATTTGGGCCCTAGCGCTACGTGCCATAATTGCGGACCCCTATTGGAATTTTTCAAATGTCATTTCCTCTTGTGGCACGGCATACCACTGACTAATATGATGCTGTTTTACGACGGGAACTTGAAATAGTCGTAACTTTTGACCTGTTTATCGAATTTGGGTGAATCTTATATCGATGGAAAGCTTATTGAAAATCTTGAAAATTCCTCATGTAATAACCATCATTCAATTTAGAAGCTAATACTAGACATTCTTGAGATGAAATTATATAGGAAAAAGTACGGGGCATTACACCACAACAAATCAAATTTGATTCCCTGAATAATATGTAGCAAGATTTTAATTGAATTATTATTTGTACAAACTCCTGTGAAAACGATATATAAATACTACTATTTGTGGCTGGAAAAACACTCAGTTTATACTATTTTTTTCATTCATCACATTCTGAATATTCATTATTATTTTATTACTATCAAAATGGTTAGCATTATGGTATTGAAAAAATTAAACCTACAACTAACTCTAATGCAACGCGAAGATACCATGAATGATTAGTTATCAAATGTAAAGAATATGACCTCAATTGATTTCTTAGCTTGCAGATGAAATTATATGAAAAAAGTAAGTGAAAAAGAGAGACAATTTCTTTTCTTAAATATTATTGCTATAAAATACAAATAACTGATGACGATAATATACTGTAGCATTTAGAGAAATTACTTCAACAATATACCATAGACGAATGGATCAAAATTGAAATTCAAAGACTAGATTTTACTTTGTTCAATCAAGATTTATTTTGGATAGATGTGCAAGGAAGACGTTTGAATATTTCATATCATGGTAAAAGAGAAGTGTTTCAAGTAGGTAAGCATAGGATAAATCCTCTTAGTGTCATAGAGGTCCTAAGGATATACAACGAAGACATATGGATATTATGATTTTGATCCAACATTTTGAAAGGCCTGATATATTTTTAACTATGACTTGCAGTCCTTCTTGGCCTGAAATCAAATAAAATCTACTTCCAATTCATCAAGCACGAAACAGAACTAATTTGATTTACCAAATATTTTGAGTAAACTTAGAGAAACTAAAAATGGATATAATAAGAAAACATATATTTGAAAAATTGCAGTATTTATGTATACAATAGAATTTTAAAAACGAAAACTTTCTCATGCTCATTTTTTATCATACTTGAAGAAAAATGTAAATTATTAATACTTGAAGCATATGATTAATTTATTTGTACTGAGTTATTTGATTCTAAAACTAGCCCAAATTTGTTTGAACTTGTTATTCTACACATGATACATGATCTTTGTGGTGAATTAGATTTGGTATATCCTTGTATAAAAAAGTAAGGTTACTATAAATTCACATATCTAAAAGAATTTTCTGATCAAACGAGTAAAGGAAAAATTCATAATCAATTTATAGGTAGTGAAACATATATATATATATATATATATATATATATATATATATATATATATATATACACATAATCGTCTGCTTGATAATTCTTGGGTTGTCCCTTAGAATCCATTTTTACTTTATAATTTCAATTATCATATGAGCATGGAAATCTATTCTCACACACACACACACACTTTATAATCTTATTATGTCCTTTTCATTTCATTTCATCAACATAATGATAGTACAAATGTAGAAATAGATGAAATAAAAAAAATCAGTCAGTTAGATAGGTTTCACCACCAAAAGTTGCATGGCGTATATTTGAATTTTCTATCAGTGAAGTAAGTCCTTGTGTCTATCATTTACAACTCCATCTTGATAGACAAAAACTTATTTTTTAAAAAAAAATACCAACAATATTAGTGAACTTAAAAATAATTTAATGATTAAGAAAATTATTTTAACTGATTTTTTTATAATAAATAAAATACATAAAGAAGCTATGCATTTAAATTTATTATACCGAGAGTTTCCTAAATATTTTGTATGGTCAATAACATAGAAAATATGAACATGTTGCCAACAAAAAAATATAATTGACTGTTTTGTAACGTGTTATCTAGCTGAAGGAGAAAGATACTATTTGAGATTACTTATAATGAATGTGAGAGGGCCTAAATCATATAAAATTTTGTTAATTGTAAATGACGAGCCTTGTAGCACATTCAGAGAATCTATAGAAAACAAGAATTACTGCTATGTGATAATAAATTAATCGAATGTATGGCTGAAGCTCTTGCTTACCAAATTCCATCCAATCTATGACATTTATTTGTTGTACTATTAACTATTGAAATTCAAATAATTTTAGAGAAATGTGGAAAAGGTTTAATATCCCAATGTCAGAAGATTATAAAACATATGCAAATCTGTCTTCGCCAGAAACTCGTTATATAATATTAAATTATCTTAATAATATTTTTTTACTAAATGAGTGGTGATATTAATGAGTTTAAGCTAGTTTCAAAAAAAAAATTAAAGCTTCTACAACAGCAAAAGAAGCTAAAGATATACATTTTCAAAGAAATATTAATGTTACTAACAAAGATCTCATTCTACAAAATAAATTGTGTGAAAAACAACCTTCAATACGATCCTTGAGGGAGTATTTTCAAACAAAACTAGGGCCTTCTTTATTGATGATCCTGATGAAACTGGAAAGAAAATTTTATATGTGCACCATTAGCTACTGTGAGATATAGAAAATTTATAGCTTTGACAACGACAAGTTCTAGTGTGGCAGTCTCACTTTTTTCGAGAGGTTACATTGCTCATTATTGCTTTAGAATACCTATAAATATTGATAAAAATTTTAGTTGTAATATTATCAAATAAGTTCATTGACATATTTAATTCGCGATGCAAGCTAATATTGGACGAAATCTCAACGGCAAAAAAATGACTGAAGCCTTAAATTTACTTTTTAAGGATCTAACAGAAAGAAACATTTTCTTTGGTGAAAAAATTATTGAATTTAGTGGTGATTTTAGGCCAATCCCTCCTAATCGTAGCTACAAAAGAGGACTTTATTCGTGAGAGTTTTATTATATTCTAAAATTTGAAATCAACTTCAAAAATTATAATTATCAAAATTATGTGAGTAAAAATTAATCCTACTTTTTGTGTCTATCTAATGAGGATTGATAATGAAAAATAAAAATAAAATAATCAGATAAAAATGAAATACCACAATCATTAATCATTCATTTCACTATTGAAGAAGATTTCTTGAATCTGCTATTTAAAGTTACTCACCCTGATCTATATATATCTCATTCAAATGTTTCTTTTACCAACATTCATGCTATTTTACAAAAAAATTATTTTGTGGATGAAAAAATTTAAATGTTGATTACTTAATTTTATCCTATGCTAAAATTTATGTGGCTATGGATGAAACTTCTGACCCAAGAGATCAAAGTGAGAATGAAGATTTTATGCATACATTAAATCCTATAGGATTTACCTCCTTACAAGTTTTCTTTAAAAAAGGGTGCCCCATCATACTACTAAAAGCTTATACCCTTCAGAAGTTTATGTAGAGAAACACAATTAATTTTAGTAGTAATTTTAAAAATGTATATTCATTCATTCAATACATATCATTATTAAATTCAGAAGGTGAGAAAATACTATTGAAATTTTAAAGTACACAATATTCAATTTGATTATGTTTTATCTTGGCTATTTAAAAAATTCAAGGTCAAACATTAAATTTTGTTGATACTTATTTAAGAAAATTCATTTGTTCATGGAAAACTATATGTTTCTTTGTGGAGAGACAAAAGTTCTAATACGACCTCCAATAGCTGATAATCATGATGGCTATTGCACACTTAATATAGTGTACGTGTAATAACCCAGGTGTTTGACTTTGAGATTTTATTGAAAAATTTAACACTGCCCAGGCAATGACTCCCCTGATGAGTCGTTATCACTTGTCATGAGTTGTATGGTGCCACTCATTTTCTGACTAGTAAAGTAAGCCAAGGTTACTATCTTGATCACGACCTAGACCCCATGAATCATTAGGTAAGGTCAAGAGTCATGGTAAGGGACTCGTGATCAAAATAGTGAGGATCCCAAAGTTTCTACTTAGGCCACGAGTCCAAGCAACGACCCATGACCAGTCATCCGAGTCGTTACCCAACCCATAGTGACTGGGAGTTATTTTCCTGTACGTTTTTCACTAAGGGAAATTTGTTTTTTTTCTTCCTTTACACTTTACCCACGATCTTTAAAATGTCTAAGGATCCATTTTAACATTAATTATCAAAGCATAAATATCATTCTCTCCTCTCAAACTTCTAAAGTCAAGAGAAAGCTAGGGTATCAATGGATTAATCATATAGGCTTCAATTGGTGGGTTTCTCTCCAAATTTTTTGGTGTTTTGGGCATGTCTCTCTTTCCTAATTTGATTTTACATAAAAGCATGTGTTTAATTATTATCCATGTAAATTTAATTATTGGGTTTTGAAATTGGGTAGAGGGATTTGAATGGTTATTACTTGGATTGTTTTTCCATAGTTTTTAACTTGTCATTCATGCTTTGTCTTATGGTTTATGAACTAAATAAGTGCATGGATATGTGAATTGGACTAGAGAACATGGATTTCCCCAAATTTTTGAATTTTTATATGTACTTTACATGAACCTTAACCCAATTTGTGAAATTGGATTTGAAACATGGGTATATGCATAATTTAGCTCACTCTTAGAACCTCGCATTGCATGAAAGGTTAATGGAATATAAAAATGGACTTGAAAGGCCTTGGTAGCCATGTTTTGGTTTTAAAATAGAACTTAGGAGTCAATTGATTTAATTGGATTGAAATGGCATAATATGACTTAGTTTGTACGCATGATTGGTATGACGATAACAATGGTAAATACCTTAATAAAAGACTCTTGGGTTAAAGGATGAGATTATGTGCAAATATTTTAATTTGTGGTTAAAGGATATTTTTTAGCTCACCATGAAAGTGGAGGTCCTGGGGGGACTAATACCGCATGGGGGTCTTTATGACTGTGTCAAGAGTTCACACACTATATATATTTTGGAATAGATAGATCGTTGGTGTCTCTGGCCCTTCCTCAAATTTTTCTAGTTTGTATAGCTAACGCGCAGTTGGACCTTTTCAGCAGCAGAAGCTGAACCCATATAGCCAGTAGGTGCCCTTAGGATGGATAAAGTTACACATTCTAGGTTAATATTTTTAAATCTCATATTTATAACCTTAAACCCTACCTCAGCATTATATAAATATATATATATATACACACACATATATGAATGTGTACATGTGGTTATGATTGATTTTGGACATGGCATTATTTTATTCCTTCCCAGAGTTATATGTCAGTGCTTATCCCATTGACCGTCCCTGGACACTACATTATTTCATGATGTAGGGTCCTAGGGTTCTTTGTTTACTCATGTACAATCTTAGGTGGAGTGGATATGTAACATCCCAATTTGTTGAACCGGAATGCTACATGGTGCTCATGACCCCGAGGGACCACAAACTAACTCATGACTGATATCTATACCTATATACTGCAAATCATAATATAATAATGTGGAATACATGAAACTGTAAGGCCATAAGGATCAACTGAATACAATCATGTGGGCGAAAATACCCAAAACAACTAAATCTGAATGTAAATCTGAAAGCCTCTAAACTGTCTGAATAAGGAGTTAAAGGAACGTGTCTCCAACTAAATCCGTCAAACTAAACTAAAGAATAAATAAATAAATTAAATCATATTGTCCTCAAATCAATAAGGACTCACTATGTCTCTGCGACTGGAATGATACCTCTACTGCTGGGCTGGAGCTTGTGTCACAAAACCTATGGTGTAACATGAAAAGAAAGAACCATAGCACAAATGCGTCAGTACAACTGGAGTACTGAGTATACGAGGAAGGTAGGATGAACATAAAGGATTTCATGCATGAATAAAACTAACTGACTAATATGAACGTGGGAATGCAAACACACATATATAAAAACTGGGACCGTGAATACGTGATAGCATGACTTGTAAGCTAATACATGGTTTACTGATAACTGTCATGACTGATACTGAAACTCATAATATGGATGACTATATATGACAGTCCTGTATATACTGAAATATGAAGAACGCCCTAAGTTCTTTTACTGAGACTGATACTGAAACTGATAACATGGACGACTGTATCTGACAGTCCTGTATATACTAAAATCTGAAGAATACCCTGAGTTCTTTTAATGAGACTGATACTGAAACTGTAGGAAGTAGTGTTTAACTAACATGCCCCATGTGTGCCATTATGGCTAAGCTGGGGTCCAATATCTGCCTCGACTGGAGGGGTGTCAATACCGCGCCACTGGTAAGGACAACTGTGAGACCCTATGCTGGCAGGTACTCAAATGAGAATGGTGGGAAACCTAAACTGACGTGTTAAGCCATCTCATCAACCCTAAGCTGACGGGTTAAGATGTCTCAACCTACGCTAGTTACGTAGTTCTGGAATACAAGGATTGCTACTAAGAATCACATCCTGAACTGGCAGGTGAGTTTCCATCCTTGGGTTCACTCGGTGCTAACCACTACTCCCATCTGGAGGGACTGGACATGAATAACTGACTGTGCATGACTTGATCTTACTGAATTCCATTGACTGGCAGAATGTTACTGATATTTGACAATTGACTAAGATCATGAGGTTTTCCTGAGTCACATGACTGACTGAAGTCTATGGAATCATAGCTTGAGTTCGGATATCATGAAACATGACATGGTTCTATGCATACAGCTATAGTTTTCAGGTACAAGTACCCCCAGGACTCGATGGAAGGAAACTGAAATATATGACTGACTTGATCATAAAAGTAGAGTCCATAATTTATAATATCATAAGTAGGGATCTCATACTAAGCATGGTTATCAACAATGTATTGCATGGAAAGGATTTCATATCACATGGAAGTACTTGCACAATCTTAATATCATGTTCATTGCATAATCATATTGGCAACACATACTAATAGCATGGAAGTTCATGTGGATTGTATGGTTATCATGCATCTTGTTCATAAGTAGGATTTGCAAGTAAACATAGCATAATCTCATAAGAATAGTTCATGAGTATTCCAACAACATTTAAAAGGCACATTAACAACATATAAGTCATTGGAACGTAAGGGCATATCATGAATCCTTCACTTAGTCACAATTTAGCTATGTTGCATGATTTCTAGTTTCTTAGGCATTTTATCAAACACCTTACATGCACATCTTAAGCATAGGTAAATTCATCAAATTATACATCATGAACAACCAAATTTACATGTTTCCAACTCATATGATATCATGAATTCACAAAAACATATAAAAATTCCATCTTGGGAATCACCCAATATCAACACCCAACAATATAGAAATCATACTTTATAATGAAAAAGAGAAAACAAACAAGCATCAACATGGGTATGATCATATCACCATAATCAACCAAGCTTTAGTATTTTAAAGATTGATTCTTGAACTCCACAGACGAAAGTAATCCATGGATGAACACTACGCATACCTTAGAAGGAAGATTCTTGATGATTGATGGAGGAATTTCCTTGAAATCGGATCTTCAAGCTTAATTATGAAACCCTAGTTGTTTTTCTCCTTTAGTGCTCTTGGATGATGATCTTTGAGATGAAAATAGGGTTGCAGTATGTTTAGAAGATATATATTTCATAGGGTTAAGTTTAGGAACGTGTAAGGAGTATTTAATGACTTAATTACCTTTAAAATAACTCAAAACGAAGTGTTTTTGACACCTGGAATTAACTTTGGTGGCGCCAAAGTAATCTCCTATGCCTGGGTTGGGTGGCACCTAACTAATCGCCTATGCTTGGGTTAGGCGGCACCTAACCAATCGTCTATGCTTACTGTCTCTCACGAAAATGGGCATAACTTTTCGCTCGGGTATTGAATTAAGGAAAAATTGGTATCATTGGAAAGCTAATTCAATCCTTTACAATTTGGTGGGTCTAAATCAGCCAAATATCACATTAACATTGAGTTATACTCGTTCAAAGATGGCCCTTGCAAAATCGAACATTAAAACTTGATGGATTCAAAAACTCTTAGCTTGTATTACCTTAAGTGACTCATATGAACATGCTTAATGTATCACAAGCTATCCTATCACTAGGATATTCATTGTAAGTCAAGTACTCAAATATGAATCATAGGATAGGAGATTTCAAACATAGGAATACTTATTTACTTCCTAGCTTAGAAACATGCGGGGTATTACAATATCTCCCCCTTGGTAACATTCATCCTTGAATGAGAATTTACTGAGAAGGGATACAAGACAGTAGAACCTGAACTGAACATAAAGAACTGAAACTTAATCTCATGACTGACATGCTAAACATACTGAACTCATGCATATCTGATGGACGGACAACTGATACATGAATGCATGACTGAGTATGAAATGGTTAATAGGTACTAAGTTTATACTGGAAACACGAACATGAAACTTAACAGGCTTAAGGAGAACTATTACCTTGAGCTTGATTAGAATTAGCGGGGAAGAGGGGAGGATACTTGGTACGCATATCTGCTTCTGTTTCCCAAGTATCTCCCTCACGAGACTGATGTCGCCAAAAAACCATGACTAGAGGGACTTCTTTATTCCTCAATCTACGAGTCTAATAATCTAAGATTTCGACTGGAATCTCTTCATAAGTGAGGTTGTTCTGAATGTCGATGCTCTGAATAGGGACAACAACTACTGGGCCACCTATGCACTTCTTTAGCAAAGAGACATTGAAGACTGGTTGGACTGAGGCTAGATCTGAAGGCAACTCAAGCTCATAAGCTACCTTGCCAAAGTGACAAAGAATTCTGAAGGGACCGATATACCGGGGACTGAGTTTCCCTTTCTTGCCAAACCTCCTCACTCTTTTTATGGGAGAGATCTTAATATAGGCATAGTCATTGACCTCGAACTCAAGATCCTTTCTATGAACATCTATTAGGACTTCTGTCAGCTCTGAGCAGCCCGGAGTCTCTCTTTGATTAACTGAACTTTCTCTAAGGTGTTGAATACTAAGTCAGGACCTATGAATGAGGCCTTACTAAATTTGAACCAACCAATCAGAGATCTACATCTCCTACTATAGAGAGCATCGAATGGAGCCATATGAACCAACTAATTAGAGATCTACATCTCCTACCATAGAGAGCATCGAATGGAGCCATCTGAATACTAGAATGATAGCTATTGTTGTATGCAAACTCAATCAAAGGCAAGTGGTCGTCCCAATTTCCCTTAAATTCAATTGCACATGCTCTTAGCATATCTTCAAGAGTCTGAATGGTCCTCTCTGCTTGACGATCTGTCTGAGGATGAAATGCTGTGCTGAGATAGACTTAGGTACCGAGACCCTTTTATTATGCTTTCCAAAAGTGATAAGTGAACTGGGTACCTTTGTCTGAGATGATAGATAGTGGAACACCATGTAATCTGACTAACTCCCTGATATAGAGTTTGGCATAATCCTCGGTGAAATAAGAAGTACGAACAGGAAGGAAATGAGCTGACTTGGTCATTCTATCTATAATGAACCAGACTAAATCATGCTGATAAAGAGTTCTAGGCAAACCCATCACGAAGTCCACATTAACTTTTTCCTACTTCCAAGTAGGAATGGTGAACTCTTGCATGGAACCACTAGGTTTCTGATGCTTTATCTTAACCTGCTGACATGTAGAGCACTTAGCCATAAACTTTGCAACATCTCTCTTCATCCCACAACACCAATAGATCTCCCGCATATCGCGGTACATCTTAGTGGCCCCTGGATGAATAGAGTATCATGCACCATGCGCTTCTGCAAGAATTCACTACCTCAATTCATCTACACTTGGAATACATAGACGACCCTGATAATGAAGAACACCATCTCCCCCTTGGGAGAAAACCTCGACTTTCTGATTCTGAACTGACTCTTTAAGCTTGACAAGGCTAGGATCCCTGTCTTGTTTCTCCTTCACCTCAGAGACTAGAGATGACTCTGAACTACTATGAATATATACACCACCCTCTGAAGAATCGACTAAGAGAACGCCTAGTCTGGCAAGCTGATGGATCTCCTGAGTCATCTTTTTCTTACTATCCTCAATATGAGAAATACTATCCATGGAGAGTCAACTGAGAGCATCAACCACAACATTGGCCTTGCTCGAATGATAAAGAACACTCATATCGTAATCCTTCAAGAGCTCTAACCACCTTCTCTGGCGAAGCTTGAGATCTTTCTGGGAAAAGACATACTAGAGGCTTTTATGGTCTGTGAAGACATCTACATGAACTCTATAGAGATAATGACTCCAAATATTCAAGGCAAAAACTACTGCTGCTAACTCAAATCATGGGTAGGATAATTCTTCTCATGTGGCTTTAACTGTCTAGAGGAATAGGCTATGACCTTACCATACTGCATAAGGACACAACCTAAAACCACTCTGGATGCATCACAATAGACTACAAAACCGTCTAAACTATTTGGAATAGCTAGAACTAGAGCTGAGGTGAGTCGAGTCTTCAACTCTTGAAAGCTCTTCTCACATGAATCTGACCACTGAAACTTAATCTTCTTATGAGTCAATCTAGACATGGGAGATGCAATAGAATAAAATCCCTCGACAAACCGTCTGTAATAGCCAGCCAAACCCAAGAAACTCCTAATATCTGATGAAGATACGGGTCTGGGCCAGTTTCTTACTGCCTCAGTTTTCTAAGGGTCTACTCTAATGCCATAACTAGAAATAATATGGCCAAGGAATGCTACTGATCTTAGCCAAAATTCACACTTGCTGAACTTAGCGAATAACAAGTGATCCCTAAGAGTCTGAAGAACAATCCTGAGATGGTTTGCATGATAACGCTCTGTGCGAGAATAGACTAGAATATCATCTATGAAGACTATGAAAAACATGTCCAAGTACTGCTTGAACACACGGTTCATCAAATCCATAAAAGCTATAGGGGCATTGGTAAGACCAATGACATGACTAACAATTCGAAGTGACCATACTGAGTACGAAAAGTTGTCTTCGGAATGTCACATTCTCTAACTCTGAGCTGATGATAGCATGATTTGAGGTCTATCTTAGAGAAGTATCTAGCACCCTAAAGTTGGTTGAATAGATCATCAATCCTGGGAAGAGGATATCTATTCTTGATCGTGACCTTATTGAGTTGGTGATAATCAATACACATCCTGAGAGAACTGTCTTTCTTGTGCACGAATAATACTGGTGCACCCCATGGGGAAATGCTGGGTCTGATGAATCTCTTATCTAAGAGATCCTTCAACTGATCTTTCAGTTATTGAGTTCTGCTGGTGCCATTCTGTATAGCGGAATAGAAATAGGTTGAGTATTCGGAAGAAGGTCTATTCCGAAGTCTATTTTCCTTTCGGGAGGAATGCTTGGAAGATCTTTGGGAAAGACATCTGAGTATTCATTAATAACAGGGGCTGTTTTGAGGTTGGGATATTTAGAACTAGAATCTTTAATATGCACGAGATGATACACATACCCCTTAGAAATTATTTTCCTTGCCCGAAGGTAGGAAACAAGTTGACCCCTGAATGCTGAAATGCTACCCTTCCACTCTAGGACGAGCTTATTCAGGAACTAAAACTGAACTACCCTATTTCTGTAGTCGACTGTGGCATAGCAGGAATAAAGCTAATCCATACCGAGAATAACATCAAAATCAGTCATCTCTAACTTCACTAAATCTGCTGACGTGGATTTTTGAGATATCATAATCGAGCGGTTCCTGTATACCCATCAAGCTATGATGGTTTTACCTACTGGGGTACAGATTGAAAAGGGCTCTGCTAGGACTTCAGGACTGATTCCAAAAACGCCTGCTATGTATGGAGTAATAAAAGACAAAGATGCACCTGGGTCTAGCAAAGCATAAACATGAACATGGAAAATCTGTAACGTACCAGTAACGACATCAGGAGAATTTTCCTATTCCTGTCGGGACTGAAGAACATAAAGTCTTTTTGGGCGTTGCCCACTGGTAGCACTGGAAATGGCACCCTGCTGATTCGAGCGACTGGATTGAGTTGTAGAATAATTTTGCTGACCCTGAAGACTTGATTGTAAACACTCCCTAATCCTGTGGCCTGGCTTACCATAACCAAAATAGACATCACTATCGGCTCTGCAAATGCCCTTGTGGTTCTTACCATAAGTCTGACAAAGGGGATTCATTCGGGCACTGCTAACACTGACCTGAGATTTAGAGCCTGGCATTTTGTTTCTATTACTGTCTCTGAACTTCGACACTGGAGCGCTGGTATAGGAAGGAGCTGGAATGGCTGACTTGGAGTGAAACTATGAACGGGTTCCTCCATCTGACTTAGGGTGAGTAAAGTTAAAATTACCTGACCTTGCTCTCTTGTTCTGCCTCTGCCTAGTCTTAAACTTCTACTCTTCTACTTGCTGGGCATGGGTAATGAGTCTTGCTAAGGTCATATCACCGATCAGCATCGTAGACCTACACTCATTTACCACGCTATCATTGACCCCTAACACGAACTTGCTCATCTTAGATTTATTGTCTGTAACCACATGAGAAGCATACCTGGCTAGCTGAGTGAATCTAAGAGAATACTCCCTAACAGTCATATTCCCCTGCCTGAGGTTGATAAACTCAAGAACTTTGGCTTCCCTCAGATCTTGGGAAAAGAATCTATTTAAGAAGGCCGTGACAAATTCCTCTCACTCGATAGGGCCTGTATCATCTAACCTCTCAGACTTTCACTGTTTGTACCAATCATAAGCAACATCCTATAACTGGAAGGTCGCTAACTCAGCACTCTCAATAGAAGTAGCACCCATGATGTCAATGACCTTCTGGACTTGGTTAATGAACTCCTAAGGGTCCTTATTAGACTTAGACCCATAGAAAGATGGAGGGTTCATTCGGGTAAAGTCTCAAACCCTAGCTGCTTTGGGATTGGCCACTGGATTGGTCGGAATGACTGGTGGCCGTTCATTCTGTGGAGCCATGGACTGAACAAGTGTGGTAAATGTGGCTCTAAACTCCACATGGGAAACATGTTCGCCCAAAGAATCTTTGGCCTGAGGAGCTGGCTGGTTTCTTCTCTTTGGGGCCATGGACTGGAATAAGGGAAGAATGGATTAGACTGAGAGTTTAACTTGTGATTATGCTCACTAGCATGAAATGAATAATGAAGAAAGGGGACTGTTCCTAAAATATCTTATAGCCTCCCACACATAAATGTGGCACGCAACACACCCATGTACAAGACTCTACTAGATGCAGCTTTCAGACTTCCTAGGACTCTATTGAACTTTAGGCTCTGATACCAAGTTTTTAACACCCCGATTTGCTGAACCGGAATGCTACACGGTGCTCATGACCCCGAGGAACCACAAGATAACCCATTACTAATATCTGTACCTATATACTGTAAATCATAATATAATAATACGGAATACATGGAACTGTAAGGCCATAAGGTTCAACTAAATACAATTATGTGGGAAAAAATACCCAAAACAACTAAATCTGATCGTAAATCTGAAAGCCTCTAAACTGTCTGAATAAGGAGTTGAAGGAACATGTCTCCAACTAACTTCGTAAAACTAAATAGAAGAATAAATAAATAAATCAAATCATATTGTCCTCGAATCAATGAGGACTCACTGTGTCTCTGTGACTGGAATGCTACCGCTACTGCTGGGCTAGAGCTTATGTCTCTGAACCTATAGTGTAACATGAAAAGAAAGCACCATAGCACAAATACGTCAGTACAACTGGAGTACTGAGTATACGAGGAAGGTAGGTTGAAAATAAAGGGTTTCATGCATCAACAACACTGACTGACTAATATGAACGTGGGAGTGTAAACACACATATATAGAAACTGGGACCGTGAATACGTGATAGCATGACTTGTAAGCTAATACATGGTTTACTGCTAACTGTCATGACTGATATCGAAACTCATAACATGGACGACTGTATCTGACAGTCCTGTATATACTAAAATCTAAAAATGCCCTGAGTTCTTTTACTGAGACTGATACTGAAACTGATAACATGGATGACTGTATCTAACAGTCCTGTATATACTGAAATCTGAAGAACGCCCTAATTTTTTTTACTGAGACTAAGACTGAAACTGTGGGAAGTAGTGTTTAACCGGCATGCCCCATGTATTCCATTATGGCTAAGTTGGGGTCCAATCTCTACCTCGATTGGAGGGGTGTTAATACCGCGCCACTGGTAAGGACAGCTGTAAGACCTTATACTAGCAGGTACTCAAATGATAATGGTGGGAACCCTAAACTGACGGGTTAAGCCACCTCATCAACCCTAAGCTGATAGGTTAAGATGTCTCAACTTATGCTACATAGTTCTGGAACACAAGGATTGCTACTATGAATCATACCCTGAACTGGAGGGTGAGTTCTCATCCCTGGGTTCACTTGGTGCTAACCTCTACTCCCATCTGGAGGGATTGGACATGAATAACTGACTGTGCATGACTTGATCTTATTGAATTCCATTGATTGGCGGAATGTTACTGATATCTGACAACTGACTAAGATAATGAGGTTTTCCTGAGTCACATGACTGACTGAAGGCTATGAAATCATAGCTTGAGTTTGAATATCGTGAAACATGACATGGATCTAGGCACACAACTATAGTTTTCGGGTACAAGTACCCCCAGGACTCGATGAAAGGAAACTGACACATATGACTGACTTGATCATAAGAGTAGAGCCCATAATTTATAATATCATAAGTAGGGATCTCATACTAAGCATGGTTATCAACAATGTATTACATAGAAAGGATTTCATATCACATGGAAGTACTTGCACAATCTTAATATCATGTTCATTGCATAATCATATTGGCAACACATACTAATAGCATAGAAGTTCATGTGGATTGCATGGTTATCATGCATCTTGTTCATAAGTAGGATTTGCAAGTAAACATAGCTTAATCTCATAAGAATAGTTCATAAGTATTCCAACAACATTTACATGGCATATTAACAACATAGAAGTCATTAGAACGTAAGGGCATATCATGAATCCTTCACTTAGTCACAATTTAGCTATATTGCATGATTTTTAGTTCCTTAGGCATTTTATCAAATACCTTACATGCACATCTTAAGAATAGGTGGATTCATCAAATTATACATCATGAACAACCAAATTTACATGTTTCCAACTCATATGATATCATGAATTCACAAAAACATATAAAAATTCCATCTTGGGAATCACCCAATATCAACACCCAACAATATAGAAATCATACTTTATAATGAAAAAAAGGAAAACAAACAAGCATCAACATGGGTATGATCATATCACCACAATCAACCAAGCTTTAGTATTTTAAAGATTGATTCTTGAACTCCACAGACGAAAGGAATCCGTGGATGAACACTACGCATACCTTAGAAGGAAGATTCTTGATGATTGACAGAGGAATTTCCTTGAAATCAGATCTTCAAGCTTAATTATGCAACCCTAGTTATTTTTCTTTTTTAGTACTCTTGGATGATGAGATTTGAGATGAAAATAGGGTTGCAGTATGTTTAGAAGATATATATTTCGTAGGGTTAAGTTTAGGGACGTGTAAGGAGTATTTAAAGACTTAATTGCCTTTAAAATAACTCAAAACGAAGTGTTTTTGACACCTGGAATTGACTTAGGCGGCACCCAAGTGATCGCCTATGCCTGGGTTGGGCGGCGCCTAACCAATCGCCTATGCTTACTGTCTCTCACGAAAATGGACATAACTTTTTGCTCGGGTATTGGATTAAGACAAAATTGGTATCATTGGAAAGATAATTTGATCCTCTACAATTTAGTGGGTCTAAATTATCCAAAATACTACATTAACATTGATTTATACTCATTTAAAGATGACCCTTGCAAAATCAAATATTAAAACTTGATGGATTCAAAAAATCTTAGCTTGTATTACCTTAAGTGACTCATATGAACATGCTTAATGTATCATAAGCTATCCTATCACTAGGATATTTATTGTAAGTCATGCACTCAAATATGAATCACAGGATAGGAGATTTCATACGTAGGAATACTTATTCACTTCCTAGCTTAGAAACATGCGGGGTATTATAGGATATCAGTTGAGTTGCTGTGAAGTAGTAAGCCTCCTCCATCTAGAAATATTTATTATTTTATTAGGTTTATTTTAAGATTTTAAGAATTGAAGAGTTTTATTGTCATGGTTGGAGGCATGTCCGGACCTAATTTGGAATTCTAGTTTTTGAAGTTTTGTGGACAAAGTGTGGGTTAGTTATTTGTTTTGGATTCTTAGAACCTTGTTATTGGTTTATATATCATTTTATTTTTTGGTTTTTCTTGTGATATTCTTTTATCATACTCAGGTTATTAGGCCATGGGGTGGTCTCCAACCCATGGTGGGCTTGAGATACTTGTCACTGCCAAGCCCTAATTTAAGTTATGACAATCTTGGTATCAAAGCCTAGGTTCAAGGTCTTTAGGTGTCCACAAAGCCATATTGAGTAAAGTCCTTTTTATAGGTATGCAGCATGCCATACTTATAAGGGGGAGGCTACAAGGAATTTAGGAATGTCTCCCTTTCTTGTGTTCTATTTTGGGCAATAGAGTCTGGTTTTATGAATTCCCTAACTCTCAGTTTGCTTATATTTTATATAATTCCACCCCAAAGATTTGATGTTCGTAGAAACTCTACTAGACCCTCTATCCAACCTAAGGACAATGTGAAGGGAACTCGCTTTGCTTATGAAGTACAGATCTAGTTTAGGGTCCCAGGTCCAGATTGTACTGCTCCATGTAGAGATTCGCCAGCCCCTACTAGTGCTCCCCAGGCTTCTCAAGCTAGTGATACTTATGATCAGCTGCCTCATAAGGAGTTCTCTAATGCGGAGTTCTACCATTCTATTCATTTGCTTACTCAATTGGTGACATCTCTATCTCATCAGTTAGATTGTGTTAGTTTTATTACTTCTTCATCTAAGGTCACTTGGGTAGGTCAGTTCATAAGGTTAAATCCCCTAACTTTTATAGGATCGAGGTTGAGGAGGATCTATAGAGGTTTGTGGATGAGATTGAGAAGATTTTCATAGTGATGCATACTACTTATTCAGATAGTGTAGATTTTGTTGTATATCAGCTGAAAGATATAACTTATCACTGGTATGGGGACTAGGAGTTGTTGAGGGGTGATGATATATAGTCGGTATTATAGGATGATATTTTGGGTGCCTTTATTGATCATTTCTTTCCTCAGAAAATAAGGGAAACTAAGGCTGAGGAGTTTGTGAATCTAAAGTAGCGAAAGATTAGTGTGAAAGAGTATGCTTTGAAATTTCTACAATTGTCTCGTTATGCTCCAGAGTTGGTGTCTATCCAGAGATCTAAAATAAGGAAGTTTACTTCTAGGTTGTCCCATGACTTAGAACTTGAAAGTAAGGCTGCAATGTTTAACAATTATATGGATATGTCCACGCTTGTGGTTTATATACAGTAGGTGGATGATGAAAAAGAGATAGGAAGAGATGGTAGAGAGGTAGAATAAAAAGTTTAGATATTCATAGTAGGGTGCAAATCAATAGAATTATGGGAGGAATGGTAGGCAATGGACCAAGAAGAAGACTTGGGGAAATTCTAATTCATATTCGTCGGTTAGTTCTCCTTATCCTAAACCATCTAGAGATTGTCATTTCTAGGTGAGAAATGGTCCTAAGGCATAGGCTGCCTAGTCTCAAGTTAGTGGAGCTCGGTCGGACCTACCTTATCCTTCTTATAAATTTTGCGAATAACTTCACCTTGGTTATTATGGTAAGAAAAGGAACTTATGTTTCAATTATGGTCATCCTAGACATATACAGAGGAACTATCCTACAGCTAAGGCAGCCGCTGGAGTTTATAAGGTTCTGGTCACTACTTCTTCAGATCTTGCACCAAAGGGAGCCACTTCAGGTACCGACACTGGCTAGAATTATCTCTATCACTTGTTACTCAATATGAGTCTAAGGTATCTCCTAATATTATTACTGGTACATTATAACTCTTATCTCGTGATGTGTATTGTTTGCTTGATCTGGGGTCTACCCTTTATATGTGACCCTTATATGGATGTACATTTTGGATTTGGTCCAGAAAATATTTTTGACCCATTCTTTATGTCTACTTTTGTGGGTGATTCTATAGTTGCTAAAAAAATCTATAGAGGTTATGTGGTATCTATTTATCATAGGGAGACATATGGTGGATTTCGATATTATCTTGGGGATGGATTGGATTTATTTGTGCTACCCAAGAGGTTAGTTTTTAATTCCCTAAAAAATCGGTAATTGAGTGTGAGGGGAGCTCCTTAGTGCCCAAAGGGAGGTTTATTTCTTATCTTTGATCTCAGAAGTCAATTTTCAAAGGGTGTATGTATCATCTAGTTTGGGTTAAGGACTCTAGCTCTGAAAGTCCTTTGCCATCTGTCCCCGTGGTTAGTGATTTTCCTGAAGTGTTTTCGAATAATCTTACCTAAATTCCTCCCGATAGGGAAATCGATCTTGGGATTGATCTTCTATAGGATACCCATCCTATTTATATTCCTCCTTATAAAATGGCTCTAGTAGAATTAAAGGAGCTGAAGGAGTAATTAAAGGATCTTCTTGATAAGGGGTTCATTTGTCCTAGTATTTCTCCGTGGTTTGCTCATGTACATTTTGTGTATAAGAAGGATAGGTCCCTTTAAATGTGTATAGACTATCATCAGCTAAATAAGGTGACTCTAATGAATAAGTACCATTTACATAGGATCGGTGATCTCTTCGATCAGCTTCAGGGTCCAAGATATCTCGCTAAGATTGATATTTGCTTGGGATATCATCAATTTAAATTTAGGGAGGTTGATATTCCCATGACTACTTTCCAAACTCGGTATGGCCACTATGAGTTTTTAGTTACGTTATTTGGGTTGACTAATGCTCCAACTACTTTTATGGATCTTATAAATAAGGTATTTAGGCCTTTTTAAGCCTGTTTCTGATAGTCTTGATTGATGATATCTTTATGTATTCTAAGAGTAGGGAGGATCATACCAATTATCTCTGAATTGTGTTGCAGACTCTTAAGGATTAGAGGATGTATGATTAATTTTCTAACTAAGGGTTTTGGATAAATGTTGTGTTTTTTCTTGGGCATGTGGTGTCTAGTGAGGGGATCAAGGTGGATCCACAGAAATTTGAGGTAGTTAAGTAGTGGCCTAAACACATGACTTCAAGTGATATTAGGAGCTTCTTGGGCTTGGCCGGGTATTATAAGAGGTTTGTGGAGAGTTTCTCTACTATTTCTGCTTTATTGACAAAGTTGACTCAAAAGAAGGTTAAGTTCTTATGGTCCGATGCTTATGAGGGTAGTTTTGAGAGGTTGAAGGATAAGTTGACTTCTGCACCAGTTGTGACCCTGCCCGAGGGTACGGATGATTTTTTTGTATTTTATGATGTGTCCTGTATAGGATTGGGCTGTGTTTTGATGCAGTGTGGTAAGGTTGTAGCCTATGCTTCCAGGTAGCTTAAGGTTCACGAGAGGAATTATTCGGCTCACAACTCAGAGTTGGCGGTTGTGTTTTTTACTTTGAAAATTTGGTTCCATTATATGTATAGGGTATATGTGGATATCTATTCAGACTATAAGATTTTGCAGTATGTGTTCACTCAAAAGGAGATAAATCTCATGCAGAGGCGCTAACTTGAATTGCTAAAGGATTATGATATAAGTTTGCACTACTATCGAGATAAAGCTAATACTATTGTTGATTCTTTTAGAAGGTGGTCAATAGAGAGCTTATCTCATCTTGATAAGGAGAAGAGAGTGTTGGTAAAGGATATTCATAGGTTGGCTAACTTGGGAGTTCATCTATTAGACTTTTGAAGATAAAGGAGTGATTATTCAGGAAGTGGTTAAATCATCTCTTAGTGATGAGGTGAAGGAGAAGTAGACTTTGGATCACATACTTATGCAGATTAAGGATAATGTAAGTTAGTAAAAGGTTATAGTTTTCCAGATTGGGGGAGATGGCATCTTGAGGTATCAACGTATATTGTGTGTTCCTAATATTGGTGGGTTGTGGGAAAGAATTTTGACTAACTCATGAGTCTAGGTATATGATTCATCCAAGTTTGACTAAGATGTACCATGATTTGAAGGAGATCTATTGGTGGAACAATATGAAGAGAGATGTGGCAAATTTTATGGCTAAGTGTATGGTCTATCAGCAAGTTAAGGTAGAACACTTGAGGCCTAGTGACATGCCTCAAGCTATAGAGCTATCTATGTGGAAGTGGGAGATGATTAATATGGATGTCATTATGGGTCTTCCGTGGCCTTGGAATCAATATGATTCAATTTGTCTCATTATGGATAGGATGACTAAGTTTGCTCACTTCCAACCAGTGAGAACTAACTACTTTAGAGAAGACTATGTCAATTTTTTTATTCAGGAGATTGTCAAGTTGCATGGAGTGCTTGGAGTCCATTATTTCAGAATGAGGTACACAGTTTACTTCTTACTTTTGTCATTTATTTCAGAAAAGTTTAGGGTCTAAGGTGAAACTTAGCACCGCGTTCCACCCTCAAACAGATAGACAAGTAGAACGGACTATCCAAAAATTGGAGGATATACTTAGGTCCTGTGCAATTGATTTTAATGAAAATTGGGTTGATCACTTGCCTCTCATTAAATTTTCATACAATAACAGTTATCATTTGAGTATTTAGATGGTTTTTTTAGGCTTTTGATGGTAGGAGGTGTAGGTCACCTATTGGATGGTTTGAGGTTGGTGAGAGTAGGTTGTTTGGTCCTAACTTGGTTCACCAAGCATCAATAAAGTAAAGGTGATTAGAGAAAGAGTTAAGACTACCCAGAGTCGGCAAAAGTCTTATGTGGATGTGAGGCAAATGGGATTGGAGTTTGAGGTTAGTGGTTGTGTGTTCTTGTAAGTTTCTTCTATGAAAGAAGTGATGAGGTTTGGGAAGAAGGAGAAACTCAGTCCTCGTTATATCGGTCCGTATTAGATTTTGAGAAGAGTCAGGAATGTTGCTTATGAGTTGGAGTAGCCTGGGAGTTTGTCTTCTATGAATCCCGTTTTCCAAGCGTCTATGTTGAAGAAGTGTATGGGTGATCCTTTGACTATTTTTGAGGAGAATGTTGGTATTTCGGATTCCTTTTACTATAAAAAAGTCCCAGTGGAGATTTTGGATAGACGAGTTTGTAGGTTGAGAACTAAGGATGTGGCTTCAGTAAAGGTGCATTGGCGAAATCAAAAGGTGGAAAAAGCTACATGGAAAGCTGAAGATGATATGCAGGCTAAATATTCCAAAATTTGAGGAAGATCGAGAGACACCAAGGTTCTATCCATTCCAAAATATATAGTGTGTGTGAACTATGCACACAGTCATAAACACCCTTACGCGGGCAAATGTAGTTTCCAGTATTAGTTCCCCTGGGATCTCCACCTTCATGGAGAGCTACAAAACTCCCTTTAAGCCCAAATTAAAATATTTTCACATAATCCCATCAATTAACCCCAGGAGTTATTTATTAAGGCATTTACCATTATTATTGGCATACCAATTATGTGGGCTAATTGCGTAGTTCACTCTTGGATCCTTGCATTGCATAAGAGGTTAGTGGAACATAAAAATGGATTTGAAAGGCATCCTTGAAGTAGACTATTTCTTGAGTCTGATCTTATCTCCCAAAGCCTTTTTGCAAAAGGAGCTTTCAATTGACGGAATATGATATGGGATGCGATAGGAGTTTGCGTGTATTGGTAGGAAAGATATCACTAGAGTATAGCACAAGCCCCAACTTTCCAATATAGGGGGCTAGCTTGCTTCCACTGGTGGTGGGCGAGCAAAGGGTCCAAAGGACACGTCGCTGGGGGCGAGTCTAAAATCCATCCGAGATTGGAATGACCTATGTTGTAAGGGAGGTGTTGGCGATGGTTTGATTTTAAAATGGAGCTTGGGAGTCAATTGGTTTAATTGGATTAGAATGATATATTGGACTGAGGTTGCAAGTGTAATTGGTATGATGATACCAAAGGTAAATGCCTTAATAAAGGACTCCTGGGTTAATTGATGGGACTATGTGCAAATATTTTAAATTTTGACTTAAAGGGGGTTGTGTAGCTCACCATGAAGGTGGAGGTCCCAAGGGGACCAATGCTGGAAACTACGTTTACCTGTGTGGGGGTCTTTATAACCGTGTGCATAGTTCACATAACATATATATTTTGGAATGGATAGATCTTTGGTGTCTCTTGATCTTCCTCAGATTTTCCTGGTTCATGCGGCTAACATGTGTTGCGGCCCTTTAAGTAGGGCGAGCTGAACTCATATAGCCCATGGGTGACCTTAGGACGGATAGATTTATGCAATCCGGGTTAATGGTTTTTAAATCCTCATGTTTATAACCTTAAATCCTACCCCGACATTATATATATATATATATGATGTGCTATAGAAATATAGCACTCTCGATGCTTAAAACTATGAAAATATGAGAGTTTCTTAGGTTGTTTTGCTAGATATGATGTGTTTTGGGTATGTTTTATAGGAAACTAGGTTTTGAATGCAAAGTTCGTGGAAAAGATGGAAAATGGAGTTTTTGCTACTTAATTTATCAGTTTTGGGTATTCGTGACACTTTCTGGATTGTACGTGACCAAAGCATATGATGAAAGTTGAAGATTGAAAGCTTGGTTGCAAGTATTGGAAGGCCAGGTACTTACCTATGCCTATATGTGGACCACAATAGCACATGTGGTCAGTATAAGACTAAGGTAAGTACAAGAATTAAAGATCCCGAAATTAAAAGAGCTGAAAATGAACTTTGGTCACTTACCTATGTCAACATATGGACCGCATATAGCGCATGTGGGTAAGGTAAGTGCCATAAGTCCAAAATACTGAGAGCAGGAGCTGCAAGACTTTTTTCCTGCACATGTAGGTGTCTATATACACCCAGCCTTAGGCCGCATATGGCACATGCGCCCAAGGCCAGACTAGCTTCAACATCTCTTGGCCAACAGAATTTAAAAAAAAAAGAATAGCCTATTCCTCTGTCTCTCATATGGGGTTCATAATTATAGGAATTTGTTCTCTAACTGATACGGGAATTAATAGAGCCCTTTTACAAATAATTTCTTATGGATTTATTAGTGTTGCACTTTTTTCCTTGGCGGGAACGACTTATGCAAGAATCCACCTTGTTTATCTTGACAAAATGGGCGAAATAGCTATTCCAATACCAAAAATGTTCATGATGTTTAGTAGCTTTTCGATGGCTTTCCTTGCATTACCAGGTATGAATGATTTTGTTGCCGAATTGATAGTATTTTTTTAGAATAATTATCGGCTAAAAATGAATTAATAGTATTTTTTGGAATAATTACCGGCTAAAAACAAAGAAAAAGAGTTCTAGACCTGAGGAGAGGTTGAGTCAGCAGTTAGTTTTTCCAAAATAGGAAGAAAGAATGTTATTGAATCATGTTGGAGAAGAAAATGGTAGAGATATTCGGCATGGTACTCACTGAACCTCCGTAATAGCTAACAAGTCGAGTCTTATGTCGGTCATATAGAACCCTAACACGTAGAAAAAGGGCTGAAGAAACCAGTCCATGACTTGACATCGGTAGAATGCTATAAGTTGACTCCTGAGTTTGGAACCTGGGGGTTGCTTCGAGAAATGCACTCTTTCTCGTCCATTCAAGGGGTGCGGACACACCTGCGTGAAATTCCTATGTGCTTCTTCTTTCCCTCTTACTTAAGAACCCAAAGGTCACCTTTTGATGTTGTCATGATGCTTTGGTTAAGAAGGTTACTACAGTCTAGGGGATGGATTCAGTTAGCAAAAGTTCCTTTAACTCAATCAATATCAACAAGATGCCATAACCGCTTAGGCTTGGTTTATTTTGTCATAAAATAAAGTTGGTTTCATGGGTTCATTAATTAGTACAACTCTGATGCTGGTAAGGCCAGGACCGTGGTCGTCCATCTCCAATTTGTCGGCCGATAAGATCTCTGAGATTGACCAGCCAGCTGGGTTGCATATGGACACACATAAGTGGCCACCGATCTTTTTTTGTCCTTTTTTATTCAGGCTTTGGTTTTAGAGTTTCCTCATGTACTGTAAATACTCCTTATGTGTTTTTTAGTAGAAGTCACACACTTTTGGTACTTACAAATATATATTGATTCTGAGATTTGATTTTGGTCTTGGAATTCTCTTGTATTGATTTCAGTTGGGTAATTCAGTTAAAGATTTGGGTTTTTACTTGTGATTATTGTGATTTCATCTTATGTTTTCAATCATGAATGTCGTTGATTACTTTACAATCATGAGAGACAAAAAACCCTTAGCTAGGGTTGTGGAAACCCTAGCAAATTAATGAAGTAGGGGAAGTGCTATTGTTGTTTTGAACTGATACCCATCCATGCATTGTATTATCTTCACTTCAATAGATATATTAGTGGTTGCAAATGTTAGGATCCCACCTAGATTATTGCTACTTACTCCAAAAGAAGAGTAGTGACTAGGTAAAGATAGTTACAATAATAATTTAAAGTTTAACTATCGATCCACGCTACTAGGTATTATCTAAGTAAGATGGTTAGCTGTCATCTAATAACTAGAGTCTCAAAAGGTAATAGTTAATTGGGATCAAGACAAGGGATATTAAGGCGACATCCTGAGACACAAAAGATAAAAGGTAAAATCCATCAACTTATTCAAAAGATTTTTGATGGTACATAACTTATCAGATTCTACATGAAACATATCGGATTGGTTCAATTAAGCTCGATAAGCCTATGGAGTTGGAAAGACAAGAGTAACACAATCCTAGTGTTCACCTATGACTGATTCTAACCGAAGTTGATATTAGCTACTTGTTCGATATTGCTACTAAAATTCCCCATTTATGTTTCTAGTTTTGCCCATTGATTACAGCAGCTGAGAGCCATGATTCCACATATTCTTTTAGGATTTGACCCCAACCTTTGTTGGGATGCTATATTTGACAGCAACCGCATAAGATTCATAGTGAAGTTGTATCTTGGGCATTACAAAACTTTAGTGCCATTGTTGGGGAATACATTGTTAATTTATGAGTTGAAGTTGTGACAGTTTTTTGGTATTTGTTTTTATTCTTAGTTGGGTATACATCAATGTATGCCTAGCATATAGAGCAGAGGCAATCCCTTAATCTCATTGAATCTGAATTTACAGAGGATTCTACAAAATCCTAATAAGATGATGGAATCGAAAAGAGATGATATTCTTGAAGGGGTTCATGATAATGTGCCTGTACCTCCTCTGGAAGGAGTTCAGGATATTGTTGACCAGTAGACAATGGTGATTTTAGAACAAACCACTAATAAGAGTAGGGCAGCAAATGACGCTCAATGAATAGCTAGGGAGGTAGAGCTAACTGTGTAGAGATAAGAAGCAGACTATCGAGCAACACTCGATAGAAATCAGAGAAGAGTTAGAGGTGGCCATCCTTAAGTGATCCTAGCATATCAATATTTGTAGTCGTATGAGGATGATGAAGAATATATAGGGTATGTTGACAAAGACTAGAGCCATTATCTCTCCTGCCTTGTCACCCGATGTCAAGTTCAATATCTCTAGTGCTATGATCCAGCTCTTTTACTTGAAGGGTATGTTTGTCGGATTACCTATAGACGCAACTATGCTACTATTGGCACCCCAAACTAAAAACTACAACTGGAAATCCAACTTTAGGTGGTCATTATGATCAGAAACTACAAACATGGATATATCAAATTTCACTGAGATCTGCGCTTCATATACTATTCCTGGGGTAGATCAGGAGGCATTTAGACTGAGGTTGTTTCCCTTCTCGCTTATTAGAGAAGCATCATTATGTCTGGGGGAATTTCCAAGAGCATCTATCACTATATAGAATGAGTTACGCAGACAATTCTTGAATAGGTTCTTTTCTCTATCTAGGGTGTAACAGCTCAAGGATGAGATTTATAATTTCAAGCAACTGCAGTTAGAATCTATGTACGAGGCTTGCTTCAGGTTTAATAAGAAGTCTAGCATGGTGCCCAACCATCGAATTTCAGGTCCATGCTTATTGGAGATATTCTATTAATCCCTTAACATCAGTTCCAAAACTATGGCAGGAACCATCACAGGAGGAACTTTCATGAGATTATGATAGGAGATAACTTTTAGTTTATGGACTAGATCTCACTAACTAACTGAGGCTGGAAAACTTGAGAGGTTGAGAGAGGTTCGAGCACTTATGCCATTAGAGTTTCCAGTGAGTAGAGAGTGGTTGAGGATGATGTAGCTCAGAGATTTCACTATTACAGACTGATATTGGTGACTTGGACAAATAATTTGAAATAATGAATTCCACAAATATTAATACTGTAGAGGAAGAGAGTGGAGCCTCTAGAGTTTATGAGTCTGAGTTAGAGGGGGAGGAAAAGTATTTGGATTGTCAGTTGATGGATTTTTTAGCCCAAGGGCAAGGAAACCAAGGCCGGAACTATTATGATGACAAAGATAGAGATGGTGATTATAGGAAGAGATATAATTGTAGAGATGGTGATTAACATATTAATGATTAAAAATTGAGTCTTGTGACAATTAAATGTATGCAGATATGTCATAAATCTAATTTTTCTCCCCAAATGCATGTCTAACTCTTGAATTTTCAATAACCCGACTTCAGTGATTAAAGACGTTATAATATATATGGAGCTTATTTAACGTTTTGATTACCTCACAAAATCTGATGCTATTTTAATAGGAGTGAAATTATATTCAAAAGCAATTTTAAGTAATCAGTTAATTTAGTTAGAATGTCCCTTAAAATTACAGTAACAATAGAAAAAGTTGAATTAACTTTGTATAAAAGTAATCTTTCTGTGTGCAGACTAAGACGTGAAATATAACCAGAGTTAAGTCATTAACATCAAATCATGAAAAATTTGAAGTAGTTACTAAATGAAGGAAAAAGAAGACATATCAGAAAATCTAAAATCAGAGAAATAAAGAGAGAGATGGATGGGGAAGTTGAATTACCAAATGGAAATCAAACTAGAGGAAATACATGCAAAAGAAGCTAAAAATATGTCATGACTATTCTAAAACATTCAATAGTTGAAACAACGATTTAAAACATATAAATTCCTATTGGACTGAGGACTTTAAGAATTAATGCAAGTCCCATTCTATTACACAGTAGATTATATGCACTCACATGATTTTTTAAAGTTCATGCCTTTTGCTTTTGAATAAAAAATTAAATAAAATCAAGTTGAACGCCAAGTTTAATTATTTTAATTGTATTACACTATTTATAGAAAAATAATTTTAATTTATCAGAGCCAAACTAAGATAATAATGACCGATTTGGTATTGAAACATTAGTTATCACTTTTAGCTCAATTATATCTTCACTTCCTCTAATTTTTTTTGATGTCAATAACTTTAATTCTAAACAATTATCAGGAAAACTAATATAATATATTATTTTGCATAAAACACAAGTTCAATGTGTTTGGGACTGACATAGCACATTTTTCAGATCTCCTGCATTCTTTTCACACCTACTAGATGTCCATTGCAAATTTTAAGAAATGAAATAATGTATCCAATAATTAATCAATAACTTAACTTGAATAATAAATAAAGGTATTATCATTGAATCAATAAAATAACTAAATTCGTCAAAAAATTCATTGTCATGGTCAGGACGCTTTCTCTTACACCATTTGCGAACTTTGATCATCAGTCTAACAGATATGAATAAACTGTCATAACACTTAAATATTACATTTTTTATTTTCTATTATAACAAAGTTTCTTCTTGTTGATTTATTTATAATTGAAATTCAAGAGGGGGTGAATTGAAAATTTTCTGTGAGTCGATTATTGACTCTTCATAGTTGACTTGCTTGCAAATCAATACACTTCACAAAATAGATTATATTTAAATAAATAAATAAGTATATAATCAACTTTAAAGTAAAGGCACAAAGATTTATCCTAGTTCGAAACACTAACGTGGTGCCTACTTTCAGTTCCCTTAGGTTTAAATATTTTTTAAAATCTTTCAAAGTCAGCCTCGAGTACAATGATCAGAAATAAGTTTCGAAGACTTATTTTGTTCTTCAGATCTGGTGACACAGCTTCAGTTTATCTTACAAAGTTGACTCGGTCCTACTCTTTATATAATTATTGTAAACTAAGAAGTACAAAGCTTTGTGAGACTAATATTGAGACACTTTGAGATTCTTCCTTGAAGTTACGTAACTGTTGTGATCTTCAGTCCTTTTTTTTATATTCTTCAATTTCTTCTGTTAGTAAGAAAACCCAAGAGATTTTGTCCCAATCAAGGATTTGAATTGATTCCTTGATTAAGGAATATTACCGTATAGTCTATCCATATCAGATATGTCCATACACGGTACTTATACACGTCCATAATAGATACGTCCATGGTCTTATTTCCTTTTGCTACTATGGTGATTGATGCTCTTTTCAAAGGTTTGTTCCGGTCAGGTCGTTATTGGATGATTGCTTTCCATTGCGAGATTTCCTAGAGATCTTGAATTTATTTCCTATGATTCCAAGTTTAGCGTCAGCCATCTTGCTATTGGATGCTTGCTTCCTTTTGTGAGATATTCTTGGATATCTTTAAATTGATTCTTTTGAGATTCTACATATTTGGTGTATCTTCAATATCCTCTCCTTCCATCATTAGAGATATTCAATATCCTACAAATGTCTACTCTCTAGTTTGTCATTATAAAAACATAGAACATGAATATAGGAGGCTAACAATCTTCCCCTTTTTGATAATGACAAACAAGCATTAACATTAGTTGACTTACCTGTCATAGTAGTCGGCTTGCTCTCACTGACTTGTAGGCACTTCCGATGCTCTTCTATTTCTTGAGCATCAGTTGACTCTTTTCTGTTCATAGTCGACATGCTCCCCCTGTCTTGTAGGTTCATGTTTTTCTTCTCCTTTTGGCATAATAAAAAGAACAGAATAATAGAAATAATAGCATACATATAGCAGAGAGATAATCTAATTAAGTACCAAGGTCTAGACAAAAACAAGAAAAGTTGGCAGATAGTGTGTTAAAAATATCATTTTTACAACCCATCAAAAGCAAGGGACAGGACCCCCTTTTGAATAAAAATTCATCATTCACCACATAGCCAAAAATTATGTTAGAGTATTATGCATGTTTTGACAAAATTTGTCATAGGATTTCTCAATATGTATTAAGAAGGGGGAGTAGGGAGTTCTGGATGGAAATAGCAATATCATCATTGGAAGAGTTGACTTGGGACTTCAGAGAGTCCATGCGGGTTAAAACTCGAGTAAAAAACTCGATGCCCTCTTATTTGAACCCATCGAGAGCCAACCGGACCATGCCTATGTCAGTGTTGGTACTCTTCCCAAGGTCCAGAAGTTTGGAATTAACTCCTGAAGCAGATGGATACCTTCCTCAATATATTTGAAGGGATCTTTTATTTCCTCTAGTTTCTTCAACACAATAATCATGGGGTTAGAAACAAACTTGATTACCTTAAGGAGTTCAGATTTTGGTCAAGCAGAATCTTTCTTGCACTATTCATTATCAACCAAAATATAGCCTAAACTGGCAAAAATTTTAGAGTCGTCAGTAGAAATGACTTTCACCAGGGGGTAAATACAGAGATCAATAGAGTAATACATAAGAATCTGAGAGACTAACAGGCCATATGGTAAACTGGCAGAAGCATGAACATCCACTGCACTTTATAGCATAACTCACAAATCTAGGTTGCCCAATTAATCTTATATTTCTTACCCAGACAGTACTAAACAAATATATCATGATAGGTGATGTTTCTAAGAGAGCCCTTCCTTAGAATCAGTGTAGTAGTGATTATGTAGGCCATGATGTGATTCTTGAAACACAGGGATAGAGGACCGAAATTGGATAATGTTGTGTCCAGGTCAGAAAGAATCCTTTCACTTTATCAAAACTCACCTCAAAATCTTTGAGCCAGGTACCATTCATTAATGAAACCACACTAGAGAACTTTATCTCAAATACCTTCTTGAATAGAAAATCATTCAAGATGATTCTTGTGCCAAGCACAAGAGTCTTAATTTCACCGCTATCAAGAGAGAGATGGAAATTTACATAAAACATATGGACTGGATCATTATAAACCTCAAGTCTACAGAGACAAAAAATCAGGGACTAATCTTAAAACTTAAAGAAGTGACTGACATTACAAAAGGTGTCTTTTAAGTGATAGAGGTTGATTATGTGACCGGGTACAATGAAGTGGTTTTTAAAGGCACAAAATTTTTCTTTCTGAGAGCATGTCCAGAATTTGTACATGTCCTCAGGAGGGAAGGAATTAAGAGAGGTATTTTAAGGTTTCTTAGAAGAGAAGGTTGGGTTGGGAGTGGGACGACATTTTTAGATGAGAGTAGACTATTGAGAATCTGACAAGGATTTGTCAGTGGACTCAGAAAGGAGAATGGGGCTATTGGAGAGAGCTTGAGGAAAGGATTTGGAACTACCGGCCATGCAATAAGTTTTGGTCATGGAAGAGAGGTGGAAATTGATTATAAAAAGAAGAAGAGGGAGAAGAGAGGATGATTAAGTGAATGAAGGGAGACAGGGGGATGTAGGAAACTGTTGGGAAAGTGTATGAAGGGGAAGATGAAGAGATGTGAGTGAAAAGGTGACTAATGGAAGTGAAAGGATGACAAAAGAGGGTGTGTTGGCAAGGTAAAGGGGTGCAGAAGTGACAGGAGTAGTGTGAAAAATGGAAATATAATGATGACTTCCCTTTTGTGAAAACCAATTTTTGGTTAAAATTTTTGAAAAGAAAATCAAAACAAGTAAGAGGATTTTTTTCCAAAAATAAAACTCATAGGTCATTAATACCGAGCACACCAAGTCTTTTTCTAAGGTAACAAAATCTTTCTTCTAACAAGTGTTTTGTAAAAATATCTGGCAATTGATTTTCTGAGTCAACAAATGTTAAAGAAAAATCTACATTTTCTATATTATCTCAAATAAAATGATGCTTAATATCAATGTGTTTTAACCTAGAGTGATGCATAGTATATTTAGACAAACTAATAGGACCTATGTTATCGCACATTATGGGAACAGATTCAAAAAATAAATTAAAATCAAGTGGTTGATGCATAATCCCTAAAATTTGAGTACCACAACTTCCAACGGCTATGTATTCAGCTTCAGTTGTTGAAAGAGCAACTGAAGTTTACTTTTTGCGGTGTCATGAAATCAGCGCATCAGCAAGAATTTGACATGTTCCACTAGTGCTCTTTTTATCACTTCTATCCCCTACAAAGTTAGAACCTGAATATCTAGTTAAATTAAAATGAGAGGACCAGGGGGTACCATAGTCCAATGTCTTGAGTTCCTATAAGATATCAAATGATTCTTTTGTCGAAAATTAGATGAGACTCTTTGGGAGTCGACTGAAACCTAGAACACTTGCATACACAGAACATAATGTCTGGTCGACTGGTGTTCAAATAGAGTAGTGATCAAATAATTCCCTTGTACATCTTTTCATCAACATCTTTTCCAGATGAGACTAAATCAAGACTCATGGATGGGCTCATCGGAGTTCCATAAGCCTTTCCTTTTTCTATGCTGAATTTTTTGATGAGTTCCTCCGTGTACTTAGCTTGACTGATGAAAGTACCTTTGAGAGTTTTCTTGATTTATAGTCCCAAGAAAAATGTGAGTTCTCCCATAACTCATTTCAAATTCTCCCTTCATCAGATTTGGAAAATTCTCACACAGAGGGATATTAGGACTACCAAAAATAATATCATCAACGTAGATTTGCACAATAAGAAGTTTTGAGTCAAGTTTTTATATTAATAGAGTTGTATCAATTTTACCTCTTTGAAAAATGTTATTTAGAAAGAAGGTACTCAATATCTCCTACCATGCCTTTGGAGTTTGTTTGAGACCATAGAGTGTTTTTGATAATTTGAAAACATGGTTTGGATAAACAAAATTTTAAAAACTGGGAGGTTGTTCTATAAAAACTTCTTCATGAATAAATCTATTTAAAAAGGAACTTTTGACGTCCATTTGATACAACTTAAAATATTTGTAATCAGCAAATGCTAATAAGATGTGTATTGATTCTAACCTTGCTACAGGAGTAAAGTTCTCATCATATCAATACCTTGTTGTTGAGAGTTGCCTTGAGCTACAAGTCTGGCCTTAGTTTTGATGACTGTACCTTCTTTATTTAATTTATTTTTGTATACCCATGGCAGACTGTATGTGCCGTGCGTAGATGACTTGAGAAGATGGATTCTTATTAAAGCACATGGTGTGCGTTACTCTATTCATCTAGGGGAAACTAAGATGTACCACGATTTTCTGGAAATCTATTGGTGGAGTGGGATGAAGAGACACATTGTAGAGTTTGTAGATAAGTGCACTACTTGCCAATAAGTTAAGATTGAGCACCAAAATCCTAGTAGTTCTGTGCAGGAGTTCAGTATCCCCACTTGGAAGTGAGAGGAAGTGAACATGGACTTTGTGATGGGTTTGCCTCATACTTGTAGTCAGCATAATTTGATTTGGGTTATTACGGACAGGATGACAAAGTCTGCCCATTTTCTACTAGTCCATACTTCCTATTCAGCTGAGTATTATGCCAAGCTCTACCTTAGAGAGTTGGTTAGGTTTCATGGTATTCCATTGTCCATTATTTCTAATAGAGGTACTCAGTTTACCTCTCACTTTTAGAAAGCCTTCTAGAAGGGTCTTAGTATCTAAGTTCACCTCAGTACAGCCTTTCACCCTCAGATGAATGGTCAAGCAAAGAGGACCATTCAAACCCTAGAAGATATATTGAGAGTGTGTGTCCTCAATTTTAAAAGTAGCTAGGATGATGATTAACTTTGATAGAGTTTGCATATAATAACAACTATCGTTCCAGTATTCAGATGGATCCATTTGAGTCTCTTTATTAAAGGAGGTGTAGATATCCTATTAGTTGGTTTAAGGAAAGGGAGACAACATTGATAGTGCCTGATTCAATATTTGATGCCTTAGAGAAGGTTCAATTTATCAGGAAAAGACTTAAGATAGCCCAAACCGACGGAAATCATATGTGGATGAGAGCAGAAGAGATCTTGAGTTTGAGATTGGTGACTTAGTCTACTTGAAAATCTCTCCTATAAAGGGGGTAAAGAGGTTTGGTAAGAAGGGGTAGCTTAGTCCCCAATATGTTGGCCCTTACAAAATTTTGAGCCATTTTGAAAAGGTAGCCTATAAACCTAAGTTGCCTGCAGACTTAGCATTACTACACCTAGTATTTCACGTCTCTTTGCTAAAGAAGTATATTGGTGACCCAGCGGTTGTAGTCCCCTTAAAAAGTGTAGATGTTCAGAACAATCTCTCTTACGGAAAAGTTCCAGTCGAAATCCTTGATTGTTAGATTCGCAGACTAAGGAATAAAGAAGTTCCCTTGGTTAAAGTTCTTTGGTGAAACCAGTCTGTTGAGGGAGACACTTAGGAAGTAGAAGTAGACATGTGAACCAAGTAACCTCATCTCTTCTCTGCAAACTAAGACTCAGCCTAAGGTAACATTCTTTTTTAGATTTATTCTGCTTTATACTCGGTTCCAGGTGCATATCATTCTCATGACATTCATGCAGTAACAAATCAGTTTGGCCATGTGTCATGTTTCAAGATTCAATCATGTCTCAGTTATGCATGTTAGTATAGTCATAGTTCCTCAATAGTCACAGTTTAATCAGCCTCATTCGAGGATGAATATTTCTAAGGGGAAGATATTGTAAGAGCCCGTAAAAATCCTAGTCCATTTCAGTCTTATATTGCATGCAAAAAGGGGGTCCAAAACTTAGAAAAATTAGCTAAGTATTAGAGACTTAATCTCACTTTTGGCATCTAAACTTCGATGATTTTACTATCAATATTCCCGGCCTTAAAAAGTTGGTTTCTAAGGTTATTCATGATCAAAGTCATCTGTAGGTCATCTCAGGTAAGTTTTGGATTTATTAAACAATGTTTAAGGCATGTTTGGATGACCAAAATAGCAACCCAATGCGATTGGGTTGCATCGCATTGAGTTCCTCATTGACATCAGTAATGCAGCACGGTGCCCATTATGTTGGGTTGAACGACGCGGCACAGCTGCTGTAGAGTTACTGGCCATATTTTGTTCAATAAGTTATGGGTACATGAGGGTAATTGAGTCATTTTCCCCTATTTTTCCCCACCCATAACACAAAATTAAGTATCCAATATGGAAAATTTACTCATCTTTTCCCAAATTCTCTCAAGAACAAGGCCCTAGTTTCTTCAAGTCCAAGTTCAAGCTTCAAGCAATCACCAACAACCCATACGAATTCAAGTACTAAGGTATGTCCGGTGTTCATCCTTGAGTTCCTTCCACCCCTCGGAGTCCAAGAACTTTTTTCAAAGCTTAAGTTATAAGTTCACTTAATTTAGATCGTATTATATTATGTCCATGTATGTGTCGCTGTTTGGGTGTCAAGTTAAGAATATATGAATTTCATATGGAATAAACTAATGCGTATGTTGATTGATGTAATTATCATGTTGAACCCCTAAATTGTTAATTAAATGTTGAAGTCATGATATATTAGCATGTTGTTCATTCCCATGTATAAGGTTATGCCTTCCAAGTGTTTGATAAAATGTCTAGATGAGTGAGAGTTGAATTGTGACTATTTTCTATGCTTTTAAAATTGTGTTATGATCCTATTGTCAATGATATCAAGTTCCGGGGGTTATGATACCCAAAATTTAGCTGTTTACTTAGTTTTCAGTAGTTATAGAAGGGTCTAGTTGTATCATGAGCAATAATACTCAGTCAATTAACATGGTCAATGCGAGTTCAGTCAAGCTTAGCCTAGTCTAGTGATCAGGGCATTCCTGCCAGCTTAGGGTGTGACCTTTAGTAGCAGTCCCTGAATTATAGAACTACGTAGCCAGCGTAGGTTGATATATCTTCCTACCAATTTAGGATTGACATATATATATATATATATGTCATGAGTCTTCCTACCAGATTAGGATTGACCCAGTCATTGTTAGTAACTCGTGGCATGGTACTAATACCCTTCCAACTGGGATTATAGGTTGGACCCCAATCAATCTATATTTAGGCATGTCGATTAGATAAAAGCTCCTATAGTGTCAATTTTAGTACTCAGTTTCAAATTTATTTCAATCTTGCTTGACGATAGCATATAGTTTACTAGTTATTTATCTATTTGATTTTAGTATCTCAGTTTTAAAACTACTTCAGAACTTGTTTTATGCATGGTCATGCATTCTCATTCTTTACAGTTTTCAGGTGTTCTTACTCAGTACCTTATGCTATACTCAGTACCTCATGCTATACATTGAGTTAGTTATTCCTCATAAACATGGACCTGTGCATATCAGCCTAACCTCATTCATTATACCAGTGCATTCAAAAGTACTAACTGCATACTCGTTTCTTTCTCTATGATGTCTTATATCTTAGGTTCAGATGCTTGAATTCTTGATCGTACTTAGACTTTCCAGTTCATAAGCAGTAGCAGCCGTAGTGAGTCCTCTTTCTTCAAGGACGAGTTATCTTATATTCAGTTATGTTAGTAGTTCAGTTATTTAGTTAGTTGGAGTTAGTTGAAGGCTTGTCCCATCAACTCAATAGTCAGACTGTTTAGAGGCTTTCAAACTAGTACAGACAGTTGATCAGTTTTTATTTGTGATCATCAGTCAGTATTGCCATTATATTTCTAGATGTTTCAAACCATGATTTAGTATTAATTTCAGTTGTTAAAACCATATGGTATTTCAGTTAAAATTATGTACATGTTATTTATCAGTTTTATTCAGTTAAAACTTATCCGGGAACACCTACTGACATTCCTGATCATGAATCAATCTAAAGATTGATACTTTAAGGTCATAAGAGTCGTGAAACAGAGTTTCCAACTTACAAAGGCCAAAATAATACTAAGTCTGAATAGTTAGCTAGAATTTTCAAAGTCTGGGACCCCTTAACAAGTTTAAAAGACTGAGTTAAGTTTAGGATTTTGTGGGGTCTTACAATATCTCCCCATTGGGAACATTCGTCCTCGAATGAGACTGATTAAATTAAGAATACATAGACTGGATTTAGACACTGGACATGTGAAACTGAAGCATGATTTCATAACTGAAATTACTGATATACTAAATTATCATACTAAACATGCACATCTGATACATGCGTACATAGCTGAACATGATTCATGAATGCATGACTGGGATAACTGATAAGTTGATTTTATATAAAGAACATGCATATTGATGTGTTGGTACATAACTGAACAGATTCATGAATACATGATTGAGTATGCAACGTTTATTGATACCAAGTTGGTAGCTATATCTAAACATGATACTGAGTAAATTCAAAGAAAAACTGTCACCTTGGGTTGAGTCTGAGTTTTTGGAGAAGAGGTGTGGATACTTGGTCCGCATGTCTTCTACTTCTTCCCAACTAGCTCCCCCACGGACTGATTTCGCGAAAGAACTTTGACTAGAGGAACTTATTTTTTTCTCAGTCTGCGAATCTGATAATCAAGGATTTTGACTGGATTTCTTCATAAGAGAGGTTGTTCTAAATATATATGCCCTTTATAGGAACTACAACTGTGGGGTCACCTATGCACTTCTTTATCAAGGGGATGTAAAACACTGGATGTACTAAAGCTATGTCTGAAGGTAGCTCAAGCTCGTAAGCTACCTTTCCAAAACGACTAAGAAATCAGTAAGGATCGACTTATCAGGGATTGAGCTTCCCTTTCTTTCCAAACCGCTTCACTTCTTTCATAGGAGAAATTTTTAAGAATTCAAAATCACCGATCTCTAACTAGAGATCATTTACTGAATATGCATGAATGGGAACATGAGTACAAAACTGAGCCTAAAATGTGATATAGGAATAGAATATCATGAACAGAATTGAGCCCCTGAATACATAGCTTATGGCTGAGATTAGGACTTGAGGGTCCACCTATGAGTATCCACTACTCCAAACTAGATTTGTTACATAAAAAGAAGATGGAAGGTTTAGGTCATAAAAGCTTGGGGATTATAGTGCATCTCCCCCTTGGGACATTTTATCCCCTGAAAAATGCTGACTTGGCTGAGATACTGAGGAAAAACTGAGATAATTCATAGGGCACCTACAAATTGAATTATGAATGCATATCGAGGATTTGAATCGTGACTGCATATTGAAGATCTGAAACTGAGTTATGACACCTGAACTGAGCTGAACTCGCAACCACAAGATTGCTCGATCTTGGAATAGTTACATTTCTGAGACTTCGGATAGTGAGACTAGATGAAAAGATGGGAAACCAAACCATACGAACTTGTTCGCCTGACTATCTTATGCTGACAACTTATACTCGACTAAAGCCTCTCTTTAACAGTCTTTATATAGAGTTCTAGTGACTTTAGGGAGCAAGGAATCTTGACATGGGATGAATAAAATATCTGATAAGAAAATCACATCCTACCTAAAATTTTGTAATAAGAGTTGAGGCCTACAAAACATCATCTAAGATGAAGTGACTGAGCCTTATGCACTGCAACTACAAGTTTTCAATCTTAAACATATCCCTTGAATACTCTCTCAACGATACTCTCCACCTTAGTACAACACATCACCTGAGACTACTGAAAATATTCACATGGGTGCAGGGCATGAGTGCATAACCATACTAACTTATCTGATTATCTGAATGGGTGATAGCTAAATACTTGGCCATGTTATATTGAACTGCACTTAGTCTGAATAGCTGGACTGGAACTGTAGAGTATTATACATATGAAGAAAGGACTGACTGTGTAACATGAGATAACTGAGCATGAATTCATGAAAATTGTATCATTTGAGAATGCAAGACCAAGCGTATAACATGATTCAGAAATATTCTATAAACTGAGGTACTGAAATACTGATAACTATACTCTATGGTCAAGCAAACCTGAAACTGAACTGAGTTACTGATCTGATTACTGGACTAAGACTATAACTAAGACGATAACTGAGACTCATACTAGAACTGAATACTGAGTTTTGATAACTGAGTAACTAATAGTTGCGATTACTGATAACTGAGTTACTGATAATTAAGTGACTGACAAAAATCGAGGATTTGAATAGACACTCATACTCTGTATTTTCTCATCTTCTCTTCTCAGGAAAAACGATTTCCCCCCTTCAGAAACTACATACAACTTCTTGCTAGCCATTTAATGGAACACTACCCTGACATTCAAGCTTATGTTCATAGCTACAGCCTCATGTAAGACAAGCATACAAAAATATTTCCTTTAACATGAAACCTTTACTCTCTCCCACCTAAGCAATCACTCATCACTACATCATTTTGTAAGGAGAGTCCACTGAAGGTTTAAATCATGAGGACCTAATGTATGCATGAATACTATACCAAACTCTACACTTACAGAGGTTTGAGGAATAGAATATCAATACCATGGTTTATCAAAATATATAAATTGAGGATATACATGACGAATTCTGAACTTAGCCGATCGCTATAAGTGTAGCATGGGTCATGGAAACTGAGCATAATGTACAACATGACATGGGTACCTGAGTCAGGAGCTACATGAACTGAGTCTGGAGTTTCTGTATTCATGGAACATTTTCATAACACTAAGTAAACTGAAATTCTTAATACTAGGAACTGCAAGGGTACATGATTGTCGCAAACATACTCAAATATAAGCCATGATCATAGAGAGGACATATAAGACATGAATAAATCTCATTACAACTGATGGGTTTTGAGAGTCTAAAGTATAATTTGGATATGATCTGCGTGATCATTCTTGCTACGGGAATAGACTAGAATGTCATCAATGACGAATATAATGAGAATATCCACGTACTACTTGAACATGCGACCCATTAAGCCCATAAAAGTTGTTGGGGAATTAGTAAGACCAAATGACAAGATTAGGAATTCGGAGTGATCATATCGTGTTTTGAAGCCTATTTTTGGGATGTCACATTCTCTGACTCTAACCTGATGATAGCACGATCTGAGGTCTATCTTGGAGAATTAACTGGAACTCTAAAGTTGGTCAAACAAGTCATTGATTCTAGGAAGTGGATACTTGTTCTTGACCATGACTTTATTTAGCTGACAGTAATCAATACATATTCTGAGAGAACCTTATTTCTTAAGCACGAATAAAACTAGTGTGCCCCACGGGGATATACCGAGTCTGATAAATTCCTTATTTAGGAGATCTTTTAACTGTTCTTTTAATTCTTTGAGTTCTATTAGAGCCATTCTATATGGAGGAATAGATATGGGCTGAGTATCTGGAAGGAGGTCTATTATGAAGTCAATTTCTCTTTTTGGAGGAACTCCAGGAAGATCTTCGGGAAACACATTTGGGAATTCACATACTACTGACACTGATTCAAGAGTAGGGGTTTCTAAACTAAAGTCCTGGACTCGAACGAGATGTTATATGCATCCCTTAGATATCATTTTTTTGCCTTTAGGTAAAAAACAAGCTGACTCCTAAGTGCTGAAGTACTACCCCTCAACTCAAGGATGTGTTCATTCGAAAACTGAAACTAGACAATTCTATTTCTGCAGTCGACTGAGTCATATAAGGAATGAAGCTAATCCATGCCGAGAATGACATCAAAATTAGTCATCTCTAATTTGACTAAGTCTGCTGAAGTGACTTTCTAAAATACCATAACCGGGCAATTCCTGTATACCCGCATGGCTAGATGGATTTACCCACTGAGGAAGAGACTGAGAAAGGCTCTGCTAGAATTTTAGGATTGACGCTAAAATCAACAGCTATATATGGAGTAACAAATGACAAAGAAGCTCCCGAATCTAGAAAAGCGTAAACGTGAAAATGATAAACTTATAATGTACCAGTGATCACATCAGGGGAACTTTCCTGATCCTATCGAGACTGAAAAGCATAGAGTCTATTTGGGCATTGCCCACAGGTGGCACTGGATATGGCACCCTGTTGATTCGAGCGACTGGACTGAGCTTGGAGTCAAGTCCTACGAAACATCATATAATATGAAGTGACTAAACCTTTTGCACTGCAACTACAAATTTTCAAGCTTAGACATATCCCTTGAATACTCTCTCAACTATTCTCTCCACCTTAGTACAGCACATTACCTGAGACTCCTAAAAATATTCACATAGGTACTGAGCACGAGTGCATAACCATACTAACATATCTGATTATCTGAATGGTTGATAGCTGAATACTTGGTCGTGTAATATTGAACTGTACTTAGTCAAAACAGCTGGACTGGAACTGTGAAGTATTATACATATGAGGTAAGGAATGACTGTGTAGCATGAGATTACTGAGCATGAATTCATGAAAATTGTATTATTTGAGAATGTAAGACCAAGCGTATAACATAATTCTGAAATATTTTGTAAACTGAGGTACTAAAATACTGATAACTATACACTATGGTGAAGCAAAACTAAAACTGAACTGAGTTATTGATCTGATTACTGGACTAAGACTGTGACTGAGACTGTAACTAAGATAGTAACAGAGACTTATACTGGAATCAAATACTTAGTTCTGATAACTGAGTAACTAATAGCTACGATTATTGATAACTAAGTTACTGATAATTGGGTGACTGGCATAAATCAAGGATCTGAATAGACACTCACACTCTGTATTTTCTCATCTTCTTTTCTCAGGAAAATTTTTGATTTCCCCCCTTCAGTAACTACATACAACTTCTTGCTAGCCATTACTAGCACACTGACCTGACATTCAAGTTTATCTTTATAGATAAAGTCTCGTGTAAGACAAATATGCAAAAATATTTTCTTTAACATGAAAACTTTACTCTCTCTCCCACCTAAGCAATCATTCATCACTACATCATTTTATAAGGAGAGTCCACTGAAGGGTTAAAACATAAGGACCTGATATATGCATGAATACTATACCAAACTTGATTCTTATAGAGGTCTGAGGAATGGAATATCAACACCATGGATTTATCAAAAGATCTAAACTGAGGATAAGCATGATGAAATCAGAACTTAGCTGATCACTAAGAGTGTAGCATGGTTCATGGGAACTGAGCATACTATATAGAAGGACATGGGTACCTGAGTCATGAGCTGCATGACCTGAGTCCGGAGTTTCTATATTCATGGAACATGTTTGTAACACTGAGTGAACTTAAATTCTTTATACTAGGAATTTTAAGCGTACATGATTTTGTGCTCGACTATGAGCCATGATCATAGAGATGACATATAAGACATGAATAGATATCATGACAACTTATGGGTTTCGAGAGTCTAAAGTACAATTTAGAGATGATCTGCGTGATCATTCTCACTACGAGAATAGACAAAAATGTCATCGATGAGGAATATAATGAGCATGTCCTCGTAGTACTTGAACACGTGATCCATTAAGCCCATGAAAGCTACTAGGGAATTATTAAGAACAAATGACATGATTAGGAATTCAAAGTGACCATATCAAGTTCTGAAGGCTATTTTTGGGATGACACATTCTCTGAGTCTGAGCTGATGATAGCTCGATCTGAGGTCTACCTTGGAGAAGTAACTGGCACCCTAAAGTTGTTCAAATAAGTCATCAATTTTGGGAAGTGAATACTTGTTCTTGACCATGACTTTATTTAGCTGATGGAAATCAATACACATTCTAAGAGAACCATCTTTCTTATGCATGAATAAAACTAGTGCGCCCCATAGGGACACACTAGGTCTGATAAATTCCTTATCTAGGAGATATTTTAACTATTCTTTTAATTCTTTGAGTTCTACTGGAGCCATTCTATATGGCAAAATAGATATGGGCTGAGTATCTGGGAGAAAGTCTATTTCGAAGTCGATTTCCCTTTTGGGAAGAACTCTAAGAAGATCTTCGAGAAACACATTTGGGAATTCACATGCTACTGATACTGATTCCAAGGTAGGGGTTTCTAAACTAAAGTCCTGAACTCGAACGAGATTGTAGACATATCCCTTAGATATTATTTTTTTGCCCTTAGGTAAGAAACAAGCTGACCTCTAAGTGCTGAAGTACTACCCCTCCACTCAAGGATGGGTTCATTTAGAAAATAAAACTGGACAATTCTATTTCTACAATTAACTGAGGCATAGAAGGAATAAAGTCAATCCATGTTGAGAATGGCATCAAAATCAGTCATCTCTAATTTGACTAAATCTGCTGAAGTGACTTTCTGAGATACCATAACCGAGAAATTCCTATATACCCACCTGGATATGATAGATTTACCTACTAGGGTAGAGATTGAGAAAGCCTCTGCTATAATTTTGGGACTGACTCCAAAATCAACAGCTATATATGGAATAACAAAAGACAAAAAAGCTCCTAGATCTAGAAAAGCGTAAACATGCAACTGATAAACTTGTAACGTACCAGTGACCACATCATGGGACCTTTCTTAATCTTATCAGGACAGAAGATCAAAGAGTTTATTTGGGCGTTGCCCACTGGTGGAACTGGATGCAGCACCCTGCTGATTCAGGCAACCGGACTGAGCTAGAGGATGGTTATGCTGACCCTGGGAACCTGACTGGGGACAATCTCTAACTCTGTAACCTGGCTTTCCATACTCGAAACATATATCACTTCCAGCTCTACAAATACCCTGGTGGTTTCTGCCACATTCCTGGCAAGGGGGATTTGTTTGAGCACTCTTTGGCCTTGACATTTTGGCCCTCTTATTATTTCTTCCCTTTCTCCTATTCCTCTTTTCCTTACTCTGTAGAGATTGATCTATAAACCTAGATAGCATAACAGCTAGCTGATTGTTCTAATCAACCATTAAATGAGCTAAGGTGATGAAATCAGCTCTAAACTCAGTGTGGAATACATGCTCATTCAGGGGATCTGCCTAAATGTGCGGAGGGGCTAACTGGTTTTTGTTACCTCTTTAGCTTCTCTAAAATATATGTTTTGGAAGTATAAGGAAGAGATAAATTAGACTGAGAATTTATCTTGAGCTCATTCTCTCTCGCACGACTTGAGTACTGAAAGAAGGGAAACTTTTCCTAAAACACCTCGTAGCCTCCTGTCCAAAAGTGTGGTACACTACACACCTATGCATAAGACTCTACTAGATATGGACTTTAGAATTTCTAGGACTCTATTGAACCTTAGGCTCTGATACCAAGTTTGTAACGCCCCGATTCTATACCCCAAACGCTACATGGTGCTTATAATCTCGAAGGACCACAAGCTGACACATGATTGGTACCTGCTGCAACAGAAAAATAATAATACTATAAATATGTGAAAATTAGGCAAAAATTTGTCATAAGGTTCAATACTAAAATAAAACTGAATACGGTATAGCAATACCAAAATTAAAATATCTGTCTGAAAATACTCATGTCAGAAAAGCCTTTAAACTATCTAAGATATAGAGTTGATGGGACAAGCCCCCAAATAACTTCAACTACTGAAACTATACTGCTAAACTAAAATACTGAAGAAAATAATCATGCCCTCAAATTATGAAGACTCACCATTAACTCTGACTGCTGAAAATCTAAACTGCTAAGGGTTCTCGGGAGCCCGTGTGTCTGAACCTACGATATAAGACATCATAGCATAAGAGAAAAGTATACGTCAGTACTTTAAATATACTGGTATGCTAAGTGAGGTAGGTTGAAATACATGGGTTCATATGCATGAACAAAACTGGCTGAATAACATGACTAAATGAAAGTACATACCTGAATATGTCTACTGTAACAGAGATCATGACAGCGTTGGATACTGAACATAATATTGATTAACTAATATTTGGGTTTACTGATATTGTTCTACTGATAACTGAATGACTGTATCTAACAGTCCTAATTTTGTGGAACTATTCTGAGTTTCGTACTGAGCTGGGTGACTATGTTTGATTGTCCTAAATCTGTAGAACTGAACTGAGTTCTGTACTAAGACTAAATCTGACACTAAAACTGTGGGAGATAATCATCTAACCGACATACCCCTTTCTAAATAGATTGGGGTCCAACCTATAACCCCAGTTAGAAAGGTATCAGTACCATGCCATGGGTAAAGACAAGCTGTGAGTTTACCCTCTATGATAGGAAGCTCTTTCGTTAACCCTTGATGGTAGAAAAACTCAAATAAAATATATCAACCCTCATAATATCTGGCAGGAAGATATCTCAACCTACGCTGGCTACGTAGTTTTATAACGCAAGGATTCCTACTAAGAATCAAACCCTCGGCTGGCAGGAATGTCCCCATCCCTGGGTTCACTCGGTGCTGAATCCTACTCCTAATTGAATGGACACTGAACTGATTTCCTAGTTCATACTAGGCCTTAATGAACTATTACTGAGTTTCTATTGACTGATGGAATACTACTCAATTATGTTAGCTGACTGAGTTTATGTTAGCTGACTGAGTTTACTGAGGTTAGAACTGAATACTGAACTAGACTAGACTAATACTGAGTCTACTGAGTTTTCCTGAGTCTTGTAACTGACCGATAGTACTACTGATCATGACATACTAAGATTATTCTATATCTTATACTGGCTCTAGGTAAATAGCTAAATGGTTGGGTATTAAATACCCCCAGGACTCGATAACATGAAAAGTAAAGCATCACATGATCTTGCATAGCATAAAATACACACTTGTTCATAATGTATCTATAGAGACATTTTATGAAACACTTGCATGGTATAACTTACACATAAGCTAGCATGACATGGTTTCTTTCCCTTGTTAGTTCACATAAACAATTCATCAAGCACTTGGTGAGCATAATATATGCACACAATAAGAGGGCATTATGATTCACTTCCAATTTCATAATTTCAAGGGGTTTAACATGGTTTCATATAAATCTACACACATAATAACCAATTCCACATGAAACATATAATAACTCATGAAATAGAAATCTAATTTAAATAATAATCATGAATACATATTGCCACTCCCCAATGGATTAGTTTGATGTTTTAGGGGTAAGACCTCATGGAATAGACTTGCTTGATAAGTCTTTAGATAGAGTTCGGGTCTTTCAGGATAGACTTAGAATAACTCGGAGTAGGCAGAAGTGCTACGCTTATCATAAACTTTGTGTCTTGAGATTTGGTGTTGGTAATCATATTTTCCTTCAAGTTTCACCATGAAGGGTGTGATGAGGTCTGGAAAGAGGGGAAAGCTTAGACCCAGGTATATTTGTCCATTTGAGATTCTTCACACTATTGGTGATGTGGCTTATGAGTTGGCTCTTCCCCTTGATCTATCAGTTATTCATCCAGTTTTTCATGTTTTTATGCTTCGTCGCTATATTTCTGATGAGTCTCATATCATTAGTTGAGATTCGATTCAGTTAGATCAGCGTTTTACCTTTGTTAAGGAGCCAATTTTCATTTTTGCTAGGGATGTTAAGCGGTTGCGCTCTAGAGTTATCCCTGTGGTTAAAGTTCGGTGGCAACATCGACCTGTAGATGAGGCTACTTGGGAGGTTGAGTCTAATATGTGTATTTCTTATCCTCAGCTCTTTATTGATTTAGGTATTTTTTTTCCTTAGGTCAAGGACGAACTAGGTTTTTAGTGGTGGATGATGTAACGACCTAAAATTTGATGAAAACATGTGAAATTTGTGATTTTGAGTGATTTGACTATTTTACCCCTCCCCGTAGTTGAATTATGGTATTTCTGAGGTGTGGAAGTGATTGGTGTGATTTTTGATGCATTTTGGTACCATTTTATGTGATATTGTGGTTTTTAATAGCTTCGAGAGCCTTACTTTAGACTTATGGAGATATTTTTTAATCTGTGCGATGGGTGACTGAATGAACTATGCCAGCAACTCTGGAATATTAATTTTAGGTGAGATAGACCTTTGGTTCAGGTCTCAGTGCACCCGAGCTCATTTCGACCTATTGGTGGGAAAGTTGGAAAATTGGAAATATGGGTGTGGGACACATATTTGGTTGAAATAACCTCATATGGAAAATCCAACTTTTCCGGTAGATCCGAAACACCGATTTTAGGGTAGTAGCATATTTGGTGTGATTTACGACTTTTTCTCATTTCAATCCTCGGTTTGAAAAATTGTGATTTTGGGTTTCAGGGGTCAACTATGTGAAAATGATGCTTTTTTACAAAATTTGATATCGCCATCGCGTCTAGAACATTGAATTTAGTGTGGTTACATAGTTCATTTGCATGTATCAAACTCCGAACAAATTTCGGGCACCCCGTCGAAGTTCGTTTCGACTTAGGACGGAAAAATCTGCACTATATATTGCAGAAAATCTGCAATATAACAGTTTTTTTTTTTACCCCTTTTCACCCATTTTGTCTATTATTTCACCTTGCCTCTGGAGAGTTAAACTCTAAAATAGTGTAAGAGGTTAAACGTAAAGCTTGTGGGAGTTTGGGAAGCTAGATTAATGCCTATTTTTTTAATTTTATTACGGATTTAAGGTAATAATTCACCCTTTTCTTAGTAATTTCTTGATAAATTTCTCAAAACCCCAAAAATCTTAGGGCTTAATTTTAAAACTCAACTTCACTTCTTTCAACTTGAATAATGTTTTTATCTTATATTTACTAATTTTTCATCAATTTAACCTTTAAAACAATTTCAATTCTTGATTTTAACCCGGATTTCAAAGATTTTACCCGGTAAAGCTCAAAAATAATTTTTCTTCAATTTGAACCTCGTTTCTTACTCTATTTGACTTAGGTTTTCAACTGTAGGTTCCTAGAAATATTGAAAACATGTTTTTGAAGTAAAGTTCTGATTTTGCCTTTTTTTTTAAAAACCCATTCTGGGGGTCCGTTTTGACCTCGAACCAAAAGTAGTCAATATGGGTGTAGTTGGTTTTGTTTTGATGCATAGATTTCATATTTGATATTTTTAGTGGAGTTAGGGATTGTTCGTGAAATGTAAGGCCATGGGTTTGAAGTGTAGCGGACCAATTTCGGCTTTTGAGGTAGGTTATGGCCTAACTCTTTCAGACTAGACTAGCAGTATATAATGATACAAAATGCATGTTATGGTGGGAACTAATCATGAAAATAGATAAATGTGTGTTGTGTCCATGTGGGGGCCTATATGTGATGTAATTATCAAAATTGAGATATATTGTGATATGTGTGACCGTGTGGGGTCCTACTTGATATTGATCGCCTTGAATACATATGAATAATTGTATTGTTTAAGATGCTTAATGTGGTTCCATTGGCGTATTATGATTATATTCATACTTAATTAACATATGATACATGTAGAAATTCATGAATGAAATAGAGATAATGAGTGAATATTGACTCACGTGATTGTGGAAATGTATCATTGTGGTTGGTTGAGGAAACATATCATGTGGTTGGTTGTGGAAATATATCATGTGGTTGGTTATGAAAATACTCATTATGATTGGTTGTGAGCATTACATCTTCATATCATACTTATTTATGAAATATTGATACCACCATGGAAACATTTGAGAAACACTGATAACACCTGATAACACCTTTTTAAGGGATGTACCAAGAAAAAGATATGAGATATGTGGATTGTATATGGATTGGCGAACCCCCCATGGGTCCTTCAATTTTAGGCTTGCCTCCGTAGGTGTATACGGGGATTGTGCGATGATCCCGGAGGTTGTGCAACGACCTCGTGCATTATCAACATCATCATTATCATATACATTGCACTTACTTTATTGTGTTTATATTATGTTGTATTTTCATATTGACTTGCCATTTATGTAATTTTCTTATATTTTTTTACTTGTATTTGATGATCTTGTAAATGCATATTCCTTCTTGTTCTACTTATATGTGATATAATGCATACTTGTGTTCTATCTTGTTGTGATATTGCAATATATGTGATATATTAGAACTATTAGTGCAGGCAGTGTGGACTACTGTCATGGAGTATTTTCTGATTGCAAGTGAAGTTCCCTTAGTGTATATTTTGTATGCTTTATTTGCTACTTTGCTTGATCTGCCTATGATACCTACTGACTATAAATGGATCGTACTCATGCCTACTGCACCCTTTCGGTGTAGGTCCAAGCTCGATTGTGCCTTAGTTTGCTTAACTTGGATGATTGTTAAATCTTCCAAGGTAGCGGTTGGACATTCATGCGTCAGGAGTTCACCTCTATCGTTCTATAGTATTTATGTCTATTAGTATTTAGAGACAGATATTATTCCTTTGTGGTTATTTTCTGATGTATTTAACTTCTGAATTGTATTAGCAGTTCCAACACTATTGACACCTGGTTTTGGGCATGGTTGGTATTTTGGATAAGTTCTTTCTGCATTGTTATGATTACTAGTATGGTTCGGCATCATTCTAAAAGCCTTATTTGGGGTATTTTTGTCTTTTCCTTTTTTGTATCAATTTGGGTGACAGGCTTACTTGTCAAGGTACTCTGCGATAAGTGCCATCATGACCCTCATTTTTGGGTCGTGACAAATAGATATGTTCCTAACTCTCTTGCTTTGTAGCAGCCCAATGCATTGGGGATAATGCACGTCTATTTGGGGTTTTTCTTACCATATTTTTCACCAGAATTTGCTCTTAGTAGAGCCGACATGTTTAGGTCATATTGTGTTTTATTTCATATTATGTTGTATTTTTGTTTAACTAGGAGAAAAATGAGTATCTAAGACAGTTGTTGTATTTTTTTTTTATTTTTGAGAAAAATGATACCCCTCTAAAAAAAAGTTGTGTTTGAACTGTGTGATGTGTGTATATATGGGACCATTGTGAATCTCATTATGGCATTAGGATTAGGAACTTAATAATCATAGCTAACAATTGCACGAACCGAATAGGTAGTAGATTGTGATGCAACCCTGACATGTATGTGTGAAAAAACTTACTTAGTTCCTATTGTGTGTTGAATCTAGAACTCACTCGATTAGTCTTGCCTAGGTTGTAGGATAGTTGGTTAGGAAAGGATCATAGGTTGTTCTTGAAGTAGTCCACTTTCAGCCTAAATGACCTTTCAAATATGAATAAGTATCCCTTTGATCCCTATTTTGAGCCTGTATAGACTATTTTTCTTGTTTTCACCTTCTCATTTTAATTATAATGAACTTGTTTGGCCTTGGTACTCCATAGACACTATGCACCTTAACGCAAGTAAATCAACTAAGTTGATGGTGGCTATCTTTCTTAGTTGAAGTTCCCCTTCTCCGACAGCTAATTTAATGGTTTCTAAGCTGGATGACTGGTATTCTCTGAATGGGTGATAAATCTAGGTATGCTTCACAGGGGTGCGTGATTAGAAATGGATATGAAGAAGGACATAAATAAGAGAAATGAAAGTAGGTCTAGGTGTGGTAGAAAAAGTAGAAAAAGAAAAAGAAAAGCAAAAAGCAAAGAAAAAATTTGAAAAAGAAAAAGAAAGAATAAATGAAGTCACACACAACCTGAATGAGCAATAAAATAACAAAAAGGGAGAAATAAGAGTGGAAAAAAAAAGAGTGGCTGATAAGTGGACCCCAAATGTAAGTGTAGTGCCAAGGAGGCTTAGTCACTAAATTTCTAAATATACATACCAGTCTCCAAGCCTACATTACAAGCTGGGTAAGCCCTATAGTGATCCTAACCTGATTGTCTGAAAACTAAGGTAAAGAAAATAAGGGCAAGCCTATGGTGTTCTATGCAAATTATTGGAACTTCTTTGGGAGTGTGAGTGTCTTTTGATCGTCCTCGCATTAATGTGCATAATTCTATTGAGTGAGTGGGACCTCTTTGTTGTGTGTGTACATGGGTTGTGTTTCTAACTGCTTATTTGTTTGGGTAGTGTAACTTGTACATATGCATAATTTTTTGTTGCTAATGTAATGCCATATCTTGATTCTCTTGTGTTACATTGTTGTTCTTCATTGATAGACACAACTGGTTTTGTAAATTTAAAATAGGAGAGATGATGTTCTTGAGCTTAAATTAAAATTGACTATCGTAGGTATCTTGGGTTTCTCTTGGTTAAGCATCATTGTGTTGTGTAGTTTTGTTCTATTGCCTGAGGACATCTAAACATCTAGGTTGAGGGTGTTGATGTGCCATAGTTTCATGGCACTTTTGATTCTTAAGATTGAGAAATATGTAAGCACTTAGTTCTATTTTGGTTGATATGATGTGTTTTTATGTATATTTTGCAGAAAACTAGGTTTTGGGAGATAAATGGCAAAAAAAGCGTTGAAAGCTACAAGATGGCCACTTATGATGGCACCTACTTAGTGTAGGTGCCACCTACTTAGCGTAGGTGACAGGGCGTAGGTGTCAGAAGACCAAAGTTCAGAGAAACTAAAGTTGTAGATCTTTTTTCTACCTACGGTGGGGTACCTACATGGAGTAGGTTTCATTTACGGCCCGTAAGTGGCACCGTAGGTGGCCACCGACTCAAGTTTCCCTGATTGTTTTGGATTGGATTTTTAGGGTTTCTATGTAATCTATAAATACTCTTTTGATGTTTTTAGTTAAGAGGGAGTCATTTTTATGCTAGTTTACGCACTCATACTATTCACAAAAATATTTTAATTCCAAGATTGACTTTTGATCTTGGGATTCTTGTGTCCTTAGTTTTTGGTTGATTAGTTGATTTGATACATTGGGTTTTCTTTATCTATTATTGTGAGATTATTCATATGCTTTTTTATTGAAATCCATGTATTGTTTCGCAACTATGAGCGGCTAATTCTATTAGCTAGGGTTATGGGAACCCTAATGGATTAATGAAGTAGGGAAAGTGTGAGATTCGTTTAGATCATTGTTGTTGCATATATTATGATCTTCTTTATTTTAATTGTTTTCTTAGTAGTGGCCAACATTAATAACTCACCTGTATTCGCAATTATGCTTAAAAAATAGTTTAAGATTGGAAAAAGAAGATTACAATGGTGATTCGAGGCTATCAACCCTCATCTACTAACTTGACACCCAAAAGGTGATAGTTAAACTGGGATTCAAGATAAGAGTTAGTAACGCGACACTCTAAGACTCAAAATGTAATAAGTGAAATTCACCATAAACATTCAAAAGACAGTTAGTGATGCATAACTTGTCAGATTCTGCATGTGTGACCTTGAGATAGGCAGATTGAGCATGATAAACCTACGAAATAAGAACCCAGGAGGAAGACGAGCCTAGTGTTCATTTTAGATTGTTTACAACCAAAAGCATTAAAGTCTTTTTACTTCTTACTAATAATAGCAAATCCCCTATTTACTTTTTGCACTGCACGACTATTTCAATAAGTTCGAGAGATATATCTAACCTATTTCCTGTGAGATCGACCCCAACCTAGTTGTGTTACTATATTTTGACATCAACCGCTTTATACTTCTTGGAGGTGTAGTTCGGGAAACATTAGGCGTGCCATGCCCAAGGGTAAAAATCAACCAATTACTTCTATACTATATATAGGATAATTGGCTCCTATGCTACGGACCTTGGATGACTTTGAGGCTTGAGAAATGCACGAGGAGGCTTCAATTAGGTTTCTTATTTCCTTACTTTAATTTACTTATGTATGAATTCCATTCTTGTGAATCATTGTGAAACTATGAGTGCCTAAACATCCTCAATCTAGGATTGAGGCTACGAGCATGGATACTTATCTTAAAATTAAGTTGGTTTAATGTTTATTATCATGTTTGGTTGTTCATATATTTTTGTTATTACTATTCCAGTGATTCCTGGCCTCTAGAATAAACTTATATTTCTATTTGAGCCTAGAAAGAGGAATAATAAATTAGATCATGGGATATATGGATTAGGATCTCATACTTTTAAAAAATTAAAGATTAGGTTCATGGTTAGTATATGAATATACCTAATTTTCCCCATTTAGTTCACCTATAGAATAAAATACAAATGCATTTAAGTTAGTTCTCACATCCCCACTTACGATGTAGTTATGGGTCATCTAACTTAGATAGACGATTAGAGGATGACCATTTCCTTATCATGTTATCAATTTCATGAATCAACAACCAAGATAATTGACTTAACCAATGAGATTGTATAGCTTAGTAGGATTGTCCAAAGTGCCTTGACCCTGGATTTCTCATAATCATTGTCTCCAACACTTTATAACCTCGTACTGTTTACTATTAGTTTAATTATCAAACCTTAACTCTCTTTGGTTATACTTTGGACTTGTTTAATCTTCTTAGTGACGTGAGAATTGGATTGTTGCTAAATACAAGTCCTTGTGGGATCGATACTTGACTCTTAGAGTCCACTTTATTACTTGCATGACCATGTACAGTTGCATGAGTGGCAATATTGCAACACTTGTATATGTTATTTTGAGTAGATTGAATGTGTTTGGTGTTGATTTGAGGGAGTCGAGATTTTGGTTGAGGCTTTGGATGGTGTTTGAGCTTGAAAATCTTCATTGAAGAAAAGTTTAGATGTACCTTAACTCTCCTAAGTGTTTATGTATTATAAGCTTATTTGTTTGTATATTGTGATTCGCTTAGGACTGGGGGTCCTACTTAGCTGAAATGATGAGCATCTCCACTAGTACCAGAGTCTTTGATGGATTGTATTTAAATTAGTAAGTATTACTACTTGTAATTATCCTTAAATTAGATTGTAGATAGATAACTTAGTGCTTTGAATAATCTATATTAGATGTCTATTTTAGAGCTTGAATCTTATCTAGCAGACTTTATTGTGATTATTGAGGTTTAGTAACCTCTAGGGACAATTATGTCAAATTGATAATAATAGAATAATCGATTTTTAGAGAATACTTAAAGTATAAACGAACTTGTATTAGTTGACGAGATTTAGTGTATAGACCAAACTAGAATTGAGTAATTTTGCGATATATTTTTTTTTGGAATAGTTTTTTTATCTTGTGTTGCCCATGTGGGGCTTATGTGCACATATTTATGAACTTCAGTAACTATTTATGATCGTGTGCCGAGTGGGAGCTTATATGCATATTGCTTGTTGATTTAAGAGGATATATTATTATGATAGCCGGGTGGGGGCTTGACTTGATGCTCAGGGGCTTGACTTAATGTTATTGGTCATGTTTGTGCATTAAATGTCTTATTTATTATTAATCACCCAAGTGGGGGCTTAACTTGTAATCATAGGCCTTATCTGTTTATTAGAATACCTTATCTACCATTGTATCGCTCGAGTAGGATCTTGACTTGACATCATAGGCCTTGTTTGAGCATTTAATTGCATTATCATTATAGAGATGTCCAAATGAGAGTTGGAGATGATAATGTTGATGACTACATGACTATTTATTTTGGTGGTGCCAAGTGGAAACTAGAATCATAAATTATTGATACATTGAATTGATTCTAAGCTTACTTACACATGTATTGAATGAATTTTGATCTTCATACTGATTGGTTGTGAGCATTACATCTTCATATCACATATGCATATTCATGAGACATTGGTACCACTGAGACATTCTATTTTTTATAAGAAAATAAGATATCTTTTAGAAACCCTTGGCTAAGTTCATTTTTCAGCAAGATTTATTGTGAATATTGGAAACCCTTGGTTGAGGTTATTTGCTAGAAAGGTTGATTGGGATTGTGAAAATATATGGATTGGAAACCCCCAAGGTACTACCTGATAACTTCAAGTTCAGTGGGTGTAAACAGAAAGTCATATGATGACTTTAACCATACGTCATCATCACGATATTGCATCGCATCATTTTCATTGCATCACCATCCTTGATATGGTTTGATATTATGATAGTATTTACTATTGTACTATATTTCTGTGTTAGGATCATGTTTGTGATGTTGTGTTTGAGCATTCATTTCACTTCATTACATTATCTTATGTCCTAATATACTAATTTGGAGGTTTGACGATTATGAGACGTGGGTATGATTGAGGCTTTATAGGAGAGAGATGTGTAGCCCTGTTCGTCATATGAGATACACTCGTTTATATGGTCTCGCTCTCCCTATTTTCATTCCATATAATTTGGTTGATTATAAATGATTAAGAATGTTATATCATGCTATTTAGTCTTTTTCATAATGATTTTCCTTATTTTATTGATTATGGATTATATAATGTTGACTCACCTAGATTAACATGCCTACCCTGTATGTGGTAAATTTGTAGACCTTTGTATTAGGTTACTTGGATAGGATGTAAGAATGTATTTGCGAGATATAGATTGATTGGAAAAAACCTTGAGTAGTCGGGATAGTGATTTTTGCCATTGTTTTGAATTAGGATCGGTTATCAATGATGCTTATTGAGTACATATGGTTTCATACTCATTGTTTCTTTTTCTTTTCTGTCTTTTTTCTTATTTTTATGCACTCCGTGCATCTATTAATTTGATTGGTAGATGTTAGATGGCAATCCATCGAAGTTGATGTTGCAGAGATCAATGAACTTCATAATATCTTGAATCTCTCTACTTGTATCTTATGTTTATTACATATCTAAGACATTTTAGATGATAATTATACATATATATATATATAGATAGATAGATAGATATATTGGGGATTCTTTTATTTCTTCTGTTTTTCGCTCTTAAATTTCCTTTAACTCTTGTTCTTTAGCTTGGGTTAGACTTACTTTTGGACCGTGACATACCCCCTCTATTTTCTTAAACCAGAAGAGTTTATAATATTTTCCTCACTTATTGGGTCATTATTCTTTCTGTACAGAATAGAGTTCTTATATAGACACAAGAATGAACAAAACTTTTCTTACAAACAATGAAGAAACACAGAATAGACAAGAAATAAAGTGTTAATTTTTTGCTTAAACAAAAAAATTGGAAGATGCAGCATTTTTGGTTAAACCTAACATGTAGGATATGTATATTTTTTCATTTTGAATGTATCCTCTCCATCTCTTCCCTCTTTATATATACAATACAAAAGCAAAACAAAGAATAAGCTCTATCATTATCGATGGTATAGCTATATTAAACCTTTACTGATAAATTAAAATGTCAAAAATTAGGTCTAACTTACCAATGGAATCATTAAATTACATTTTTACTGATAAACTAAATTGCCAAAAAATCAAATATCATTATTGAGGCTTTCATGCTCATGTTTAGAAGGTGCTTTTTGTATGAGGTTTTCATTCATTTGAAGTGTCTAGAACATCTTTGTAGAGTTCGGTGTAAAGTACTTAGATTAGTGAAACCATTTCTATTTTTTCATTTTATCATTTATATTTGTAGTAATTAACTTACTGTAAAGAAAGAGGTGTGAGAAAATGTAGAATTTTTCTTTGATCAATATGTTCAGTTTATTATTGTCTTATTCTTTCACAAATTATGAAAAGAAGACAGATTATATTAAGATTTTAGAGTTGGCTTTTTATATTTAGAAAGAAAAACTTATGTAGTGGACTTTTGGAATGACGTCTACTCTAACAATTTTGAACGTAGTAATGCATGTTTCATCATTTTATGTAGAAAAAAATCTAGCAAGTTCAAGGAGATTTTCATTGATTATGATGGAATCAAACTTCTGTTGTTCTCTCATTGATCATGAAAAGAAGACAGATTATGATAAAAGTTTGGGCATTTGTTGATTATTATAGGTTATACTGGTCCTGTTCTATGTTCGTCTGTAGAAAAGTAATGTACTTGTGTATGTTTCGAAATTTTGTATTGGAGTTGGCTTTTTAAGTTTAGAAAGAACAATCTATGTAGTGGAATTTTAAAACAATGTCTACTCTAACAATTTTAAAGGTAGTAATGCATGTATCATCATTTCATGCAAAAAAAGAAAAAATCTATAAAGTTCTTTAGGAGAATTTAATTGATTATAATGAAACCAAAATGTTAAAAGAAACTGATCAATAAATCATTCTTGTGAAGAAAGTTGCAAATCAAGATTAGGTAAGTGCATATTTTAGTATATTGTATTCTATCTTGTAACACTAAATTATAAAATTAAAATAACTATTTCAGTACACACAAGATTAACGAGCAGTGTTCAGTACTACATGAGATCGACCCTCCATACCCACAATTCGCATCAAAAATTTTCTGCCACACAAAGTACCAATACACATGAAATATAATTCTTACATTTTTTTACTTGTAGTTGTAGGACCAAAGCAAATGAATAACTACTGATCACATACAAGAAAAAGAGTACAACTCTACAGGATCACTTCAATTCACTTCCTTTCAAGATGAGATCAGATCCATTGCTGATGCACACCACCAACCTTCAGTAAGAATACTAACAAATATCATAACACATTCTACTTAATTTGGCTTTACTTTTTTAATTAGATTGCAGAATCTATCACCTCTTAAAACATGTAGGATCAAATCTTCTATATAGAAGCTGCATTTTCACTGCCAAATGAACAATAACAATTCTTTGTTTTAGCTTGTTCAGACTGCAAGTAGGTCTTCATCAAGATTCATTCCCGAAGGATATTCTATTGTGCAACTTGTCATTATTCAACAAATCTTATTTCAAAGTATAACATATAGCTCACAAATTTTTTGCATGGTTACTTATAATTTTAGATTCTCATTGTCTAACAAATATTATTCTAATTATTTTTAACAATAGATGCTTGTTTGAAGTCACTATTATAGACAACAATGATTTTGCAACAACATACATAACAGATGAAGCCGCTGAAATAATATTAAATTGTAACGGCCCAACCCACTAGTGAAATTATCCGCTCTATACCTAGACTCGCATGGTTTTAAAATGTGATACTAGAGTGAAAGATCTATGTAGTTATATACCCGCATCTCTCCTATGTTTTGACTATGTGTAACTCCTTATCCTAAGTTGGGGTATTACATACACTCCCTCATATAGACTCAGCGTCCTCGTTGAGATTCGCCCTATCGAATGGGATTTGCCTAGACTCAAGACTGAGGTTTGCCCCGTATATCGAAATTTGATTAAACTCAATTTAAAATTTGGCCCACACCAAAAAGCTAACACATGAGTGGCTCTAATATTATTTTTGTCATGACCAGAGACTACCTCCTAGTCGTAACATGGTGCTACGAGTCACAAGCGGCCCCAATCTAACCCATGGACTAGCATGACACAAAGAATAATAAAGTAAACCGATAAATACTGACTGGAAATTGAGTTAAAAGATATAACCATATCAAAATAAAATCAATACGGAACATAAAAACCCATAATGTATACAAAACCATCATGCTAAAAGTCTAGTTGATTGTCTAAAAGCCTCTACTAAGATGAGTTGTTGGAAAAAGCCCCAAGCTAACTCTAACTATCTCAAACTAAAATAAAACTAAAAGAAAATACTGATAAATGGTCCTCGAATAATGAGGATTCACCAAACACTACTACTAAAGTGATTATTAAATCAACCTAATTGCGATCGAGATATTAAACATCTTAACCTATATTATAAGATAATATAGCACAAAGGAAAGTATGTGGTCAGTAATTTAAATATACTGAGCATGTGAGATATGCACTACACTATGTAAGAGGAATATGCTAAAATTTACATGATAATATGAACATGGACTAAACTCTATAAACTGATGCAATGACCAAGTAATAAATATGGAACAATATAATAAACTTAAATAACCACAAGTTCATATGAGGTCTAAGGCTAAACTATGAGAGCTACTATTAACCAACATACCAAATCTAAGCTAAACAAGACCCAATTAGTAATCTCAGTGTCACGGCTCAAACTAGGGTTGGCCGTGACGGGTATCTCAAGCCTACCATAGACCGAGATCACCCCCTTAGTCTAAACTCAAGAGAACAATATAATAAAGTATAAGCCAATTAAACAGTAATAAGAGATGAATAGATAACTCAAATGAAAACTAAGAGTCAAAAAAACAACCAACTCATACTTTTTCACATAGCCTCTAAAACCAGAATAGCAACTAAGTCGGGACATGCCCCCAACTATGATTAAAGAAAAGAATCCAACAATACTAAGTCAATAAAGAAAGAATAATAAAATTATAAGTCTTTTTAAAGTATGAAGGCTCACCACTCTACAACAACTCAATAGACGTGCTCAACCACCTAACACTGCATAGGAGCAACCAAAAAGTCTTCGAACCCTACATCATGAAATAATGTAGTGTCCTAGGATATTCAATGGGATAAGCACTGCATGTAACTCAGGAAAAGTGATAAAATAATACCAGGTGCAAAATCAGTCAAAACCATATTCCCATATTCAAATATACATAAATAAGATACAAAGATAGGGTAAAGGGTCATGAAAATGAGAGTTTAAACTATTAATCTAAACTGTGTACCTCGATTCGTCCTAAATACACCCATGGGATATATGGGTTCGGCTCCTCCTACTGAAAGGGTCCCAGTGCGTATTAGCCGCACGAACTGAGGGAAAACTAAAGCCACCAAGGCAATAGTCGTTCCAAAATATATATGTTAATTGTAAACCAATCAGACAATCATATAGACTCCCAACACCAGCAAACGTGATTTTCAGTGTTCGTTCCCCTAGGACTTCTACCTTCACGGTGAGCTACATAATTTCCTTTAAGCCCAAATTAAAAAAAAATTGTACATAAACCAAACCATTAACCCATGAGTCATTAATAAAGGAATTTACCACTTTGTATCGTCATACCAATATGCTCGCAAACTAAATTAATTATGCCAAACCAATCCACACAACTAAATTGGACTCTTAAGTTTCATTTAAAATCCAAAATCAAGGCCATCCAAAATCATATTCATATCCATTTATCCTTTAATGCAATGCAATGGGTTCAAAACAAGTTAAACCATGTAATTTTTCATAATTAAAATCAAGATTATAAAGTGGGTTGAGGTTAAGGCCAGTTCAAAGCCAAAATTCATTCAATTTAGGGAAGTCCATGTTCCCGATTCCAATCATTTAAACAATGCACCAATTAAGTCTAAAAAATCAATTTAAAGAATGAATAATTAATTTAAAACATGAGACGAGTAATCAGTCAGTAACAACCAAAACTCCTCGATCAAATTTCAAACCCCATAATTTAAATCACATGAAAATCCTTTAATTAATGCCACAATATAAAATTAAAGTTTAGAAAAGAGAAACATGCCTGAAATACCAAAGAATTTGAAGTCAATTTGAAGTTTGGAGCTTGGATGGTGAATCCCTTTTAAAACCCTTGAATGTTCTTGGTTTTGAGTTAGAGAGAGAAAGAGGATGATGAGATCTTTGAAAACTGAAGAGAACGGGGTTATTTTATGTTTAAAGGTCATATAAGGGGTAAAAGGATCAAAAGCCTCTCACCCCAAGTGGATAAAACAAAAATGGACGAAATTAAAATATTAGCATGGCACGCCAATATTGTAGAGGTTAGCCTCTATGCCACGCTGATGTGCAAGCTTTCCAACAGCATATTTAAAGATTTTAACTCAGAATAATTATTATAAGTTCTTAAGAAACTTGTATTATTTTTTATCGTATTTCATTTAATTATGTAGGAAAAGTCAAAGTCTGAGAAAACCAAATAAAAGGAATAAAAAGTTGTTTTCGTAACTAGATGTGCTAAGCTGTCAGCTAAGTCACGTGTTGTCAACTTAGCTGACAGCCTAAAGGAGCGTGTGAAGAGTAAAGTGATGCCTATATCAATAAGTCCTCAACTAAGTGATAAGTCGTCAACTCTATCATCAATAAGAGACAGAATGAAGCTGTTGAAGAACTTAGTTGACGACTTGGTAGACGAGTTGTCAACTAAGTGGCGAGCCGTCAATATTGTCGTCAACTTTGAGAGACAGTTTTGTTGTTTGAATTTTAAATTTTGAATTTGAAAGATATAAATATCGGTTTTAGGTTTTCCTCATAATCTTTTGACTATTTTCCTGAGAAATTAGTTTTGGGAGTTTTTGGGTATTATCTTGATGTCTAAAATTCTGATCTTTTTGTGGGAAGTTTTTAAACAATATTGTGTATATTTTGAAGATATGAGATTTGATCTTACATTTTGTAAGCATAACTCTTTGAATTATGAATTCTTTTTTTGCAATCTCTCTTAAATTCATGAGCAACTAAACCCCCACAATTAGAGTTGTGGGAACTATGATGGATCATTGTTTATCTATTAGGTTTGGTAAAAAATGAGTGAATGTAGGATTCGTATTGGTAACCATATCATTTTAACTAATTTTTATTGGTTGAAAACAATAGAACATGCCTTAAGTTAAAACAAGGGATTAACAATAGGATATGAATTATCAACAAGGATTAAGAAACATAAAGTTTTTGTTTAATGGTTAGTGCTTTGATAAGATTTATAAACTTGAAACAAAATTAAATGAGAGTAGAAAGTTTCTCAAAGTTTGAAAGATTTAAGGAGCTTAATATCAACGTAGGTTGAAAGACACTTAGATAAATTGCAGACATTAATGATTTTGTGTTTCCCATAAGTCATAAGAATTGTGTCCAATAACTAATAGCTAACAATGATATTAGTCATAGTGATCACAACTCTAGTTTGAATTCATCACTGATTTACAATATTGCAATATTAGCTCTGAGTTCCCAAGCAAAATCAAAACATTAGTTAAAAATTGTTACGATAAGCTCCCTCCATCTTTTGGAAACTGTTGACTACCAGTCAGTTAAATCACAATCATCTTAATAAACACCATATTTCCAGTGGGATTCAACTTCAACCTTTATTGGGTTATATATTTTACAATGACCGCTTGTAAATTCTCTAAAGGAAGCTATAATTTCGGTGTATCAAATTTTGGCACCATTGCCAAGAAATATGGTTGTCAATTAAGTTGTAGTTCTTATTTGACTTATAGTCCTGTTTCCTAATTTTACTTTTATTTATTATTTTTATGTATTGTAGGCTTACACTTGTGTATGTAATAAACTCATAGTTTTAGTAAACCGTTATTATCATTTGATCCTGAATTTGACAGAACTTTGAGGAGAAATATGGAAGCACAACACGTATCAAAATGGTTGACTACACTCGTCAATCAACAACTGAACCAATAGAATTTGGGTGTACCTGGTCTTCATCAGAATAATGATAATGAATACCTAGGTGACGATAAGTTGGTTGACCTTGTGAATGGGCGATGATTCGAATATATTGCTCCAGCTAACCTCAGTCAGCAAGTGCAAGGCAAAGGTGCCAACAGTTTATGATTAACTTTACTTTGGATGATGAAAATGAAGTCGATTTGGATGGGGCTGGTGCCACTGGGCAATTGTGTTACTCCCACTAGCTCTTGGAGTGAAGTTCAATATTACTAGCACAATGATACAGTTACTAAATATGAAGGGATTGTTTGGTGGACTGCTCGAAGGTTATCTGAACTTGCATCTGGTGAATTTTATCTATATTTGTAAGACTTTTATTTATTTAGGGGTTGGGAAAAATGTAATTCATTTGAGGTTATTCCCATTGTCTCTATATAGGGAGGAAATTTTATGGTTGACTAAACTTGCACCCGATTCTATAACAAACTAGAGGCAATTGAAAGGAGTTTTCCTAGAAATATTCTTTCTGCCATCCAGGATGTTACAGTTAAGGGATGAGATTAGTAATTTCAGGTAGCTATCTAATGAAGCTCTGTATGAAACTTGGCTGAGATTTAAGAAGAATTTGATTCAATGTTTGAATCACAAGATGACTCACAAACATCTAATGGAAATATTCTATAGAGCGTTGAATTCTACCACAAAGCCAATGGTTGCTATGTAGTTGGTGATGCTTTCATGGCACATACTTTTATTGAGGCTACTGATATTTGGACAGGTTGACAAATACTAGTAGATCTTGGTATACTAGGGATTCTGAGGTATCAAGTAATACATAGTCAGTTGGTATGTCAGTAGAGCAACATCAATGAGAAGACAAATACAATCAAGATATGGCATACCTCAAGACTCATATGGATTTATTGACTAAAGACTTATTGCCGAACAATGTTGAGAAATTAAAAGTAGTAGGGTCACATAGTAAAGAAAGTGAATCTGATCCTGAAGAAGAAGAAAACTATTTAAACAACTAGGGGGTTACTGTGCTAACGACTAGGGTAATCAAGGTCAGAACTACCAAAGGGATAATTATTATGACAAAGTTGGTTATAGAGATTGTGATAAAGGTAATTATAAAAGCAAGAATGATCAAAGTGGATTACATGTGCCACCTCAAAATCATGATAATGTTGTGAATGATTCTAGAAAAATATCCATGGAGGCTATGATGACTAAATTGCTAAAAGGAGTGGAATCCATGGATGCAGGTGTTAAGGAGATGAAGAGTGATTTGACCATCATGAGTTAACTAATTGATTAAAATTCCACTTCAATTAAGCAATTAGAACACCAAATGAGTCAGTTGTCAGCAACTTTCAACTAGCGGAGGAGTGAAACTCAAACAAGCAATACAGTCTAAAATCTGAGAAATGATGGTACATGTTTAGCTATTACCACACGAATTAGTAAAGTGTTACCTGTTCCACAGCCAATGGTAAAGCTGTATGTTGATGATGTTGTGTCAAATGATGAAGTCTTAGAGAAAGATGGTGATCTAAAAAGTGATCCAAAAAGTTGGAGAAATTAAAAGAACAATATAAGAAGAAGGATGATTTTAGGCAAATTCCTGATGTAAAGTTTGATGATGAGTTAGTAAAAACACTAGGAAGGAATCAAATATACCTCTAACTAAGATTCCTAAACTTCCTCTTTCATTTCCACATAGGTTGAATAAGAAAGCAAATAAGAGTAAATTCAGCAAGTTCATGGCTATGTTAAAGCAATTATCTGTGAATGTACCTTTGGTTGAGGTGTTAGAATAGATGTAGGGTTATATTGTAATGCCTCGAGAGTACACCCTCGGTGCCACACGGTGCCTACATCCCCAAACTCTATAAGCTAACCCATACTGCTACCTGCTGTGAGCACTAAATAAAATAATAGAGAACATGAGTGAAATTTAATTGAAAATGCCATAAGGTTTTAAATACGAAAACAATACTGAATTAAAATTCTAAAAGCATCTGTCTGAAAATAATAATCTAAGACTGTCAATAACAACTGATAACTAAATGACTAACTAAAGTGTCCGAAAGCCTCTAACTGACTGACTGTGGAGTTGATAGGACAAGTCCCCAACTAACTCCGACTGACTACTGAACTGAACTAAAATAAGCATAAATGATCCTCGAAACATGAGGACTCACCACTACTACTGTTGTTAATGTGTTGGTAGGTCTAGGTGCGATAGGGAACCTGAGCATTCAAACCTATGATATAAGACATCATAGCACAAGAAAATGAGTATGTGGTCAATACTTTGAATGTACTAGTATGCTAAATAGGGTTAGGCTGATATGCATATGCTCATGTGCATGAATAAGAACTGACTGTAAGTGTGGCACGAGATAACTGATGTATAGCATGCATGAAAGCTGTAAAATCTGAGAATGAATGACCAATCATATGATATGATACTAGGTTAATCTGTAAACTAAAATACTAAAATATTGATACTGTACAACTAGTGATTGAATGACATGATCAAGAAAGCCTGAAACTGAGTACTGGACTGAAACTGCGGGAGCTATCATCTAATGACATGCCCTAAAATAATTTAATTGGGGTCCAACCTATGACCCCAATTGGAGGGGTGTTAGTACCGTGCCACGGGTACTAACACTGGCTATGTGGATCCACTAAAGTGTTGTCCTGAAGGACTAAGGGTTACCCTCAAATGGCAGGGCCCTAATGAGATATGTGTCAATCCTCAACTACTAGGTTAACATCTCAAGCTATGCTGACTATGTAGTTCTGGAATGTAGGGACTGCTACTAAAGGTCTCACCCTCAACTGGCAGTTAAGCCCCCATCCCTGGGTTCGCTCGAGGCTAAATCCTACTACCTCATCTTATCTTGGTGAAAGGAGTGCATATTTTACTAGGTCATGCTGGCTTCTATCGGAGATTTATAAAATACTTCTAAAAAATTCCAACCCCACTTTTCAAGTTGTCGGAAAAAAAAAACCAAGTTTTTCATTTGATGATGATTGTCTAAAGGCCTTCCAACGCCTTAAGGAAAAATTAGTTGTTGAACCCATCATTATTGCTACATACTGGTCTAAAACTCTTGAAGTAATATGTGATGCAAGTGGAGTTGCACTCAGAGTTATCCTTGGGCAAAAGAAGGAAAAGTCATTTCATCTAATTTACTATGCCAGTAGAGCTTTAAATGAAGTACAAAAGAATTATACAGTTACTAAGAAGGAGCTCCTAACTGTAGTTTATGCTTTTGAAAAAATTTCATGTATATTTATTGGGAAAAAAGGTTGTGGTACATACCAACCACGTAGCACTGAGATATTTAATGGCAAAGAAGGTTGCAAAACTGAGGATTATAAGATGGATATTACTGCTTCAAGAACTTGACTTTGAAGTCAAAGACAGAAAGAGGTATGAAAATCAAGTGGTGGATCATCTATCTCAATTGTAGAATGAAGGAAAGAACTCAAAAGAATTAAAATCGATGATTTTTTCTGATCAGTGGGTTATTGTTGCTTCTCTTAATTTGGTGACATGGTATGTAGACTCTGCAAACTATGTGGTCAATGACATCATTCTAGAAAATCTTAGTTTTCACCAAAGGAAAAAGTTTCTTTATGAGGTAAAAGATATTTATAGGATAGACCATATTTGTTTAGATGCGGTGCTGGTAACATTATTAGAAGATGCATACAGGAGGTGGAAATGCTGAATATTTTGGAGGCATATCATTCATCCCAGTTGGGGGACATCGCGCGAGTGATCGAACAGCTAAAAAGATCTTTCAAAGTGGTTACTATTAGCTATTAGTTCATAAAGACTCTTATAAATTTGTTAAGGCATATGACCAATGTCAGGGATAGGGGTCAATCTCCAGGTACCATGAGATACCAATGACTAAGATACTGGAAGTGGAGTTATTTGACGTGTAGGGCATGGATTTCATGGGACCCCTTGTGAGTTCTTTTGGTCTGAAGTATATCTTGATAGCTGTGGACTATGTCTCCAAATGGATAGAATTTGTTCCTCTAGTAGACAATGAAGGAAAAAGTATGGTTACATTCTTGATAAAGAACATTTTCTCTCGTTTTGGTGTTCCAAGAATGATAATAAATGATGGGGGTTCTCACTTTTGCAATATGTTATTCTTGGTTGCATTAGCTAAGTATGGTTTAAAGCAACAAAAGGTAGCCAACACATATCACCATAAACTAGTGAGTAAGTGGAAGTGTCGAGTAGGGAAATATTACTATTCTGGCCAAAACTGTTAATGCAAATAGAAGTTATTGGTCAAGAAAACTTGATGATGCCCTTTGGACATATTAAACTACCTTTAAGACACTCATCGAAATGTCTCCTTACCAACGAGTATTTGGTAATGATTGTAACTTGCCAGTCGAGCTAGAATATAAGGCGTTATGGTCACTCAAGAAGCTAAATATGAGTTGGAAAGAATCAAGTGATATGAGATTAGACCAACTCAACGAGATGGATGAGTTTTGACTTTGGGCATATGAGCGGGCTAATCTTTAGAAGGAGAAAATAAAGCGGTACTATGATCAGAGAATCAAAATAAAAGACTTCCAAGTGGATGATTGGGTGTTACTATTCAACTAAAGGTGTAAGCTTTTTCTGGAAAGCTAAAGTCGAAGTGGTCGGGACCGTTCAAAGTGACTCAAGTTTTTTCTTCTGGGGTAGTTGAGTTGGAAAACAAAGAAGGAAATTTTTTCAAGGTTAATGGTCAAAGAATTAAGAACTACATTGTCCCAATGGATGAGGTAAAATTGTTGTCTAAGGTATATCTTGATGAATTTTGAGTAGTCAAGATAATCGAGTCATGTCGTGATGTTAAATCAAGCGTTATCAAGAGGAAACCCAAATTTTATGTTGTAAACAATTGGTTTTTTTAGGTTTCAACACAGGTAATGTGTTTGCTAAGATATGTAGGAACAAAGTTGAGATTGGCAGAAAAAGTAGGATTCACAAGTTGTTAATCCTATGGTCAACTTAAGAGAAAATAATTGGTGCAATATGGATAGCCTTGATGAAGAAGTTGATGAGTTGTCAACAAAGTGGAGATTTTTCACTTCTTGTCATCAATCGAATCAAACAAATAGCATAATATGGATAGTCATGACAACAAGATTGATGAGCCATCAACAAAGTGGCGAGCAGTCACTTCTTGTCATCAACTGAGGTAACATTGAGGCATCATTCGGTATAGGGTTGATGATCTCAGTAATGAGCTGTCAACCCATTGACAAGACGTCAGTTAAAAATCTAGCCCAGGTAAGTACATCTTGACCCGATCCAAACCCTAACCCAATTTGGACCACTAAAAACTCTTCATGTTTCCATTCCCACTAAAAAATTATTTCTCTTTTTTTTTTTGGTATATTTTAGTCCTTGTTTCACTAAATATATATTAAAAAAATAAAAAATACAAAAATACAAAAGTCCCAATGATTTGAAACTCTTCACCTCCCCTTTTATCTCACTTCCCATGTTCCCTTTTCTTTTTAACTTCAACCAAGTCAAGGCCCATTTCAAATAGAACTATTCACTCTTTCATGTAATTCTCCTTATGAACGCAAGCTAAAGTACAAATTATTATATTCTCCTACACAAGCTTAACTTCACTATTTGCTTGTGTTATTACAGGTCATCTTTAAGGAATGTGAAAGAGTTTCTCTCTCTATCATATGTGTAAAGGAGAAATATGTCTTGTTAAATATTGCTCATGATCAATTTCCCACGAAGTTATGAAGTTTAATCCTCTTGTAAAATAGTAAATTTTAATAATCTAATGGAAAATTGGTAATTACCTTTACCAAAATATTCAAAGTTAACTGAGTTAAATTGATGGTGCAACATGTTTAGAAACTGACGACTAGGGTTGATAAGTCATAAATTTGTTGAAAAAATTATCAACCCCAGTGCTTAAAATTTCAACAAAGTGCATCACAATCTGTTTTAGGTCGATGATTTAGTTGACAAGTTATCAATAAGGTGACAAGCCATTAATTAAGGCGTCACCTGTGATTCTGAGTTCTGGTGATTCTGTTTAAAGGTGACGACTTTGTTGATAAGTCGTCAACAAAGTGACAAGCCATCAACTAAGTTTTCACCTATTTTCATAAAGATTAATTGATTCTGTGTTAGGGTGATGACAAAGTTGATAAGTCGTTAACAAAGTGACATTGTGCCCACTAAGTCGTCACCTATGATACTAAGCTAGCAATTTCTATGTTTTCTTTCTATGCGTACACCAATTGACTATTGTTTACTATTCCAAATACAACTATGCCTCCAAAAGGTCAACCAAAGCATACCAACAAGTGAATAGCCAAAACTACTTCAACTCGAAGACTGTTCAATGAATCAGAGAATGAACCGGAAGGAGCTCGACAGCAAGGATATCTTATGAGGCAGAGTCTTCATTTAATGGAACCAACCCTCCAGTCTGATGAGAGGGTAGTAGCTATTGAGAGCAAGTCCAACTCTGACTATAAGAGTTCTGAGGAAGAAGACTCGCATGCTTCAGAACATCTCATGGAAGCAAACTGTCCAATGCAAGGTAATGTGACTAAGAGTAAGAACCCTAGTATCTAAGATAGTTTGAGATGGAAAGTTGAGGGTTCATCAAAAATCTATTATGAAGTATTAGTAGTTATCGGTAAACGCAGCTTAAAAAGTCCTTTATTTGAAGAAGTCGGGATCATTACATCTAGGCTAAGAAAGTATCCTTAAATTAAAAGAACAATCAAGTTGTATGATATATAATGGACCACTAGAGGAGGAGGATCGTACTATCCGACTATTGTGAGGGAATTTGATGCAAACTATACTGCGACTTTAGAGAATATATGTATGAAAAAAGAAAAGGCCATGGATATGCCAAATACGGATCGGATGCCATTGTGGGGTGTTATGGTGGATGTGTCTGACCACCCTATTAATAGACTTTTGCATGGAGAGAATTTCATACCTCCAACCACTACTCCTAATTTCTTTCACAAAATAAGTGATAAAGCTAATCAACTCCCCTAGATAGCACAAGTATTAATGGAAAGAAAACCAGAGTAGATGAATAACCCAAGTGTAAGAATTACAAAAGCTACATTATCTCAGATGGCAAAAATCTAGTGGGGAATTTTGCGATGTAGATTAATGCCGACAGGAGGTTATAATATATTGTGTGACGATAGAGCAGTATTGGTAGGAAGTCTTATATCAGGGTTTTTATTGAATTTTGGAAAAATAATTGCTAATGAAATAAAGATTCGAGCAATAAGAACTGATAATGAGGTAAAGGAAATGAAGACACATAATTTTGATAGGAGAGATAAAAGTAGGCCTACATTAAGTTTAGGCAAAGGAGCTAGTTTTGGAGATGATACTCCAACCATAGAGGGAACTCAAACACTTACATGTGTCTCCAGATCTGTCCAAAGTATACAAATTTTATTAGAAAAATATTTTCATGCTACCTCCTATACTGTACCTAAACCTGAGATGAAAGAACCAGCAGTTATCACAGCTTTTGTTTTGGAGTATGCTATCATTCCTCAGAACTTTAACAAGATGGTTAAACAAGGAAACAGATTTTATTCTCAGTTAAAAAGAAACAATTTAAGCCATTTGTTGAGAAAAACTCAAAGAAACTATGGAGCCTTATGCAAATCTCCATGGGCATATTAATGACATGGAACATCGAGTTAATGAGAGATTGAGAGAAATGATTGTTCCTGATCTTGTTAGATTTAAGGCAGTAATAGAGAGAGTGCGGGTTGATATTATAGCTTTACAGAGCCAGAAAATATTGACATTCTTAATCTTAGTTGATGAGGACTCAGAAGAAGAGGAAGAAGTATTGTATGATATTACTGGGAAACTAGTCAATTCAAAAAGGAAAGGTAAAAGAAAAAAGAAGTAAGAGTGAAGAAAGGAAAAGGATTAGAAAAAGAGAAAGAATAAGAAGGAGAAAAGAGAGATTAAAGAAGCACGAAAAAAGTATAAGGAAGCAGATGAACCAAGAGAAGAAGCATTGCGGGCTAGAGCTGTGTGAGCCTCCGTGAGTGGACCACCCAAAGAAGTGGGTATTGTTGAGACTATTGGGGAGTTCTCTACTCCACCAGCCACTATTGTAAGCACATCAGCGGAACCAGCTGCTACCATTGATATTCTTACTACTGCTAATTCAGCCACACACTCGGTATCACATAATACAAATTCCTAGGACGTTGTAGGTATGTCCTCACCTATATTTTTTAATTTCAGCAATAATGCATTAGGGACAATGCATAATTTTAATTGTGGGGGTGGGGGTACTTGCAACCACAAGGATTTATTGCCTATGTTATATTACCTTGTGCCTATCTAGGGAACCGGTATGTTAGAAGTTCAGGATAGTTTTATTATTTGTGTTGTGTATGGCTCGTATGTTATGTATGCAAAAATATTTGGTATGAATAAGTACCATGTGTTGGTTTACATGTTTTCAGAATGCAAACCCACCAAATATTTTTGTGCGAGATTGATGTTGAATAGCATACTGAGAAACCATGACTGTCTTTAGCAGTATTGAATATGACAACATCTGTTGAAGCTTGTGTATTAAACGAATGGTCAGCGATATTGTTACTATTAGATGCCATGAGTATTCAAGGGATTTGTATTGTTTTTTTATTGTGTGCATGCTTCCATAACTTACTTTGTTTATTTTGTTAGGTTGCAAGTAGGTAGCTAAGAAAGGATCATATGCCATTTTTGATATTTAGTCCACTTAGCCTAAATAAAAAATCAAAGATTGTCAGTAGACCATTTTTTATCCCCATTCAAACTAATACACTTTTCTTGTCCTTAGCCTAATCACCTTTCTTTATTTTCATAGTAAAACTTTTATTTTGTCCCTAGTCCTTCCCTGGACATCATACACCTCAATTCATACAACTTGCCTAAGTTGAGGGTGGCTATAGGAGAGGGACATGATGATTAAAAGAGGGTATGTAAATAGAAGTAGAATAAGGAAGTTTAGGTGTGCAGCTGCATGTGCGAATATAAGGAGGAGGGGAAGGAGAAAAAGGAGAAGGTGGTAATTGATCAAGGAATTGAGGTTAATTAAAAAAGTTGTTGCACTAGAAATGAGAATTGGGGGAAATTATGCAAAGTAACAAGTAAAGAAGTACCTAAATTGTGTCAAAGGGAAGGCTAAGTCACTAATCCCAAATTATATCTTTCCCACACTTAAGCCTTAAATACAATCCAAGAAAGCCTTGTAGTGATCTTATTAGTCTCCTAGATGACCAAAGCAGAATGGTAAAGGTAGGCCTATAGTATAGATGGTGCATAATTTGAAATTTCCTTATGAGATTAAGAAATTTGATTTCCAGTTCCTGAAATAAAAAGTAATTTTTTTGTGCGGAACTTCTTTCTTTTGGTGATGGCACATGAATGGTACGATAATTGCTGACTATTTGATTAAATACTCTAAGTGTTAGTAGTGTTTTTTATTGGAACTTTAACGCTAAGCATGGAAGTTTGTTGTTATTTGGCAAAAAAATTACACTTTCCTTAATGTGTTTAAGTTAAAAAGAAGACATGTTATTCTATCCATTAATACTCTATCGTGTGTATAATACTATGTTATGTAGTTGCTTGAGGACAAACAACTATTCTAAATTAAGAGTGTTCATGCGCTGGCTTTCCAACAGCACATCTGAAGCTTTTAACTTCAAATAATTGTAAGTTCTTAAGCAACTTGTGTCATTTTTTAATCGTATTTTGTTTAATTATGCTGGAAAAGTCAAAGTCTGAGAAACCAAAAACAAAGAACAAAAAGTTTGGTGACTAGATGTGCTAGGCGGTCAACTAAGTGATGTGTTGCCAACTTACCCGTCAGCCTGAAGTAGTATGAGGAGAGTAAAGTGATGACTATACTGATAATTCGCCCGCTAAGTGATAAGGAATCAACTCCATCATCAACAAGAGACAAAATAAAGTTCTTATGAACTGAGTTCACGACTTAGTTGACGAGCTGTCAACTAAGTGACGAGCAGTCAACATTGTCATCAACTGTTAAGCGATAGTTTTGTTGTTTGAATTTTAAATTTTGAAATTTCAAAGATATAAATAGCAGCTTTTAGGTTTTCCTCAACATCTTTTGACTACTTTCCTAAGACATTAGTTTTGGAGCTTTTGGGTATTATCTTGAAGTCTGAAATTCTGATCTTTTTATGGGAAGTTTTTGAACAATATTGTGGATCTTTTGAAGATATGAGATTTTCTCTTACGTTTTGTAAGCATAACTCTTTCAATTATGAATTCTTTTTTTTGCAATGTCTCTTAAATTCATGAGCAACTAAACTCCCACTACTAAAGTTATGGGAATTGTGGTGGATTCATTATTTATCTGTTAGTTTCAGTCAAAATTGAGTGAATGTGGGATTCATATTGGTAATCCTATCATTTTAACTGATTTCTGTTGGTTGCAAACAATATAAAATTTCTTAAATTTAGTTTACTTGAAACAAGAGATTAACAATAGGATGTGGATTACCAACGAGGATTCTGAAACATAAATTTTCTGTCAATAGTTAATGCTTTGATAAGATTAATCAACTCAAAATAAAATTAAATGAGAATAGAAAGTTTCTCTAAGTTTGAAAGAATTAAGGAACTTAATATCTGGGTAGGTTGAAAAACACTTAGAAATTGGAGACATTACTGATTTTCTGTTTCCCACAAGTCACAAGAATTTTGTCCAATAACTAATAGCTAACAATGATATTAGTCATAGTGATCACAACTCTAGTTCGAATTCATCACTGATTTACAATACTACAAGATTAACTCTATGTTCCCAAGTAAAATCAAAACATTAGTTAAATTTTTTTACTATAAACACCCTCCGTCTTATGGAAACCGTTGACTATCAGTCAGTTAAATCTTGATCATCTTAATCAACACCATATTCCCTATGGGATTTGACCCCAACCATTGTTGGGTTATAGATGTGACAATGACGGCTTGCAACTTCTCTAGAAAAAGTTGTAATTTGGGAGTATCACATGCCAATATCGCTGATGTTAACCTCCGTGACACAACCTTATCGCGGACCCTCACTGCCTCGGGATCTCAAAATTACCCCGAATCCTTTATGAAAAATTAAAAACTTTCCTCAAACACCCTTTAATATTCCAAACATAATTCAAGTCAAAAATCAACATTACACACACGGGAGGGTCTAAAATAAAATAATTGAAATTTTAAAGGGTCTTACACCTAATTGGGTGGGTGTTCTGTAGTTGTCAAGGGTACAAACACAGTCTGGCATGAATCCACTAATCTGATGTCCAACAGACTATAATGTCAATCTACGGTGGCAACATAGTTATGAGACTTGGGTTATCTAAAACCATGTTCTCTCGATGCTAAGTACTACTCGTAACTGAAGGTAAACTGATATACTAAAATAATCAACAATAATGATGTTCTGAAATTAAAAGGTAAATGCTTTATCGAAAAATTTATGAATCTTGAAAATTGAATAAATGAGTATTTGACTAACAATTCATGATATTTTAAATCATCGGATGTTCATAACCCACCATCTCAGAAGAATGCAAGTAAATATGGCAATACTATAATCTAACTGTAATATTGAATTTCATAACTTAAAACCAAAATCTACAATTTATTAATATAATAAAGTGGAATAGTTATGAATACATAATTATGCTCAAATCTATTGAAAAACATATATTCATAGTTTATCTAAATTAAGGAACTAAAAGATATTGGAATTCACTCTTCTAATGGAAACCCTAAACTTGAAGAAGGAATTAACTTGAGAAATTGAGTTAATGTTGGGACTCAATAGGTGAATGGGACCTATTGATGAAATCCCACATACCTGGAGATAAGAACCCTAATTTACCCTGAAGAAGAGAAATCGCCTCTTTACTCTTATTTTTTTCTAAATATCTATTATTTTCTAAGCAATGATAGACTTAGGATAATATTAACCTTAATAATCATCTTTGGTGTATCTTAAATGATATATTTTAGGGGTTTTAAAAGTAGTAAAATATTGGAATGCCCCTAATAAAATGTAACTGAAAAGCTGCAGGGGAGGACGTATAACCTATCCCACAATCGTGAGACTCGCCTATGATTGTGGGTGGTATTAGTGATTGAATGGATTAGATAAAGGCTCAGTGAACTCAATCAAATAAACCTTGGAATAATCATTGGACCCACCTACTATCATGTCTTGGTTCGTAGGCTGACGGTCCAAGTTGTATGAGCTTTTGAAGTTAAGATCATGGTTTTTTGGGTACAAAATCTTTATTTAAACAATATGAAATTCAACACTAAGTTCAAGAACTACGAAAAAGTTCCAACTACTTCAAACACAAGTTCAAATGAACTATCAAAATAAAGATTCTATAATTTCTAGAAAAACACTAAAACTAAACTCCAAAGACAGTAAGATGAAGATAGAAATAGATAGAATCAAGACCACTAAACTTGCAGTGTGTCCTAAAGGAATTTATTCTCCTTAAGTACCCAAGGTTAATGGAATCTTTCCTCCAAGGATAAAATGATTCACTTTAGAAAATAGCGGTATCTCAAATTTTTATGAACTTCAAACTCACTCAACGATTTGAAGATCACACTAGAGTTCTTAGAAGAAGAAAAAGATGTTTTTCAACTCAAAATTCATGCCTTTACCTGAGGAAAAGTTTAGGTATTTATAGACAAATAGGGTTGTTTCAGAAAGGAAGTAATGGATCACTAAAAAAGATAATTTTTTGGAATAGTATGCGACCCACGCTGGGTATGCACTGGTCCTGCACCAGCAGGTCACATTTGGAAATTTTTGGTGAATTCTATGCTGGTAGTGTTTGGCAATTTCCAGTGAGTTCTATGTTGCACTTATGTTTTACCTAGAACCGCAGGTTGTATTTACGCCCCAACCAGTGTGTCTCTTGCTTCGAAGGGTCATATCACTTCAAGGTACATTGTGACTTTATTCACACTGCTTTCGAAGTACGTCTACAAATGGAGAAAACTTTCCTATTGGATTTTTGAATTAAAACTTCACTTAATTTAAAGTTTCAAAAATATTTTGTCAAAAAAATTAATCTCTTAATCATTTGACAAATCCAAAGTCGAAGCTAAGATGGCGAGCAACAACGACGATGGCGCGAGGCATCTCTTGTTATTGACTCACTATTCAGATGAAGGAATGCTTTTCAATGTAAACATAAGAAAGTTTATTTCTCCCACCAATGTGGGAGAACTTTACTTCCTTAAAGTGAAAAACTCACTTTACTTTCCCTCCAATTGTTCTCTTTATTTTCCATTCACATATTCACTCAAAATCCAACAACCCCCCACATAAATGGGGAATGGAAATTTTTATCAAAATATTTATAGACAAATTTATGATCTACAATCAAAGACTGATTGTTTCTCGATAAGTAGGTTTTCTTTTGAACTTACCATAGTGAACTTGCGTCGGATGCGCTCGATTAATTGATAGATGTGATATCCTCGATTATCTGATTCAATTACCATGTTTTCATGTATATCCGGATGTTTGGATTTATAAACTAAAAATTTACATGCATTACTATTTTTAGCATATCCGACTAATATACAGTCCACAGTTTTAGGTCCTATTTTTACCTTTTTAGGCATCAAAAATTGGACTTTGGCTAGACACTCCAATACTTTGAAATATTTCAAGTTGGGTTTTCTTCCTTTCCATTTTTTATATGAAATAGAATGTGTCTTGTTATGGGGCACACTATTGAGTATTTGATTTGTTGTAAGGATAGCTTCACAAGTTTTGTAGTAAACCTGAACTTATGAATAAGGCCTTCATCATTTCGTTTAACGTTTGGTTTATACTTTTTGCAATCCTATTTGATTAAGGTGAATGGCAGTAGTTTGATGGACAATTCCAATTTATAAACATATCTCCACAAAAAGAGATTTATAGTCTCCACCCATATCACTTCTTAGCATTTTAATCTTTTTATCCAATTGATTTTCAACTTTAATTTTATATTGCCTAAATGCATCTATTGCATCATTCTTTACCATTTAGAAAATAAACATAACAGTATCTAGTGGAATCGTCAATGAAAGTTATGAAATATTTTTCCCACAACTAGATTATGTTGACTTCATATCACAAATGTATGTATGGATTAAGTCTAAGAGATTGAAATTCAATTCAATAGACTTATATAGATACTTAGCATACTTTGATTCCATATATGTTTGGCACTTTGATTTATTGCCCTCAAAGTTAGGTGAAATTTCTAAATTAATCTGTTTTTGCAAAGTTTTATAATTGACATGTCCTAAACGTTCATTCCACAATTTATTTGACTCAAGTAAGTAAGAAGAAATAGAACTATTATTGATTTCAATATTCACTACATTTATCTTAAAAAGGCCCTTAGTAAAGTAACATTTGCCTACATACACTTCTCTTTTATTAATTGCAACTTTATCAGAAATAAATACATATTTGAATCCATTCTTCAATAGAAGTGAAGTAGAAACCAAGTTTTTTTGCAACTCCTAAACATGAAGGACATTTTTACTGATGTCATCTTCAAGCAAATCTTTCCAGTTCCTTCAACTTTAGTTGTAGAGGAGTTAGCCATATATATCTTTCCCTCATCTTGAGCCAGAGTGTACGATACAAATAATTTCTTGTTGGCACATATGTTGAGGGTGGCACCAAAATCAATACACCACTCTTTAGGATTCCCAACCAAGTTGCATTTAAAAGCATAATGCATAGATTGTCCACTTCATCTTTGGATTTAGCCATGTTGACTTGATTCTTTTTCTTGCCTTTCTTAGGGACCCTATAATCTGCCGACTTGTGGTCTACAATTAAAGCAATTTTCTTTGAATTTCTTCTTAAAAGGATTTTTTTTGTTATCTGTGCTCTTTATTTCTTTTCTTTAATTGGTTAGGTTCATCCTCCACAATATTCGCTTCACTAATTATAGAATTCCCATTAGACCTCTTCTCGGCTTCTTTGTTGTCCTCTTCAATCTATAACCTCATAATGAGGTCTTCAACTAACATGTTGTTTCACTTGTTCTTCAACTAGTTTTTAAAGGTTTTCCACAAAGGTGGTAACTTCTCGATTATAACCGCTAATTGGAAAGGCTCATTCACAATCAAACATGCATCAAAGGTTATGTGATTATCAAGAACAAACTTAATATATTCAACTAAGGTATTTACTAAGTTTATACCTTTTTCAAAGAGATCATGGATGACTACTTGTAGTTTTTGAACTTGGGAGATGACAGTCTTACTATCTATCATCTTAAAGTCAAGAAATCTTCTATCAATGAACTTTTTCATTCCTGAATCCCCAATTTTGTAATTTTTTTTTCAAAGCATCAAACAATTCTTTAGAGGTTTCATATTGTTGTAAATATTGTACATATCATCTTGAGGTCACTCAATATGTAGTTCTTACATAAGAAATCTGAGTGTTTTCATGCTTCAGTTACTATAAGGCATTCTTTTTACAATGTTTCTTTTTGTAACTCTGGAGCACTTTCTCAGATTAATGTTTGAAGACTTAATATAGTCAAGTAAAAGAACATTTTTTGCTGCCATCTTTTAAAGTCCATACCAGAAATTTTTTAAAATTTCTCCATCGGTGCCATTGCGGATGCAGCACTATAATGACTTAAAGTAGCAATAGTTGTTGCTGTGACATTTGTCATTCCATTATTAGCATGATTTTCAATAGTTATTTTTTTTGTCACAAAGAGAACCAATTTAGTATGTCAGAATACTAACTATAAAGTTTACAACTTTAAACAACAACTTGTTTCTAGTTTGACGATGAAATTTTAATGTTCTTCTAATCATAAACTGAATGAACTTTAACTCATAAAGTTTTTATATCTTCAAATTAATAAATTTAAATAGAGTAGAAAGCAATAAGCTTTAATCTCCAAAAACTCAAATATACAAATTGAATAAATTCCTTAAGATTGTTATTTTTCGAATATAAAATTTGTATTTAAATAATATGAACTTCAACACTAAGTTCAAGAACTACAAACAAGTTCCAACAAGTTCAAAAGAACTATTAAAATGAATTTTCTACTATTTTCTAGAGAAACAGTAAAACCAAACTCAAAACAAAGTAAGATGAAGATAGAAAAAGATAGAATCAAGTGTACCAAATTGACGGTGTGTCCTTAAGGAATTTATTTCCCTCAAATACCCGTGGTTAGTGGAATCTTTTCTTCCAAGATAAAATGATTCACTTCATAAAATAGTGGTACCTCAAATTTTCTGAACTTCGAACTCACTTAATAATTTGAAGATCACACTAGAATTTTTAGAAGAAGAAGAAGGAGATGTTTTTCAACTCAAAATTTGTGTGTTTAAATAAGGTATTTATAGCCAAAAAGCTTTGCTTCAGAAAAGAAGCAATGATTTACAAAAAAAAGGCAACTTTCTAGAATATTACGCGACCTGCTGGATATGCACTGGTCCGCGCTAGTCCTACACTCATAGGTCGTGTTTGGAAAGTTCCAAAAAGTTTTGCGCTGCATCTACATCTGTAAGTTGCCAGGTGCATGTGCAGGTCACATGTATGCCCTAACCAGAGTATCTCTTGCCTCAAAGGGTCGAATTCCTTTGAGGTACTTTGTTACTATGTTTGCATTGCGTCTGAAGTGTGTCCGCAAATGGAGAAAACTTTTCTATTAGATTTTTGGATTAAAACTTCACTTAGTTTCAAGTTTTAAGTAAATTGTATACAAAAAATTAATCTCTTAACCATTTGACAAATACAAAGCCGAAGTCCAGCCAAACGAGCGATGGCGATGACAGCACAAAGCATCTCTTATTCTTATTTGATGTGTGAGTTGATGCTAACACATTTAAAACTTTTAAATGAGAATAATTGTAAAGTCTTAAGCAACTTTTGTTGTTTTTGAGTGTTTTATCTTTGATTTTGCAGTAGAAGCTAAGATGCTAGAGAACCAACAATGATGGAAGCAAAAGAGTTGAAATCTGAAGCAAAAAGAAGAAAAGTGTGGCTGACGACATTCCTAATATGTCTTCAGCCCTATGATAAGTTATCGGCTTCATTGCCAGCCTTAGACAGAGAATGGACCTCAGCTGAAAGTTGTGACGATATTTTGTGATAAGCCATCAAGGAGTTGATAGGTCATCAAAATTATCGTTAGCCTAAGGCAGAACATGGGAGCTGAGATAGATAAGTGATGACATTCATGATAAGTCATTAAATATCTGATAGGACATCACAGTTCATCGTCATCCTAAGGCAGCAAATGTTAAAATCAAATAGGAGCTAATGACATTTATGATAAGTCGTTAGCCTCCTGATAAGGCATCACGAATAGCGTCACCTGTCCGAGAAATTGTTGCACTCTATGATTTTGTTTCCATAATTAGGGTGAAATATTTAAAGCATTATTTAGGGTTTTCTAAGAAAGTCCCGAACATCTTTTGGAGACATATATTTTGTTACTTTTCTCTCTAGTTCCTTGGCTTGAAAAATAATTAACTTCGAAGAGATTTCCATCAATACTTTGGGGATTTCTATTGTGATCTAATCTGAGAATCACTAGTTATTATTCATCTTGTGGTAATTTTATCTTTAAAATTATTAATTCATCTAGTTGTTTCGATCATTACATCATGAATGGCTAAACCTCTCTAACCCGAATTATGGGATCTATGGGTTAAGTTTTGGTAAGATGATAAGTGTTTAAGATTCAAAAGGTAATAGGACTCCTTGATAATTCCAAGATTTTAATCATTGTCTATTGGTTGCAAACAATAATATCACCTTCTTTGATTTGCTTGAGATAAGAAATCAAATACAGTAGGAAGTGAATTATTGATAGGGACTTGGAAGCACTAAAAACTTCCATTTAATAATTGATGTTGTAACAAGGTTGATTAACCTGAGGTAAAGTCTGGTCAGTGAATATAAATTCCCTAAGTCTGAGAGGATTAGGTAATTAAATTCTTAAGTTGGTCAAGAGACATTTAGGCATAACTTCGATAAAAATAATCTGTTGTCCTATTTACTGTGAGAATCTTGAATCACTATTAGCATCTGTCAAGTACCAAAACCCATAGTGAGCATAATTCTAGTTTTTCATAAACTCTTGATTACAAACACTAAAGCTAAAGTGACCAACAATTATTTGTTAAACTCAAAACCCCCCATTTCAGGAAATATCCAACAATCAGTTGATTAACTCACAAATGACTTAAGTTCACACCATGTTCCCTGTGGGATTTAACCCTAACCTAGTTGGTTTATATATTGACAATGATCTTTTACATTCTCATTAGAGAGGTGTAGTTTGAGCGTTATCAAAAATGGTGTCGTTGTCGGGTAATAAAGTTGTAAATTAAAGTTTGTGTGCGTTAATTGGCTGTTAGTCAAGTTTCCTAGTTTTACATTTACTTGTTGTTTTTCGTTTATTGCAGGATCTTTGTAGTGCATGCCAAGAACCAAAAGTTTCGAAGACTTAAAAGAATGGCAGACTAGCAAGAAGCTGACAGACTAGCAGCCTTAGCTAGAGCTTAAGTGAATGTGCAGAACGTCGAGAAACAAGCATGATATCCAAATCTTGAGGATAAATATTTGGGAGATGATTTTTTAAATCTTGGTAACCCAAGGCGTGCCGAACAAGTAGCTACACCAGTACAACGTAATGCTAATAGGAACCGTCCATTTCGAGGAAGGCAAGATTACCAGCCGGTCTAGTATGACCTCAATGATGATGATGATGGAATGGATGGAGCAGGTGCAACGGGTGAAATTATTCCTCCACCATTGGCCCCTGGGGCAAAATTCAACATTACGAGTACTATGATTCAACTCCTCAATCTGAAGGGGTTGTTTGGTGGCCTTCTTTGATGACCCAAACTTGCATGTGGTGAACTTTGTCACCATCTGTAAATCTTTTGATAACCAAGGAATAAGTTAGAATGCTATCTGATTGAGGTTGTTTCCATTGTCTCTATCTGGGGAGGCAACATTGTGGCTTAATGAGCTGATACCCGATTCTATAACCAACTGGAGGCAGTTGAAAGGAGCTTTCCTGGAAAGGTTCTTTCCACCTTCCAGGAGGGTACAGTTAAGGGATGAGATTAACAACTTTAGGTAGCTCCCGAGTGAAGCCTTGCATGAAACCAGGGAGACATTCAAGAAGAAGCTGACACAGTATTCGAACCATAATATGATGGACATACACTTGATAGAGACTTTGTACAGGGCTCTTAACTCCATCACAAAACTAATTGTAGATAATGCTGCTGCTGGTTCGTTTGTTGATCTAACATTCCAAGAGGCTTCAGAGATGCTTGAGAGAATGACTAAACAGGGTTGGGTATGGCATACCAGAGACTCTATGGTAGCCATCCCCACTATTTTTGTGGGCATAAATGTGGAACAACGTAGAATAGATGAGGAGCGTGACTAAGACATGGCTCACCTAAAAACATAGATGGATCTGCTAACCAAGAACTTGCTATCAGGTAAGACTGAGAAGGTGAAAGCTGTAGGATCTCAAGATAGAGTTGATACGAATGCAGAAGAAGAGGTGAACTATGTTAATAATTAGAGGGGCTTCTGAGGCAGTGGCAAAAGGAATTAAGGTGGGAATTATTATGATAAGCCTGGTTATAAAGATAGGGAGCAAGGAAATCAGAGAAACAATAATGATAGGAGCGGGCTCTATGTCCCTCCTGGAAATCGTGAGGCTACTATAATAAGTTCTAAAAAGATGTCTGTGGAGGACATAATGGCTAAGTTTCTGAAGGAAATGGAGCCTACTAAATCTGGTGTGACTACCATGAAGACCGATCTATCATCTATTAGTCAATTGGTAAACTCACACTATACCATAATCAAATAGTTGGGGCAACAGATGAGCCAACTCTCCGCAGTATTTAACCATAGTAAGAGTGGAACGTTACCAAGCGATACAGTCCAGAATTTATAGAATGATGGCTCATGTATGGTGATTATTACTAGGAGTGGTAAGATGTTACTTGGCCCTTCTGTGGGCAAAAGTTTGGTTGAAGATGTGACTAAGGCAGAGTTTGAACCCAAAGAAGAATGTCCAGTGGAGTCTGAGAAGCTGGATAGTTCTGATGGTCCTCTAGAAAAAGAGAAAGAGAAGGAGAAGGAGGTAGTGTTGAAAAATCTCCGAAGACCACCACCTCCCTTTCCTCAATGATTAAAGAAAAAGCTGATGATGCAAAATTTAAAAAGTTTATGGCAATGCTCAAATAATTGATGGTGAATGTGTCATTAGTTGAGGCACTCGAGAAAATGCCAGGCTATGTGAAGTTTATGAAGGACCTTGTGACTAACAAAAGAGAGGTGAGCTATGATCTGGAGGATAATATCCTCCATTATAGCGCTATATCTATGCGGACTTTGGTGCAGAAGAAGCCAGATCCAAGAGCATTCACTATTCCCTGTACGATTAAGTCTATGGAATTTACTAAGGCATTATGTGATCTAGGATCAAGCATTAATTTGATGTTGCTGGCTGTATATAAAAAGCTGGGCTTGGGAAATCCTACACCCACCAATATTCGACTAGTGATGGTGGACAGGTCGGTAAAATGACCTTTTGGTATTTTTTATGATGTTTTGGTGAAGGTAGATAGCTTCATATTCCCTACAGATTTTGTTATTCTGGATTGTGAGGTGGACTTTGAGGTGTCCATAATCTTGGGTCAACCTTTCCTCGCAACCGAAAGTATGTTGGTTGATTTGAGAGCGAATGGGCTCTTATTCAAGATGAATAATGAGGTGGTACAATTTGATGTGCGTAAGTCAATGAAGCAGCATGAAGAAATGACTGTGTTCTCAGTGGTTGGTGTGTATTATGAGGACGAACAGGTGATGTCAATAGAGGAGCAACTTGTTATCGATCCTTTAGCCGTAGTTCTGATGAATTTTAATCATGAAGGCATTGAGGAATACGAAGAGACTATTTGTTCTTTGTCAGGAATGGGCTCATAACCTTATGCTCCTATGAAGATAGACCTTGATATTGTGAATCGACCAACGCCGCCAGCTAAGTCGTCTATTGAAGATCCACCGGTGTTGGAATTGAAAGAATTGCCTGGGCATTTAAGGTACGTGTTTTTGGGCCATGTAAATATGCTACCTGTGATTATTGTGGCTGATTTGGGTGATCAATAAGTAGAAGCACTTATTTTCGTACTTCAGAGGTACAAGAGAGCAATCGGATGGACTATCGCAGATATTATTGGCATTCCCCCTGGCATCTGCACGCATAAAATACAACTTGAGGAAGATTGTATTCCGACCATCAAGGACCAGCGTCGTCTTAACCCACTAATGCAAGAGGTGGTTAATAAAGAAACTATTAAGTGGTTGGATGCAGGAATGGTTTACCCTATTTCAGATAGCAAATGGGTGAGCTCAGTTCAATGTGTGCCTAAGAAAGGGGACATGACTATGGTTGCAAATAATAGGAATGAGCTGATTCTACTTAGGCTTGTGACTGGGTGGAGAGTTTGCATGGACTACTGCAAACTAAATTCATAGACTTTGAAAGACCACTTCTCGATGCCCTTTATGGACCAAATGCTTAATTGATTGGCCGAAAGGGGATGGTACTGCTTCTTATATGGCTATTCTGGATATAATCAGATCTGTATTGCTCCTAAAGATTGGGATAAGATGTCATTCACGTGCCCATATGGCACCTTTGCATTTAAGAGAATATTATTTAGGCTATGCAATTTACCTACTACTTTTCAATGGTGCTTGAGGTTTATTTTCTCGGATATGGTGAAGGACACCATAGAGGTATTCATGGATGATTTCTCTGTAGTGGGAGACTCATTTGAGTTGTGTTTGGCAAACCTGAGTATGGCCTTGCAATGATTTGTTAAATTTAATTTAGTGCTTAATTGGGAGAAATGCCACTTTATGGTAAAGGAGGTCATCTTTCTCGGGCACAAAATTTTAGCAAAAGGAATAGAAGTTGATTGAGCCAAAGTTGAAGTTATTGAGAAACTACCACCTCCCATTTCAGTGAAGGGAGTGCATAATTTCCTTGGGCATGCTGGTTTTTACCGGAGGTTTATAGGAGATTTCTCGAAAGTTGCAAATACACTTTGCAAACTTTTGGAGAAAGAAGTGAAGTTTTCCTTCAATGATGAGTGCTTAAAGGCATTTGAATGCCTTACAAAAAAGCTAGTTAAGGCCCCTATCATTGTTGCACCGGACTGGTCAAAACCGTTTGAGATCATGTGTGATACAAACGGTGTTGCCCTTGGAGCTGTATTGGGATAAAAGAGAAACTATTTTATCCAATATATTATGCCACCAAATCATTGAATGGAGAGCAAAAGTACTACACCATCACTGAGCAGGAACTTCTGGCTGTAGTATATGCTTTTGAAAAATTTAGGGCTTATTTGCTTAGGACCAAGGTGGTGGTTCACACTGACCATGCAGCTTTGAGGTATTTGATGGCTAAGAAAGATGCAAAACCAAGGCTGATTAGATGGGTGTTCCTTCTACAAGAATTTGACTTTGAAGTCAAAGATAGAAAAGGGTGTTAGGTTATGGATCATCTATCTAGAATGGAAGGTGAGCAGGCAATTAGTGATGAAATAAAGATAAATGATGCATTTCCTGACGAGGAGATCTTAGCTGCTGCTGTGGAGAAATTGCCTTGGTACGATGATTTTGCAAATTATGTTATGAGTGAGGTCATTCCAGAAAATCTTTCTTTCCATCAAAGAAAAAAATTCTTGCATGATGTAACGCATTACTTCTGGGAAGAGCTGTATCTTTTTCGATGATGTGCTGACAATATTATAAGGAGATGCGTGCCAGAAGTGGATGTATTATGCATATTGGAAGCATGCCATGCTTCCCCAGTTGGAGGTCACAATGCAGGTGACCGAACGGCTAGAAAGGTGTTGCAAAGAGGTTACTATTAGCCAACATTGTTCAACGATGCCCATGAGTTTTTGCTGAAATGCGACCAATGTCAGAGGTAGGGGTCAATCTCCAAAAGACATGCGATGCCTTTGACTAAGATGCTTGAAGTGGAATTATTTGATGTCTGGGGCATCAATTTCATGGGTCCTTTTGTAAGCTCGTATGGGATGAAGTATATTTAGTTGTTGTTGACTATGTCTCGAAATAGATCGAAGTTGTTGCCTTGTCTGATAATGAAGGAAATAGAGTTGTTGCTTTTCTCAAGAAGAATGTCTTCCCTCACTTTGGAGTACTACACACTATTATAAGTAATGAAGGATCTCATTTTTGAAACAAACTATTTCGAGCAGTTTTAGCAAAATATGGGGTGAAACAGCATAGAGTGGCCACTCCATATCACCCACAGACTAGTGGGAAAGTGGAGGTGTGAAAATCAAGAGATTAAAGCCATCCTAGCCAAAACGGTAAATGCTAGTCGAAAAGACTGGTCTAGAAAGCTCGATGATGCCTTATGGGCATATCGGACTACTTTCAAGACACCCATTGGTATGTCACCATTTCAGATAGTCTATGGAAAAGCATACCACCTACCAATATAGCTGGAGCACAAGGCCTTATGGGTACTTAAAAGGTTAAATTTGAGTTGAAAAGAGGCAGCAAAACTGAGACTGGGACAACTGAATGAGATGGATGAATTCCGTCTTAGGGCATATGAATGACTAAACCTATATAAAGAAAAGATAAAAAGGTATCATGATTGGAGGATAGAGAAACGAGACTTCCAAAAGGGTGAATTGGTGCTTCTGTTCAATTCCAGACTCAAACTATTCCTAAGTAAACTTAAACCTAAGTGGTCGGGCCCATTTAGAGTTAGTCAAGTCTACTCATCTCGAGTAGTAGAAGTTGAAAATAAAGTCGGTAGTACCTTCAAGGTGAATGAGAAATGAGTCAAACTTTATATTGGTCCAAAAGAATCAATGAAAAGTAGTTTTGCTCTCTGTCTTAATAAAGTCTGAAGTAATCGAGATACCTGGGAGGCAACCCATGATCCTCATGATTGATCTACGCCAGGTATACCCTAATCCTTAGTTCAATTTTTCTTTGATTTTAAGCTGAGGGTGTAGGGTAAATTTTTGTTGTAAAATTTTGTAGTCGACTATGAAAAATACTAGTACTTGAGGCAGTTAACTTGTTTTTGTAATTTTTGAGCACCTCTCTAATATACTGAGTAGTTACTTGTGTGAGTTGCATATAAGTGAGACCACTTTGCATCTTTGTATGGCATTAGTTCTAGTGACAAAATAATCAGTGCTAAATAGCTGCATGAACTGAACGAGTAGTAACTTGTGATATACTTGTGTGCCATGTGCGTGTGAGATCTTACTCAGTTCCCATTGTATGTTGAATCTAGAACTTGCCCGATTAGTCTTACCAAGGTTGAAGGATAGAAATTAGGAAAGGATCATAGGCCGTTTTGATACTAGCTCACCTTTAGCCTAAATAACCTTCCCTGTATGTAGAATATCCCTTGATCCCTGCTTTGAGCCTGAGTAGCCTACTTTTTTATGACACTTGTCACCTTCCAATTTATATCATAATAAACCTGTTTTGGCCTTGGTCCTCCTTAGACACTGTGCACCTTGACTTAGGCAAATGGCCTAATTTGAGGGTGGCTATCATAGGGGTGCATGATGTAAAATGAGTAAGAAGAAAGGTAGATTAAAAGAAAAGAATAAAAAGTTGGATGCGGTAGAAAAGAGCAAGAAAAAGAAAAGTTGTGAAAAAAAAATAATTATAGAAAAGACCGAACCCTTCCTGAATAAGTGTGATCAAGAAAAGAGAAGAGTATAAAAAGGTAAATGAGTGAGACCCCAAAAGCTAGTGTAGTGTCAAGGAGGCTTAGTCACTTTAAATATCATCGAGTATCATGCTAGCCCCTAGCCTACATTACAAGCCAAAGAGAAGAGCTATAGTGATCCTAGCTGACCTATCTAAAGATCTTGGTAATGAAAATAAGGGCAAGCCTATGGTATTCGGCATACATTGATTGGAACTTCATTCTGAGAGTGAATGTCTTGTGATTGTCCCTATATTTATATATATGATGTCTGATAAGAGAAAAGGGGGATTTCTTTGTAGTGAGGGGACACTGGTTACATCGCTAGTGTAAACTTAATGCATGCATAGTTGTGTTACTGAGTTGGTGCCATATGTTGATTCCTGTGTGTTGCATTGGTGTTCTTCAATAATATACAGAGTTATTCTTGAATTTACTGACCTTGAAGATGGTGAAGATGTTTAAGATGATATAGATGATTGACTGCCAAATTTACTTTGTATTCTCTTTGTTGTGTTTGAGTTTCTTGAGGACAAACAATTGTTTTAAGTTGAGGGTGTTGATGTGTGAGCTAATGCTAACATATTTGAGGCTTTTAACTGAGAATAATTGCAAAGTCTTAAGCAAATTTTGTCGTTTTTGAGTTTTTTATATTTGATTTTGCAGTAGAAGCTAAGATGCGAGAGAACCAACAAGGATGGAAGCAAAAGAGTTGAAATCTGAAGCAAAAAGAAGAAAAGTGTGGCTGACGACATTTTTGATAAGTCGTCAACCCTGTGATAAGTTATCAGCTTCATCATCAGCCTTAGATAGAGAATGGACCTCAGCAGAAAGTTATGATGATATTTCGTGATAAGCCATCAAGGAGTTGATAGGTCATCAAAATTATCATCAGTCTAAGGCAGAACATGGAAGCTGAGGTAGATAAGTGATGACATTCGTGATAAGTGATCAAAGATTTGATAGGCCATCACAGTTTGCCGTCAGCCTAAGGAAGCGAATGTCAAAATCAAATAGGAGCTGACGACATTTATGATAAGTCGTCATCCTCCTGATAATGCATCACGAATGGCGTCACCTATCTGAGAAATTGCTGCACTCTATGATTTTGTTTCCATAATTAGGGTGAACTCTTTAAAGCATTGTTTAGGGTTTTCTAATAAAGTTCCGAACATCTTATGGAGACACGTATTTTGTTACTTTTCTCTCTAGTTTCTTGGCTGAAAAACAATTAACTTTGAAGAGATTTCCATCAATACTTTGGGGATTCCTATTGTGATCTAATCTGAGAATCACTAGTTATCATTCATCTTGTGGTAAGTTTATCTTTCAAATTATTAATTCATCTAGTTTTTTCGATCATTACATCATGAGTGGCTAAACCCCTCTAACCCGAATTATGGGATCTATGGGTTAAGTTTTGGTAAGATGCTAAGTGTTTAAGATTCAAAAGGTAATAGGACTCCTTGATAATTCCAAGATTTTAATCATTGTCTATTGGTTGCAAACACTAGATAGCACCTGCTTTGATTTGCTTGAGATAAGAAATCAAATACAGTAGGAAGTGAATTATTGATAGGGACTTGGAAGCACTAAAAACTTCCATTTAATAATTGACGTTGTAACAAGGTTGATTAACCTGAGGTAAAGTCTAGTCATTGAATATAAATTCCCTAAGTCTGAGAGGATTAGGTAATTAAATGCTTAAGTAGGTCGAGAGACATTTAGGCATAAATTCGATAAAGATAATCTGTTGTCCTATTTACTGTGAGAATCTTGAATCACTATTAACATCTGTCAAGTACTAAAACCCATAGTGAACATAATTCTGGTTTCCATAAACTCTTGATTACAAACACTAAAGCTAAAGTGACCAACAATTATTTGTTAAACTCAAAACCCCTCATTTCAGGAAACATCCAACTATTAGTTGATTAACTCGCAAATGACTGAAGTTCACACCATATTCCCTGTGGGATTCAACCCCAACCTAGTTGGGTTATATATTGACAACGATCGCTTATATTCTCATTAAAGAGGTGTAGTTTGAGCGTTATCATTGTCTCACTATCCACATGAAGGAATGCTTCTCAATATAAGCATAAGAAAGTTCCTTTATCCCACCAATGTGGGAGAAGTTTACTTCCTTAGAGTGAAAAACTCACTTTAATTTTCCACCATTTGTTTCCTCTATTTTCCATTCATATATTTACTTAGAACCCAACAATTTCTAACCATGGTGGTAGTTTTCTATCGTGGTTGGAGGGTATACTAGTTAACTTCTACGTTTTTTGAGGTTTTTTCATGAATATGAGACCATTGTGCAATCATGGTTTCTAACCACGATTGTGGTTGCTTTCGTGTTATCTCACTATTGGACAGTACTTCACTAAAATGATCATAACTTCTTACTCTAATAACGGATTTAAATCAAAATTGGATTTATTGGAAATAAGACTCAAATAGATTTATTTTGGAGGGTCTTTATCTCAAAAATACCTTTGAATCTAGGATTATGCTCATTCGAAGTTGATCATAGCAAGATTCTTCACAAGAAATAAATCGGTAAGGAAAGGTTCAACTTGGCTATGAGCTAAGAGTTACTTATGGCCTTAATACAGGTATAAATCACTTCCCATAGCACCAAAACATGATGTTTGAATTTTAAATATACTTGAAGCATGGTTCTAATCTTAGCTTTGATTTTGGGGTTGTTACAAGTTGACTCTTCCTTAGAGTCTTTTATCATATTTCTCATTTGTAATACCACTTTCTCTTCTCCTAATCTGAAAGTGAGTCACCCTTCATGTATGTCTAATATTTCTCTGTCACCCTTCATATATGTCTAATATTTCTCTGCCAATATATACGAAAGTTATCCCTAGTATTATATTATCTTTTTATTTGTGTTTATATCAATAACGATAAAATTTGCAGGGAACGCACGTTTATTAACTTTGATTTTAACATCATCAATAATTTCTTCTGGTATAATGGTAATCTGATCCACAAGATGTAGTGAAATTTATATAGCCTTAAGTATTCCAAGTTCTCCTTTAAACTTTTTAAAATAGACAAATGCATAATATTGATTGATGCTTCTAAGTCACATAAAGCTTTATCAAAATTAGAACTTCCCATAGAGCAAGGCACGGTGAATCTCCTAAGATCTTTGCATTTTTTGAGGAGCCTTATTTGCATTATGGCACTGTATTAAGCATTTAACTTCACCACAAAGTATCCTCAAGATTTCATTTTCCAGAAAAAAAATTTTTTAGAAACATGACATATGAAGGCATCTAAGTAAGTACCTTTGTGAAAGGAATATTCACGTACAATTCTTTTAATGTCTGCAAGAAGTGACCAAAACACTTATCTTATTTCTCTCTCTATTTTAATATCTTCACATCCTCATTTTTCTTAGCACCCGTTTAGGATTGATGGGTGATTAGTATGTTTGACCACATATATATTAGCATCCAAGGTTTTAAGGTTTCATCAGAAAAGTAAAGCATCCAAATATCTTTTTGATTACTGGGGTGCTTTTTTAAATATTATACCAATTTTTATCATTTTTATATAATTATACCTGATCTGCATTAAATTTTAGGGATGCATGAGCACCACTAATTTAGACATAGGTCTGCTCATGCGACCATCTTATTCACATTATTTTTGTTTGCGTCTTAAGAGTTTAGTCCCCAGCAATGATCATGCTAAGATCATTACAATGAAGTGGAACGTCATTGCACATAGTTATCTCAAATAAGAAACAATACTAAAAGAAATTAAAGCAATATATATAAAGACAAGAGATGAGAGCTTTTCATATTTCTTCCTAGTTTGTAAAAAAGTCCCCAATATGATACTCCTTCCATTTCTAAATATTTATCACCTTTTTTTATTTGCATTCTGTTTAAGAAAAATATTAACTAGAGGTTAATTTGACTAAATTATTCGTAGTTATTACTTCTCTTTATTTAATATTTTCTTATATTGTATTAATATCTCTTCATATTTATAATTAAGGATTAATGTCGAAAAAATAAGTAATTATGCCTTGAGTTTTTATACTTTCATTCCTAAATACTTGTCATGATTTTTATTTACACTCCCTTAAGAATATCTTTAACTAAAAGTTAATTTGATTAAATTATCCGCATTTATTACTTCTCTTTATCTAAGTACTTCTCTCTTTTGCACTATATTAACATCTATCCATATTTATTAAGAGTAAATGTGGAACAAAATAAATAATTGTCTTGATTTTCTAAAATGAAAAGTACTTTCTCTGTCCCATTTCAATTGGGCACATTTCATTTTACTCTCTGATTAAAAAATAATAAATTAAATGATGAATTTTACTAATTTATCTTTTTCCCATATTAATGATATTAAGTGAGCATAGAAATGAACGTTCAGTTTTTATTTGTTCACATTTAACATATATTATTAATTGTAGGAGTAAAATAAAAAATATTAATCAATTTTTTCTTAATTTAATAAGTGATGTACCAATATGAGATATTTATTTTTAATAAAATGAATAATTAAAATGGAATGAAAAAAATGTTATGAAATATCTATTTTTAACAAAAATAACACATATTTAATAATGGAGAAAGTATTTATATCACTACTTATAGAATTACATCTGGAGACATAAGGAGTTGTCATGAATATAACATTCAATGCATTTGAATCATGGATAAAGATCATGAAAGAATTGTGAAGGTGTGAGGGTTATTTATATCATAGAAAATCATAGTGGACATAAAACTTAGAGATAATATATCAAAATTTTTCTGAACTTGTCTCGACAACTTAGTTTAGCACTTAAACTTTATGAATAATTACTTACCCCCTTAATATCTTTAAAGTGAATTAATTCCAACTCTAATGCTGATGTGGTATTTTTAAAAAAAAAAAAAAGCGTGATTTTTTATTTTTAAAACGCCTACTAATATATATATATAACAAAAAAAGAAAAAAAAAGAAAAAAAATTCTCTCCTTCTTCTTCTAACCCCCCAACCCATCCCACCCCATCCTAATCTCCTCCTAAACCCGCCAGCCACCACTACCAGCCCCCCTCCAAAATCTAACTCCAATGCCAGCCACCACTACCAGCCCCCCTCCAAAATCTAACTCCAATTACTTCTCCAATTACCAAATCACAGCCCTACCTCTAATTTCTCCTCCTTCATCCCCAATAAAAAAAGAAATGAAATTGAATTTGAAAATTAAAAAATTGACATGATTTGAATGTTTGGTTGTTGCTTTTAGAGAATTTGGTGTTGATTTGATCGAATTTACCAGGTGGTTGAGTTTTTTATCACTATTTTATGGTATTTTTTTTTTATGGTGGTAATGGAGTTTTTCGGTAAAAATTCGCCGGGAAATAAGGAGTGTGTGTACAGGTGTGGTAGTGTGGGGGTGGACTGGGGTGGACGGGGTGTGTGCAGGTGTGGTGGTGGACGGAAGAGGGGGGGAGGGGAGGGGAGGTGATGGGAGGTTATGAAGAAGATGGAAAATAGGGAGTGGGGTTATTTTTAAAATTTAAAATATTTTATATATATTTAAAAAAATATTTATATATATATATATAATATATATATATATATATATAAAATATTTAAAAAAATACTTTATTTACTTGGCTGCGATGTGGCGCTGACATGTCAGCGAGTGTGATGCACTCTCCCTCATGAGAGTGGTATTATATATTAAGGGGTGAAATTAATTCACTCCAAAGACATTAAATGCGTAAATAAATGAAAGGTTAGTTTAAGTGCTAAAGTAAGTTGGGAAGACAAATTCGGGGGAGGGGGGAGGGGGGAGGGGGAGGGTTTGATACATTATATCTAAAAATTATAGTGAAGAAAAACGGGTACACTTAACATATTAAGAGGGTGCTTGAGTTGGCTTATGTTTAAGTGCTTTTTATTTTTAAATATTTTTTTAAGGTGTTTAGCAAAAATAAAAAGTGATATTAAGCATTATATTTTAGATTTAAAAAATAAAAAATAAAAATCTAAAAGCCAAAAATTAATTACTATCAACTTTAAGCTTTTAGCTTTTAATATATAAGTCACTTAAAAAAAATCATCATAACACCCCTAATTATTGTCTCAATAAATTTTTTGCGAGAAAATTAAGTGTGACAAAATCATTAAAGAAAAAAATAATACAATGCATATTTTATCACCCCTCATGAAATATCATTTGATAGTTGAAAGATAACACATTTTAAAAAATTAATGTTTATATTAGCATTATGTATTACTAATATCTTATTTGATGTATTTTTTCACGTTATGTATTATTAATGTTTGCATTAGTTATACACTTTACTTAATAGTGTATTATCAATGAATAAATATCCATGATATTATTAATGCAATAAATTCTAATACATGTATTAACTAAAGTTACAATTGTTGAGTTCAATTGGTGTGAATGGAAAATGAAGGGACACAACCTTTTGAGGAAAAGACACATTGTTTTGGAAAAGGAGTGACTGTTCGGATAGTTGTGTCTATTTACAAAAAAGACATAATATTTCGAATGAATAGACATGACTCTTCCAAAGGATACACCTTTTCGGATGAACCATTGCCTCCTTTCGGAAGGGGCACTTTATGGCTATATAAACTTGCATTTTTTCACAGGTTTAGTATGAAAAATTTCTGCATAAGATAAATATTTTCTTGCTTCTGAAAACTCTGTGTGATCATCTCCCGTTGAGTGAGTTTGAAGAAAATCAGAAAGTTTGAGGTACCGCTACATTCTGGTTGTAAAGTCACTTTATCCTGGGAGGAAAATTCCGCAACCTCGGGTACTTGAGGGGAATTATTTTCTTAAGGACTCTCCGTGAATTCGGAGGACTTGGATTTTCTTCTTCATCTATTTTTCTTTAAGAAACTGAAAACGTACTTCTTTGAAAGATCATTTTGATCTTGTGTTGAAAGTGTCGGACAACTTCATAAGTGTTCTTGATCTATTCTTGAATTTGTGTTGAAGTAGTGTTGCAAAAATACAGATTTTGTGTACCCGAAAAACAACAATCTTAAGGAAATAACTTTTGAAAAAAATAAAAAAAATGTGCTTGTTTGGTGAAATTTTCTTTTCACTAAAGTTTTTTTTTTTCGGAATTTGTATTGTTTAGTTTCTGGAGATTAAAACTTTTAGCTTTCTACTCCGTTTGAACTTAACTAGTGATTTGAAGAAATTAAATCTTAATCACAAGTTAAAGATCACTCGGTTGACGATTGGAAATCATAAAAACTTCATTGTTAAACTAGAAAAAAGAGGTGTTTTAAGTTGCTGCAACCTTATTAATAGTATTTTGATATACTAAAGTTACTATCTTGTTGTGACAGAAAAATGACTACGGATAGTCAAGTGCATGATGTTGCAATGACTGTGGCTGCAACTAGTGTCACCATAATGAGTCGTTCAAATGTTTCGCCAACAATGGCACCAGCGGAAAAGCCCAGAAAGTTCACGGGTATTGACTTCAAAAGGTGGCAGCAGAAAATATTTTTCTACCTTACAACTCTTTGTCTTCAAAGTTTCACATTTGAGGAAGCTCTAGAGGTGCCCGAGGGAACCTCTGAAGAAAAACAATTTGTGATTGTGGAGGCTTGGAAACACTCCGATTTCCTTTGCAGGAACTACATCTCGAGTGGTCTCTAAGATGTTCTCTACAATATGTATAGTGGAACAAAGACAAGAAAAGAGTTGTGAAGAGCACTGGAACGAAAGTACAAGATAGAAGATATAGGAACTAAAAAGTTCTTTGTTGCAAGATTCTTGGAATATAAAATGATAGACAACAAGTTGGTTGTCTCCCAAGTGTAGGAACTGCAAGTGATCATCTATGATCTCCTTGCGGAAGGTTTGATTGTGAATGAAGCGTTTCAAGTAGCAGCAATCGTAGAGAAGTTACCACCCATGTGGAAAGACTTCAAGAACTATTTGAAACACAAACATAATGAGATGTCTGTCGAAGATCTAATTGTTGGATTGCGCATTGAAGAAGACAATAAGGCTGCGGAAAGAAGGTCAAGAGAAAATTCTACAATGAATGGAGCAAATATTGTAGAAGACGAGCACAACTCCAAAAAGCGCTAGAAAGCTGGACAAGAAAGCAATCAACCGAAGAAGAAATTCAAGAAAAAGTGCTCTAACTATGTCAATATTGGCCACAAGTCTACGGATTGTCGTGTCCCAAAGAAATGCAAGAAAAAGGACCAAGCAAATATGTTGAGTCCAAGAAAGAAGTGGACGATCTATGTGCTATGTTGTCCGAATGCAACTTGGTGGGAAATCCTCGCAAATGGTGGATGGATTCCGGTGCCACCCGCCACGTTTGCACTAGTAAGGAGTTATTTGTTGATTTTGCTCCGGCTCATGGGGAAGGAAAGATCTTCATGGCTAACTCTGCTACTACAAAAGTAAAAGGAACAGGAAAAGTATGTTTGAAAATAACTTCAGACAAAGTGTTGACACTCAACAATGTCCTGCATGTACCGGAGTTAAGAAAGAACTTGATTTCTGTATCACTTCTAGACAAGAATGGATTTAAATGTGTATTTATTTTCGAAAAAATTGTACTTAGTAAAGGAGAAGTGTATGTAGGAAAAAGCCACCTCAATAAGGGCGGCCTATTCAAAATGAATGTAATGAATGTTGAAATCAATAAAAGTTCAGTTTCTTCTTACTTGCTTGAGTCTTATGATTTATGGCATGAATGATTAGGCTATGTTAATTACAAAATATTGCGAAAACTAATTAACTTAGAAGTTTTGCCAAATTTTGAGTGCAATAAATCAAAATGTCAAATGTGTGTGGAATTAAAGTGTGCTAAGCATCCGTATAAGTTCGTTGAAAGGAATTTCAATCCCATAGACTTAATCCACACTGATATTTGTGATATGAAGTCAACACCATCTCGTGGTGAAAAAAGGTATTTATAACTTTTATTGACGATTGCACTAGATATTGTTATGTCTATTTGCTAAATAGTAAGGATGAAGCAATAAATGCGTTTAGGCAATATAAAACTGAAGTTGAAAATCAGTTAGAGAAAAGGATCAAAACGATAAGAAGTAATAGGGGCGGAGAATATGAATCTCCCTTTGCGCAAATATGTGTAGAGAATGGAATTGTCCATCAAACTGCAACCCTGTATTCACTTCAATCTAATGAAATTGCGGAAAGAAAAAAATGAACCTTGAAGGAAATGATGAATGTCTTACTAATAAGTTCAGGTTTACTATATAACTTGTGGGAGGAAGCTATTTTTACGGCTAACCGAATACTCAATAGAGTTCCCCATAGTAAGACACAATCAATTCCATATGAAAAATGGAAAGGAAGGAAACCCAACTTGAAATGTTTCAAAGTGTGAGAGTGTCTAGAGAAGGTTCAAGTTCTTATGCCTAAAAGAGTAAGGATAGGACCTAAGACGGTGGACTGCGTGTTCATGGGATATGCTAAAAGTAGTAAAGCATGTTGTTTTTTGATTCATAAATCCAAAATCCGGATATCAATGAAAATATGATAATTGAATCAGATAATGCTGAATTCTTTAAAAATATTTATCCGTATAAAACTAGATATGAACAGTCTATTGGGGGGTCTAAACGACCTCGAGATGAACTAAGTGAGAATATACATAATGATGAAAATCTAAGACGTAGTACACATCAAAGAACGCCAACTTCATTTGGATCAGATTTTGTAATATTTTTCTTAGAAAATGAGGCTCAAACTTTTAAAAAAGCGATGTCGTTGTCAGACTCATCCTTTTGGAAAGAGGTAGTCAATAGTGGGATTGATTCAATCTTAAGCAACCATACATGGGAGTTGGTTGATCTTCCTCTGGGAAATAAACCTTTAGGTTCTAAATAGATCTTCAAATGAAAAATGAAAGTGAATGGTACTATTGACAAATACAAGGCAAGACTTGTAGTAAAAGGCTTTAAACAGAAAGAAGGCCTTAATTACTTTGATACATACTCGCTAGTAAAGATAATATTGATTCGAATGTTAATTGCCTTGGCAGCGGTATATGGTCTTGAAATCCATCAAATGGATGTAAAAATAACATTCCTGGATGGAGAATTGGAGGAAGAAATTTATATGGAACAACCCAAGGATTTTGTGGTTCCAGGAAAAGAAAATAAGATGTGTAAGCTTGTAAAGTCACTGTATGAACTAAAACAAGCACCTAAACAATGGCATGCGAAGTTTGACCAAAATCATGTTGGCAAACGGGTTTAAGATAAATGAATATGATAAGTTTGTCTACATTAAAGACACTCTAAATCACCAAGTCATTGTTTGTTTATGTGTAGATGATATGTTGATCATCAGTAGAGACATTTCTAACATAAAGGACACAAAGCGAATGCTTGAGAGCAAATTTGAATAAGAAAGATCTTGGAGTTGCGGATGTGATCTTAGAAATAAGAATTCATAGAACTCCACAAGGGTTGACATTGTCACAGTCTCATTATATCAAAAAAGTACTTAACAAATTCAAGTATTTGGAATTTGGTATTACTAAGACTCAATTAGATGTGAGCTTTGCACTTCAAAAGAATAAAGGCGAAAGTGACTCACAATTAGAGTACGCAAGAGTATTGAGATGTTTAATGTATATAATGAATTGGACACGACCAGACATAGCATGCGCTATTAGTAAGTTGAGTCGGTACACGAGTAATCCCAATAAAACTCATTGGATGAAAATGAAAAGAGTTTTGGGGGTATCTTAAATACACCCAAGACTATGCTTTGCATTATAATAAATATCCTGCGATACTTGAAGGATACAGTGATGCAAACTGAATCACCGATTCAAATGAAGTAAGATCCACGAGTGGATATGTATTTACAATAGGTGGAGGAGCAATTTCTTCGAAATCATCCAAACAGACATGTATTGCTCGCTTTACGATGGAATCAGAATTTATAGCATTAGACAAAGCCGGTGAAGAAGCAGAATGGCTCCGAAATTTCTTGAAAAATATTTCTTATTGGCCCAAACCAGTGGCACCAGTATGTATACACTGCAATAACCAAGCGACAATAAGTAGGGAAGGGAGCATGATGTACAATGATAAATCTCATCACATAAGACGGAGACATACTACCGTTAGAGAACTTCTCTCTAGTGGAATTATCACTGTTGACTATGTAAAGTCAAAGAATAATGTGTCAGATCCACTTACAAAAGGCATGTCTAGAGAAGGAGTTGAGAGGACATCCAAGGGAATGAGTTTACAGCCTAGGACAAGTCAGTATGACGGTAACTCTACCTAGCAGACTGGAGATCCCAAGAGCTAGGTTCAAGGAGATCAAACAAAGTTGTGTCTGACAGGTTCAACATTGTCAATATACCCAACCCATTCTCATGATGCAGACAATGTTTAGTAAACTTGGATAAGACTTATGGTGTGAAGTCTTTTAATAATTATCTAAATTTGGCAGATTTGACCAAATAGTTTAATTTACAAGATTGAACGTTTAGAAATCACCTATGTGAGGGCGAAGTCAAATCCGCTTTAAGGAGAATGTTAGTAAAGGCCTATTCTTTAAGCTCTCATGAGACCGGAACGTATTCATGACTAAAATGAACAAAATCGTGAGAACCATAAACGGTAAAAGGTTGATTGTGTGACATTTGTTGTCTAGGTGTACATTAAAGCTCAACGGTTCAAAGATATCAAATCTAATGATTGAATGAGTGCATCCAATGCATATTCACTATGAAAAGTTCAAAGGGAAGCCCACTTATCCAGATGCAATCAGTTTTTGCTTGATGATCGCATACTTGTCCGTAAGGTTTTACAAAGAATAGTCATTCTCATTCATGTGGGGGATTGTTGGGTTCAATTGGTGCGAATGGAAAATAGAGGGACACAACTTTTTGAGGAAAAGATACATTATTTTAAAAAAGGAGTGACTGTTCGGATAGTGGTATCTGTTCAGAAAAAAAGACACAATGTTTCGAATGAATAAACATGACTCTTCCAAGGGATACACCTTTTCGGATGAACCATTGCCTCCTTTCGGAAGGGGCACTTTATGGCTATATAAACCTGCATTTTTTCCACAGGTTTAGTATGAAAAATTTCTATATAAGAAAAATATTTTCTTGCTTCTAAAAACTCTGTGTGATCATCTCCCGTTGAGTGAGTTCGAAGAAAACCAGAAAGTTTGAGGTACCGCTACATTCTGGTTGTGAAGTCATTTTATCCTGGGAGGAAAATTCCACAATCTCGGATATTTGAGGGAAATTATTTTTTTAAGGACACTCCGTGAATTCGGAGGACTTGAATTTTCTGCTTTATCTATTTTTCTTTAAGACTGAAAATATACTTCTTTGGAAGATCATTTTGATCTTGTGTTGAAGGTTTTGGATAAGTTTTCTTAATTTTTTCTTGAACTTGTGTTGAAATAGGTTGTGAAAATATAGATTTTGTGTACTCGAAAAACAACAACAATTGTATTTCAAAATCTTTTCCAAGTTCTTTCCACCATACTTGCGAGAATATCTTTGTAAAAAGATATTTTTTAAAAATAATTATATAATTTATGTTATTTGAATGCATCAAATCAAATTACATATAAAAAGATTATTTATATAAATATAACTAGTGCAAATATTATTAATACAAGTATTATTAACATAATATTTTAGGCCAGTGCGCACGGTCCCAAACGACCTCCCAAGATCTTGTACATATTTTCTCAAATGTTGAGATTGAGTACCTGCTAACAAATTGTCATTTAAACTTCTTTATGTGTAAAAGTAACCTTGAGAGAAAATGTGTTTCCGATCAGCTTTCATATTATGTAAGTTTTTCTTTTTCTCTAGTTGCATCAAATTCAATTTGATGAGAAAATTCTATAGAAAAACTATAAATTCTTCCTCAGGTATTTTGTTTTAAATCTTAGTTTTAATTATGGACGGAAATTGCTATTTGTTCAGGTTAATTAGAAAGCTTTGTTTCTCTTTTAGCAGAATGAGGCAAGGATATTTTGGGTACTGTTGAGATGCTGCTTATGGAGATCAAGGTGACCTTCTACTATTTGGGGAAAACATTGACTTATGTTTGAGCTTTTCTGATACAGAATTTATTAACTTTATTACATTAATTCTACTTTTGGATTTTGGTTATCTCTTGCATCACGTGTTAACTCCATTCTTTCAAATTTGACTGTATCCGGGAATTCACTTGTGTTCTCATTGTCGCCTAATCTCTTGTGTATTCAAATTGTTGACACCTGCTTTTTAACGTGTTCTTAATGTTTGGCATAAACCTTAGTAAGATGTCACTATAGTCGTTGATTGGATGCCTCTTTCTTGTTTTCTTTTGTCGTCTTGCTAGTGGGTTGGGGATTAAGGGCGAGAAAAGTCGACCTTTCAATTTGGGTACCATATGTTGATCAAATATGATCCGGTAAATCCTAAATTTTGGATTGCGCTTTGTTAATGCTATGAGTAGGATTATGTCTGTATAAAGAAGTAATCAAAGATTTTCCAATATGGGCTTATTTGAATTCTGTCCTTAGTTAGAAAAAAACCAATTGTATTTGCGAACCAAATAAGCTGCATTTATTACTTTCCCAGTGTGTAATCTAGTCTGGATTGTATTATATAACCCCTCTAAAGACTATATCTCTTCTCCTCGGTAATATCGGCTCGAATCAAAAATATCAAACAACAAAAGAAAATGGGAGTCGATAGCCCATTTCTGCTTGCCCTTGCGGCCTCTTCGTTGCTTCCTAGAAAGGAAAAAGATGAAGCTAATGGTACTGACTAATTAATTTTTTTGGTTCTATTTTTGTTGATTTTGAATTTTTTCTGAGTTTGTTTCACACAAGTCTCGTGTTTTCAAAATCTGTAGACTTTACAAAACCTCTATGAATGAAAGAAAAGGATTATGGAGAATGGTTCTCTCTTTCTTTCTTTCTAGATTTCTAGAGATATAATCCTTTTTCTTAACCCGTGGAACTTGTACTTTCTCCCATCCCCTTAATCTACGCAAAAGGAAAAAGGAAGAAAATCTCTCCTCCCCCATCTCGATGAAAAATAAAATAAAATAGAAGTTGAATAGAAAGAAAGCTGAATGTACAAATGTTGCGCAATCTATGACCTCTTAAAATTTCTATTGCTCAAAGTATCTGGGGTTTGATTCGGGGCAATGGTGAGATTGATGAGTATGTCACGCATCGTATTGGGGCAGGGTGGTTGAAATGGAGGCTCGCTTCGGGAGTTTTATGTGATAAGAAGGTGCTTCTGAGGTGGTGGTATGGTCTGCGTACACTTTACCCTCCCAAGACCCCACTATGTGGGAATATAGTGGGTATGTTGTCGTTATTGTTGTTGTAAAGTATTTCTTGTAAGGTCAGGTTAAATGTGCCTGTGCGTAAAGAATAGAGAGGATTATGTGTTACGGATCTCAAAACTCTCAACTTACCATACCCTTTTGCGTTGTTTGCATATTTTACGTTGATGCTCTTGACACATATGGCATAATCAGTGCTCCTGTCATTTCAACATTTACGGTGTGCATGTAATAACGCATTCATCGGATACACGGTATATAAGTTTGGAAAATTAACATTCATATTACATTTATTTGTGCAGAAAAAAAGCGTGAAGCACATTGGGATATGTTGTTTATCAGGCGAGGACAGGTCTGATTTTTGTACTTCTCCGGTGTTTATATTCTTTTGCACTTGAAAATTACTCTAGTTCTTTCTGCTATTTTCTTCTCTAACATTAGTATTTATCTATATGCTTTTGTTTGGTGCCTCCGTGATTTCCTAATTGTCCTTCCGTGTAATGTATTTCCGATTCCATTCAAGTTTGCTTCTGGATCCTAGATTTAGTCTGCTTCATTACATTCATAATGACGATATGTCATTCCTTTGTGGATGGATACTTTTGTAGTTCTGGGTGGTAAATTAAACAAAGAGCTGAATCATGACAACTTTGAGTGGACAGTGGATGGAGACTAAAGTCATAAGTTCTATGTTCATCATCTTCTAAGGAGATGCCTTTTGATTTTCATTTGTTCAAATCATTCTTTGCTGTTGATAGTTTTTTGTCATTAACAAAACTTAAGCCAAACTTTCCAGATCTTGAAACATTCATTTCTTAGCCATAACACAAAAATGCTGTTCATTGCACATTAAGTGTTTTGGAAGCTTTCAAGAATTTCAGATCACTGATGATCAAACTTTTCTACAAAAAAGACCCTTTATCTCATGGTCTATCCTTGAAACTAGGGCGTAAACTGCACATATCCTTTTCATATAGCTCTTCATGTTGCCACTAGCATTTTCAAGCAGGGTAAAGTACGTTACAATCCTTGAGATCAATTTCTTAAAAATAATGGTGATATCAGGGCCAACGAACGGGGCCTACACCACCGAGTACTTGGATTCTTGCACCAGTATAGGTACGGAATAACTTTCCCTAGGGCTTAGGTAATTGAGATGAAGTCTCTCAGCTTTTCTGCCTATGTTGGGATTCAAGCACCCGTCTCCTCATGCTCTTCACTACAACACCCTTGAGTGCTCCAGAAACACAGTTCCACTGCTGATATCTTGATGGCTTACCTATTGCATGACTTTTAAGTAGCAAGACTAAAGTTGTATCTTTTCAACACTTTCTTTAGAAATTTAGTGGAAACCCAGTCAGAAATGGGAAACCTCATATTATTTGGCTGTAGCAGAACCTATAATTTCTTTTGGAGCTTCATACCACGCAATGGAACTTGCTAAATAATAGAAGAAGGAATAGTTTTGTTTTCATAGGTTAGTGACTAGAATTCTTCCATAGGTTATATTACTCTATGTTGATAATCTATTTTTGTGTTGGTGCTGAGTATTTGTGTCAGAAGCTCACTGGAAGGCAGCTGCAATGCTTACTAAAAATCTGATTTTACCAAAAAAGAACAAATATAAAGTTTAAAACAATTACGGTACAATCTAAAATTAGTATTCTTATCAAGACAATATATCACCATGTGTTTGATGTTTAGCTTTTGCAATTCTTTCTTATTTTTTACTGCTAGTAGTGGCACGCCATGTGTACCTTGAGTGATTTGCATGACTGAGTATAATAATGTTAAAAGAAGTATAGGTTAAGTTTTCATTTTTTTAACTGTAGAACCCATTGGTGTCTGAAGATTAAATTAACTTATCAAAAAAAGGATTGGTGTTTAAAGATTACATTACTGGCTTGACATTTTTATTGTTGTATCATTTATGCAGTTGGTAAGGCCTCTTTTGGCATACTAGCTTAATGTTATGTAAATAAGTAAATCACTTTGACGTGGACAAAAGGAAAATCAGAATTCAATGTAACTATGTGTAGTGCCATAGGTGTAGGTTATATTAGTCAGTTTCCTCTATCCTTAACCATTTGGAAACATATTTCATTTGTGTCGATACTGCTCCATTGTGGCCCTATATTCAATTAATCAACTACGCATCATTCTTAAACAAGTTTGAGTTGGAGAAATAGATCATCCGAGTCCATTTTGCTCATTTGTTGCCCATTTCATTCCAAAATTGTACCAGTGTCTTTTGAGGCAAATTAGGGGTTATTAAGTCTCACATATTCCTATATAGATATATAATGCCTGAAGATTTTAAAGAGACTTTTAGATTGAATTTAATTTAAGTATAGCAACAATTTTACTAGCCTTAATTCGATGGAAGCAATGACAAATAAATACAAATAGAAAAGTAAAGGGAGGAAATACAAAAAAATTGAAGAGAAAGTCGGGCAAAGCTATATACAAATCACTTTTCTTAATTGAATTTTGGTTGATTAGGGTCTTTGTTATGTGAGTGTATGTCACTACTAGGAGGGTGTCCTATTTTTTATTGCTTAGTTCCTATTTTCTTATTCCGTGTTGCTCTTATTTCCCGTATTTCATATTTCTGTGATTTTATTCTATTATTTCCTATTCTTTATTTCGATTATGTCATCCATCCCCTTGTTTATTATCCTTTGTCTTGAGCCGGGGGTCTAGCGGAAACAACCTCTCTACTTCTTCAGAGGTAGCGGTATGGACTGCGTACATCTTACCCTCCCCAGGCCCCACGCTGTGGGAATACACTGGGTTTGTTGTTGTTATTGTTTGTTGTTGTAGGACGAAGTTCCTTAAAAACCTCCGCCTTCTTTAAAATATCTTGAACAGTTCCTGTAGGTTGAGCTCTTTTTTCATGGAAATATAAAATAGCAGGAGCATTTAAATAAGTTTGATTATTTATTGGATCATAAAAGCCCACTTTCCGACGATCTTTTCCTTGTCTTTGGGATCGAACATCAATTGCAATGATTTGATAAACGGCTCATTGGGATAGATGTAAATGAACAACACCCTCTAGAAACATATAGGAAGCTTTCTCCTCATACGGCTCGTGAAAATGATTGACTCAAGGTTTGGTGTCTGTATGGAATTCTATCTAAGAAATGACAACTGGTTCCATAAAAGGATAAAATCAATTAAAGATGCAAGTCTTTTTTTTCTTCATTCTTCCTTGAAATGAAAAAGAAACAATTCGTACTCTCATAACTCAAGAGTATAGCGGCAATTTTACTAGCCTTAATCCCAACTAAATTATGTCATGTACAAGGATCCTTTGCTGCGGACTGCCCTTTATATAGATCCTTGTAGGGATGTATGAGGTAAAAATATTACTAGAACTTGAAATTTTAAACTGAAAAGACAGTCTATTTACCAGGAGCTTTACTTAGAAAGTACTTGTTGTGACATGATGATTGCTATTAAACAGTAAATTAGAAAATAAAAGCATATTTTTTTGCATGAAATTCCAAAAATGTTTGTAGTAGATAGACAGAAGGGCACCCAAGGGTGTGACCTAGTGGTCAATGAAGTGGTCGAGATTCATGAGATCTTAGGTTCAAATCTCAGCAGAGACAAAAACACTAGGTGCTTTCTTTCAATCTGTCCTTGATGGACAAAGTTACTGGTGAGATGTGGCTGGTATCCCGTGAAATTAGTCTAGGTGTGCGAAAACTGGCCTGGACACCACAATCATAAAAAAAAAAAAAAAAAAAAAGAGTGAAGGATAAACTATCAAATCACTTCTCCTGCGTGGGAATACCATGAACTAACTATTTGTGAGGTTAAGTGTACCACAGTCATTGCGATCTGCTTTCTTTCAGAACAATCTCAAACTATGCAATTTAATAATAAGGGAAGTTCATGTGCGTTGTTCCAAGTTCATAGAATTCAGTTTTTTGTTTGTCTGTCTATGGGTTTTCAAATATTTGGTTTTTTAACTCAATCACTTAAAAGTGATGGGTGATGTAAGCAAGTCTATCTATATATCATTGAGAAAATCAGGGCATATGGAACAAAAGTTGCTATTCATGAAGCATATGTCTAGGGTTCGAATATGTTTGCAGAAAATCCAATTTACCTTTTCCCTTGGCAAATAAGACCGGAAGTGGTTAGTGTACAAAACTTGTTGCATAAGCTTTAATTTTTAAAATTTTGGATCAATGATACTATGTTATAGTTGATGTGTTCGATAGAAACGCTGTGGGTTTTCTACCTTGTTTTTATAAGCCTAGAGGTGCAAAGGATAATTGCAGTGACCTTCCAGGATGGCTGTAAAGGAAATATATAGACAAGAACATGAACTTTAAAAAAAGAATAGGAATGTGAAATGCTACGTGGCTCGGTTGCGGTCATCAATCATCATGATGTTTTTCTCCTCCCTCCATTTGCTAGACATACAAAAGTTAGTCATCCTGTTGGATGCTAGTAAAAGACTTAACGTGGTTTGATGTATTGTGTCTTGTTTTATAATTTCTCTATGGATAGTTGCAATCAGTGAAAACTAGCAGGTTCTTCTTGTAGTTTGCTGTTAAATTGCAGACCTTATGCTGATCTTCCTAATGGTTGTCATGTTCATTAGTTGCCTACCCCCTGAGATTTGTTTGATATTGAATTGGAAATGTACTTCTTGCATGCTCTCCATTTTCTTTTACTAAGTAATGAGTTCTTAACAAAAGAAGGCACTGTTCATAGTGGTGATGAAAGTGAACTCAAAGAACTCCATTTACCTTTCAGGATATTGGAGAAGAAATTCTGACTTATTTTCGGAACAGAAGTAGATCCAAAAATTCCAATGGCCACTCACGGATTGGCTGGATCATGTCAGCAAATGGTCTAGTTTTCCACCCAATATTGGAAAATTCATCAACTACTGCTGAGGTACCTGGATATCTTATCTACATTATTTCTGTTTGCATCGCAAGAGTTTAGTACAGAGCGTTGATCGTGCTAGATCATTACAATGAACTAGAATGCTGTTGCACATAGTGGATCTCTACTTTTCTCATTCAACAGATAATATGCATAGTGTGTTATCTAGATACAGTGAAGGAGATTTCCGATGGCTATGTGTGTACGAATTCTTACTGGTAAGCAGAAGCTCATTAGGTGTAGAAGCTAGGTTGTGTTTAAATGCTAGAGCCTAAAAAGGTACAGTGTTGAGATAATGCTTGTATCTGCATGATTGCTTGGGATTTAGAAGGCAAATCTAGATTTAATACAGCTTAAGAAAGCTAAAGCTAAACTCCGGCCTGCCAGGCTTCTTATAGTCATGTCAGCTGAGCTCAAATATGGTCAAGGTATATGCTGTTTGAACTTTTGACCTCTAGGCAGTTCGAATTGGATACACCAATCTTGGGTCTAAATGGGTGACGTTGCTCCACTAAAGTTAAAATGTAGTACTGTTTCCATAATAGAAAGCCGAGAAAGAATAATGAACAGAAGTATAGCAATGTGCTGTTGAGTTGGTTTTGAGATTGGGATGATGCCTAATCTCTCCTTTGTCTTTTTCTTTGAGGGGAGAGATTTTGTGGTGTGGGGCAGGGAAGGAAGACTAATTATTGGAAGGTTGGTGACATCTGCTATCAAGTTGGTATCATTTCTACGGGGAAACATGTGTTTGACATTTGTAGTCTTTGATCCCCTTGTAGTTAAATTGGAACAAATATTGATGATGGTGCTCTCAAAAAGGGAATTTTACTATTTCTTCAGCGAGATTAGCGGGAAGCATTCATTGCATGCGACGAGTATCCATGGTTGGTCTAAAGATACTAGAACACATTAGGCAGCACAATAGTTCGCATTTTATAATCTAATAAAATGAATTTAAGATACTGTAAACTAGTTAGGATCCTGTATCTATGGAAGTATTAGCAATTCAGTTTCATAAGATACTGGTACGGAACTCTTATTTATAGATACAATAATTAACATTCATTAGACTCTACGAGTATGCATGGTTGGTCTTAAGGGTATTGAACACATTACTGCCACAACAATTAGCATTGAATGAGCGAATAAATAAATTTAATATACTGCAAACTAGTTAAGATGGCGTAGCTAAGGAAGTATTAAGTATTCAGTTTCAGAATATAGATATACTAAAATATTGTGATAACTCATAAAAGAGATTGTCAATATGGATAAATTATTTAAATAGTAGTGAATATTCTCTGTAAACATGGGATATTGGAATTTACCTAGCTTGGACGCTTAGGAGTTAAGATGCTAATCTTATGATTATACATGTCAACCTGCAGGGTTTATATGATATGATACGTCTTGGGGGAAGGTATACTATTTCTGAAGATGGGGAGGTGCAGCAGTGTGGACCTCTGACTATATATTGTGCTGGTCCAAGTCATGTTGTTTATGGAGGTCAAGTTATTGGCCGTCTGGTTGCAGCAGAGGCTGTCAAGGTTCTTACTATTTACTTCTTTGATGCCAAAATTATTAGTTCCTTTTTAATTTTATAGAAAATCTTTTGATTCCTTCTATTGATTTGAAGTATCAGGATCTATGTTTTATCTCACCCAAATAAGTACCTAGTAATGGAAGCATTTATGGAGGCCTCATTAATATGCTTGCCTGTTTAAATAGAATAATCATTATCTTGGACATTAATTTTGTATTTTGTTTTGGTTCTAATCTTCTCCAGGTTAGTGTAAGATTAAAAGGTCCATTTGATTGAGTTGTTTCAGTTATTCTTTTTCTGAGTTTTATGGGATCATTATTATCATAAATGATATTTGGTGTCTCTTGCAGGTTGTGGTTGGTAGCGCTCCATATAATCCAAGTGAAGATGAGTAAAAATTTGAAGGGTTGGAAGCACGTTTACTGTTGTTTCGCCTGTTCTTTGGTTGTACTTTGAACAAAAGATATGGATTTGTTACCTTTCATGGTAATTGACTGATTTCTGTTGATATTCCTCAGGATAGTGCAACAGTTATATTATGGAAAACCTTTTGTTGTTTGAGTACCTCTTTGTTGGTGTGTGTAATTTGGCCATGTAATAATATGAGTTGCGGACTCCACGCTCCACAGCAGTATTATACAGGGGAATCTTGAATAGCCAAAAGATGCGGATAGCTTTGGAGATTTAGGATGGGACAAAGGGATCATCTCTTCACCAGTTTTTTATTTTGGGGGTTGTTTTTGTTATAAAATGGGAGCAAAGAAGAAACAACGCTTAAAAAATTAAAGCAATATATATATAGACAAGAGATGAGAGTTTTTCTTATTTCTTCCAAGTTTATAAAAAAGTGTCTAATATGATATTCATATCACTATTTAAAGAATTATATTGAGGGATATTAGGGGTTGTCATGAGTGATATTTAATCCATTTGAATCGTGGATTAAGATCATGGGAAAGTTATGGAGGTGTTAAGAGTTCATATCTATACATCACGGAAAAAAGTAATGAACATTCATAACTTATGATAGTCTATAACAGTTTCACTTGGACGTCCATATATAATGTGTTTCATTATAAAATTTGTGGGGGAAAAATTGTAGTGAAGAAAAAGTACACAGTTATAATACATATTGATTATGTCTCAATAAAAATATTATCTGGAAAATTCAATGGAACAAAATCTTGTCTAAAGATTAAAGGTAATTCAATACATATTTCATTTGGTATTTCGAAGACAACACATTCAATTCTTGTATATTAGCTTTCAGATTTTGAGATTGTGATACCTTTACTAACAAATCTACTAAATTATAACTTGAAAATATATTTTCATCATTCTTTTGAATAAAATAGCATGAGTGAAAATAACTTATAGTGAAATAAATTTCCTTTTATTCCACCTTCATCATCTATTCATTATTTTTTTATTTTCTAGAAATTATTAAAAAGCTAATTTTGTGAAAGAGTAATATTGTTATGCAAAAAAAGATAAAATGGAATAAGTTTTGTCGAAAAAAGATAGAGAAGTGAATAATGGAGAATTAATAAAAATTAAAATCATAAAAATGATTGAATTTCATGAGACAATATTGAATGTTACTCGATAGAATTTGATATGTTATAATGAGTATATAGAAGAAGACCAGCAAAATGCAATCTCCAGTATTTACTTTCAATTCATAACAAACAAATTTCCAAATACAAAAACCTGTTATGTATTAAATAATGTCACGGGGATGACCAGGTGAATGCACAAAGACATTTTTGTTAGGGGTGTGCATCGGTTCGGTTCGATTGTACATATTATCAGTTTGATTTATCGGTTTTTGATTTTTAAGTATACTAAATCAATAAGATATTTTTATCGATTTTTGATTTATCGATTTTTAATCCTTAACGGTTCAGTTTTTGATTTAACCTATAGGAAAATACTCATAAAATAGAAATAATAGTGACTAACATGAAAAAAAATCGAATCTTAGTTGCAAACAAAAATCCTACATAATGTGTTTTAGTTTACAAGAATCCTCAAGTTTGAACTAAATGTTGTTAGGAGAAATTAAGAGTTTGTATAATTGAAATAATAGGTTTGTTAAGTTGTAAAGATTATATATATATATATATATATATATATATATATATATATTGGGTTATCGGTTTACCCAATAACCAAATAAAAAAAACCGAATCGAACCAATAACCCAATAATTTTTTTTATAAAACCATTAAATAACCGTTAACCCAATAACAATAAACCAATAATATTTTTATCGATTCGATTTATCAGTCGGTTCGATTTTTGCACACTCCTAATTTTTGTAGTCCAAACACTTTCACCGCCAAGTTTACATTTGGCTATTAGAAGTCTTTTTTCTGTTTTGCATTATAAGATACAAATATAATATAAACAAAGTGAAAAAGGAAAAGCAATAAAAATTACTTACTAGTTCTCTTCTAGTACTTTTACTTGGTTTCAATTTTAATTATATAACACATTATTAGTATGAGATTCTGCCATCTCAAAAAAATACTTTTTATAGGTAATAAAGGTAAAAACTTATTTTTTTAAAAAATAATATCAAATCCATCTAAACATGAATTTATTGTCTTAGATGCATCGAACAAAATCTACTTATCTTGAGCATTTGATGCTTAGATCCATTTAAAATTTTGGATGCAATGGGTTGACAGACACCATCAAAGATAAAAGTCAGACATTTAATTAAGACCCTGCTAAAATCATGATATTTCTCCGTCATCACCTCGATAGAGGCTTAAAAAATGGAATATCTTAATGTTAAGGATCCAAATATATTGTGGAATTATTTAAAAGATAAATATGATTACTTGAAGATGGTCGTTCTTCCACACACATTATGAATGAACCCATTTGAGATTACAAGATTTTAAATATATAATCGTGTATTATTCTGTCATATCTTGAATTAAATCACGGTTAAATTTAGATAGAAAAAATATCACAAATCATTATATGCTAGAGAAAACATTCTCCACCTTCTCTGTCTCGAGTATGCTCTGCAACAACAATATCGAGAATGAAATTTAAATAGTATTCTGAATTAGTTTAGAATCTTGTTGTTGCTAAACAACATAATGATCTTTTGAAAAAAAATCATGAAAGTCGGCCTTTTGATACTGCACCATTTTTTGAAGTGAATGCGGTAAATTTTCACCAACTTAGGCGTCAAAGAGGTCCTGGCATCAATCGTGGTTGTGGTCATGGTCAAAGAAGAAATTTCAATCATGGTGATCATTTTGCACTGAATAATAACCTTCTCATCAGCAGTGTTAGAAGAAAGGTGAAAAATCTGAAGCGGTGCAAAAGAAAAAGATAGAAAATAGATGCTATCGATGTGGAGGAAAAGGGCACTGATCACATACCTGTCGTACACCAAGGCACTTGGTTGATCTCTATCAGGCATCCCAAAAAAATGAATGATAATGCAGAAGAAAATTTTATTTTCAAAGATAATATTGAGCCTATGTAATTAGATGTTGAGATTACTTTGAATTTTCTGAAGGAAATGTAGATCACCTTATCAATGATGGATTTGTAATGATCTGGGTATTTTACTTTTCTATTGGTTGTATTAGTTTATATTTCTATTAGTAGTGTTTCTCCAACCTTGTAAATAAATAAAGTTTGTGTAATAGGTTGTTTGCTAGTAATATTATAATGTTTACTTTTTTATATTTTCATCTTGAAGAATATATGGATACTCCTGAAGTTTTATTTGGATCAATGATCAATCACAAGAATATTTATGTAATTAATGGTAGCACAATGCACACCATATTTAAAGATAAGAAATACTTTTCCTACTTGCTTAGAAGAAAAGCAAATCTTACAACAATCTCTGATAATTCAAAATTGATTGAAGGCTCCAAAAGAGCTACTATATTTCTGCCTAAGGGAATGAAACTTGTTATATAAGATGCATTATTCTTTTCTATATCCTTGAGAAACTTGTTAAATTCTAAAGATATCCGTTGAAATGAATATCATGTTGAGACAACAAATGAAATAAATATCGAATATCTTGGCATTATCAAGGATGTCTCAAGCCAGAAATGTGTGTTGAAGAAATTGTCAACTTTGTCTTCTGGCTTATGTTATGCAGAAATTAGTACAGTTGAAGCACACTCTATCGTACATCAAAAGCTTACCGATCTAACTATGTTTGTATTTCGACATGCACGAATAGATCATCTTGGATCAATAATGATGAGACAAATTATTAAAAATTCAAATGAGTTTCCGTTAAAGAACCTGAAGATTCTTGCAAGTGATGAGCTTTCATGTGCTGCTTGTTACCACAGTAAATTGATAATTGAACCCTTTCCATTGAAAGTTGGCGTCAAGTCTCCTCTTTTTTTAGAATGTATATGTGAGGATATATGTAGACCTATTCACCCATCCAGTGGGTCATTCAGATATTTTATGGGCCTAATATATGCATCTTCAAGATGTCTCATGTGTGCCTCTTATCATCTCGTAATGTGGCATTTGCAAAATTACTAACAATAAATAATACGATTAAAGGTGCAATTTTTAAATTATCCCATTAAGGCTATTTTCCCTAATAATGCTGGAGAATTTGCATTTCAAACTTTTTATAATTACTGTGTATTGGTTACGATAAAAATTGAATATCCTACTAATGTTCATACTCAAAATGGCCTCGCTGAGTCATTTATTAAGCGCTTACAATTGATATCAAGAGCACTACTTATCAAATAAAATTGCCCATTACTATTTGGGGTCATGCAATCTTGCATGCAAATATCATTTGTTCATCTCAGACTATCTCATTATAATAAGCACTCTCCGTGACAATTGATCTTTGGTCATGAGTCAAATATTGCTCATCTATGAATTTTGAAATGTGTTGTATATGTGCTAGTAGCACCACCACATCACAATAAGATGGGCCCTAGGAAAGGTTAGGAATATATGTTGGGTTTGAATCACCCTCCATAATTTGCTACCTTAAACCATTGACAAGAGATTTATTTGTTACTCTATTTTTAAATTGTTGATTTGATGAAATAATTTTTTTTTGTAATTAGATGGAGAGAAACATAAACTCAAAAAAATTGCATGAAAAATTTCATCATTATCTCATTTTGACCCACGTACTCCATATATGAACATGAGTTCCAGAAGATCATTCACTTACAGAAACTAGCAAATTAAATGCTAGATGCATTTACTGATTTGAAAAGGATAACTACATCACATATCCTTATAGTGAATGTGCATGTCCGAATTAATGTCCAAAAAGGACTGTTTGCTAGTGTCATAGCTTCTCAATTCGAAATACGCCTGAAGCGTGATGGGCCACTGGTTTTGAAGGATAAAAATCCTAAAAAAAAGCACAAAAATGATAAAGATGACATTGTAAAAGAATCTCATGAAGAGACTCAAGATCTGATTAATCCTGATATTTCGAAAGAAATCAGTGAACTCAAGACTTAAGAGAATAAAGAACTTTTAATAAGTTCTAACGGTGATGAAATAAATTTAGACCGATAAGAGATTATGGTAGAAAATATTTTTTGCATATAATATCGTACTAAATATTATGTAAGACATGAGTACCTTGAACCTTTATTTGCCAAAGAACGTCGTGAAGAAATAACTGACCAAAATGGCAAGAGACAATTCAATTAGAATTGAACTCACTAAAATCGTAGTCCAAATCTCAGATTGTGCAAAATCAATTGGCCATAAATGGATCTTCATACGTAAAAGAAATGATAGCAATGAAATTGTAAAATACAAGGCACACATTGTTTCACAAGGATTCTCTCAAAGACCCGGTGTCGACTATGAAGATGTATCCACCGGTTATGAATGCAATACCATTTTGATATCTCAACGGCCTAGTTATACATGAAAATATTGAATTAGACCTAATGGATGTGATTACAAATTATCTTTATGATTCACCTAATAATGAAATTTACATGAGGATCCAGAAGGATTAAAGATGCCTGAAGCATATAGTTCAAAGTCTTGAAAATTCTATTCAATCATATTACAAAAATCATTATACGGTCTAAAATATCAGAATGTATGTGGTATAATTGTCTTAATGAGTACTTGATAAATGGAGATTATATAAATGTTGTAATTTGTCCTAGTATTTTTATCAAGAAAACTACATCAAAGTTTGTTATACTTGTTGTTTATATTGATGATATAAATCTCATTAAAATTTCAGAATAGGTTCATAAGGCAATTGAATATCTAAAGAAAAAATTTAAGATGAAAGATCTTGAAAATAAATTTTTTGTCATGGTCTGCAGATTAAACATTTTGTAGATGGGGTCTTCATCCACCAATCTGTCTACACCGAGAAGGTTTTGAAATTATTTTACATGGACAAAGCACATTCATTAAGAATTCAATAATTGTTCGATCACTTAAGGTGAGTAAAGATTTGTTCCAACCTCCAAAAGAGGATGAAGAAATTCTTGGTCCGGAAGTACCATATCTCAGTGCCATTAGAGCACTTACGTATATTGCTAAAGCTACAAGGCCTGCTATAGCATTTTCTGTAAATTTGCTAGCAAGGTATAATTCTTCTCCTACACGTAGATACTGAAATTGAGTTAAGCATATATTGTGATATCTAAAAGGGATAATTGGGTTTTTTTTATATACTGACAAAGATAGTGCATATCTTGTTGGTCATACAGATGCAGATTATTGATCTCACATAAGCCTTGATATCAAATAGGTTATGTGTTTACATATGAAGGTATTGCTATATCATGGAGATCTACAAAGCAATCTATTGTTGCTACCTCTTGAAATCATGTTGAGATAGTAACTATTCATAAAGCAAGTAGAGAATGCGTCTGATTGATATCGGTTATCCATTTCATCAAAGAAAGATGTAACCTGAAGTATGATGTCAAGATACCCACCATTCTATAAGAAAACAATGTTGCATGCATAACCCAAATAAAGGGAGACTCTATGTAACTCCCTAATTTTCTGAATCGGAATGCTACACGGTGCTCATGACCCTGAGGGACCACAAGCTAACCCATGATTGATATTTGTACCTGTACACTGCATATATAACGTAATAATGCAAAAAACATGAAAATGTAGGCCATAAGGTTCAACTAAATAAAGATCTGTCAAGACACAATATCCATATGGGTGAAAGATCCCAAAACAACTGAAAACTGAATCAAATATGAACTAAATCTAAAAGCCTCTAAGTATTGTCTGAATAAGGATTTGAAGGAACATGTCTCCAACTAACTCCGTCTAGCAAAACTGAGCTGAAATAATAAATAAAATAAAATAATATCACCCTCAAATGGATGAGGACTCACTGCAACTCTGCGGCTGGATGTTACTGCTGATCTGGAGCTCGTGTATCTAAACCTATGATGTAACATAAAAGAAAGCACCATAGCGCAAATGCGTCAGTACAACTGGAGTATTGAGTATACGAGTGAGGTAGGCTAATGCAAAAGGGTTTACATGCATGTACAATGCTAACTGACTGACTGATATGAACGTGAGAGTGTAAACATGCATACATAGTAACTAAGATTGTGAGTATGTGATAGCTAGATCTGTACCCTAATACATGGTTTACTGATAATTGACATGGCTAAAACTGTAGTTCTAATAACATGGGTGACTATATCTGACAGTCTTAAATCTGATGGAACTATCTGAGTTCCACACTATAACTGAATTTAACTGTGTCTGACAGTCCTGATATACTGATATCTGAAGAACTATCTGAGTTATTTTACTGAGAATGAGTCTGAAACTATGAGAGGTAGTTATTTAACCGACACGCCCCATATAGGCCATTATGGATAAGATGGGGTCCAATCTCTGCCCTGATTGGAAGGGTGTCAATACCGCGCCACTGGTAAGAACAACATGTGAGCAACCCTCATATAATAGGTAACTCTAGTGAGAATGGTGGGAACCCTCATATAACAAGTTAAGCCACCTCATCTACCCTCATATAACAGGCTGCGATATCTTAACCTATGCTGGCTACATAGTTCTGGAATGCAAGGATGACTGCTAAGAATCACACCCTCATATACAGGTGAGTTTCCATCCTCGGGTTCACTCGGTGCTAACTCTTACTCCCATATGAAGAGACTGAACATGATTTAACTGACTGTACACAAGTGGAATTTACTGAATTCCGTTGACTGACGGAGTAGTATTATTATCTGAGAGTTAACTGAGATCATGAGATTTCTGAGGTTTTCTGAGTCATATGACTGACTGGGTTCTATAGATTATAGCTTGACTGAGATTATCGTGACAACATGACATGGCTTTAGGCACACAACTATGTTTTTTGGGTACGAATACCCCCAAGACTCAATAGAAGAAAACTGACACACATGACATGACTTGATCACAAGATTTGAGTCCACAATTCATAGTATCATAACTAGGGGATATCATATTTCATATAGTTATTCAACATCTTAAACATTATAGGGAATGCATAGATATATTTTGTGTACATATTGTATATCTCCATTATCTTGCATGCATCATACCACCACAATAGCAATACATGAAAAGCATGGAATTCATATTGAAGTATGTAGCTAACATGAAATTGTCATTTAGACATCATAGAACCATACAAACATGAATTTCTAGCATCCTAAGCATTTTATCAAACACCTTGCATGCATTCTTTAAGGCATAGGTGGATTTCATACTTGCACCATATTAAACCACCTAAAGTTCATAGTTTTCAATTAACAAACATATATATTCCATGAGAACACCTTTAGACATCACGTTGAAACTTAAACAACAATCGTCAACATGTACATACTCATACCACCACAAAAAGTTTACAAAATGATATTTAAAACATGGTTCTTGAGCTCTATGAACGGATTGGATCCATAGATGAACACTACGCATACCTTAGTGATTGAATCTTGAAAGAGATCTAATGTTCCTGAAGGTTCTTGAAGAAATCCTTAGGCTTGCCCTTGATTTTTCTTGACTAGGGTTTAACCCCTTTGGGAAAGAATGTTCTTATTCCTGAGGAGATGATCTTGAGAGGACACCCTAATCTTGTGGTTGAAAGTGTATGAGAGAGCTTTTTGAGATGTTTTAACTAAAGAGAATGAAAGATAATACATTCCTTGAGGGTTATAAGTTATGGGAAGTGAAGAAAAAAAGACCAAAATACCCTTATGAAATAAGTTCCTAGTTGTTGAAAATAATAGCTGATGATATTTGTGACAAGGCGTCAAAAATGTCGTCATACAGAAGCTAAAATTGATGGTTTTTGCCTAAGTCTGACGACCTTCGTGGTAGGGCGTCACAAATGTAGTAAGTTACCATGAATATCGTCACTTAGGAGCTGATTTCTGCCTAAGGCTGACGACTTTCATGGTAGGGCATCACAAATGTGGTAAGCTACTACGAATGTCATCACACAGGAGCTGGATTCTGCCTAAGGCTGATGACCTTCGTGGTAGGGCATCACAAATGTTGTAAGCTACCACGAATGTTGTCACATAGGAGCTGGTTTCTGCCTAAGGCTGACGACCTTCGTGATAGGGCCAAATGTGGTAAGCTACCACGAATGTCGTTACACAGTTTCCAGCCTGACATGCTGGAGTAAAATAGGAATAACTCTTTTCTCCGATATCGGATTTAGGCAAAATTAGTATCTTTGGAAAGATAATTCAATTATCTATCTGTTGATAGGTCATGAGCTCAAAATTTCCAAGTATAATGAGAGATATGCTCGTTTGAAGTTGACTATACCAATATTCTTCTTAAGAATTCAATCGGTAAGGAATGTTTTGATTCGTCTGGGAGTTATTTGAAGCCTTAATATACATCTAACTTACTCATAAAACTATAAAAGAACCATGATGTACTATGCATGAGCTTGGTACATGGCTCTAATATTGGTTTAGATTTTTCGGGGTATTACACTCTATAAAAGGAGATAGAATGAAATATATCTTACCAAAATTATTTTTCACACATGATATCTAGTGGATTGGTGATATTGTTGTACAATAAATTCGTTCAAGTAACAATCCAACAGATTTATTCACTAAATCTTTACCAACTTCAACTCTTGAAAAGATGGTACACAAGATTGGAATATGGAGACTTAATCGTCTGAATCGTGGTCTTCATTAGAGGGAGTAAGAATATGCAGTGTACTTTTTTTCTTGACCAAGATTTTATCTCACTGGATTTTTCTAATAAGATTTTTAATGAGGTAACATTTAAATTTGTGTTCACTAAATTATTTTTTACATGACATCCAAAGAGGAGTGCTATATATATTAAATAATGTCGTGTGGATGACCATGTAAATGCACAAAGTCATCCTTGTAGTTCAAGCACTTTCACTGCTTGTATATTAGCTTGGTAGCTAAGTTTACATTTGGCTATAAAATATCTTTTTATTGTACATTGTAAGACACAGAAATAATTTGGTTTCAATTTTAATTACATAAAAAACCATCATTCTTCCTCACATATACTATTTTTATTTTTGATGGAAATCACTACTATTTCTTCTTCAGATATGAAAATCAAGGTGAACATCTACTATTACATTGACTTATATTTCGACACAATACTTAATCGCATTACCTCTATTTTTAGATTTTGATTATCTGTTGTATCATGTGTTAACTCCATCTTTCAACTACATTTGGAAATTCAGTACCTACTTTTTAATATGATCTTCGTGTTTAGCATAAATCATGTCATTATAGTCCCTTGATTGAAGGCCTTTTTCCTGTTTTCTTTTCTCATCTTGATAAGGGTTGGGGATACAGGGCCTTGAGACTCAGACCTTTTGATTTGGGTACAATAAATTCTATAGTTTGGATTACAATCGTTAATGGCTATGAGTAGGATTATATATGTAAAAATAAGTAGTCAAGGGTTTTTCAATTTGAATTTTGTGCTTACATAAAAAAACCAATTATATTTGAAAACAAATAAGTTGTATTTATTACTATCCTAGTGTGTAATATAATCTCGATTCTTTCTATAACCCCTCTAAACACTATATGCGCTAATATAGGCTCGAACCAAACAAACCAAAAGAAAATGGGAGACGATCGTCCTACCACACCTTCTCCCTCAGTTCTGTGAGGCTTCCTAAAAACAACAACGCTAAATTCAATTTTTGTTTGTTTATATTTGTTGATTTTGATTTTTTTTCCGAAGGTTTGTTTCACAAGAGTTGTGTTTTCAGTTATGAAACTTAATATTCTTATTATATTTATTATTGCAGAAAAAAAGCATGAAGAACATTGGGATATCTTGTTTATCAGTCTAGGATAGGTATAAATTTTATACTTCTTCGGTGTTGCACTTGAAAATCACTCTTGTTCCTTCTGCTATTTTCTTCTCTAACATTAGTATTTATCTGTATTCTTTTGTTTGGTGCCTCCATGATTTTCTTATTCTCAACCATTTGGAAAAAAATTTCATATGTGTCTATACTGCTCCATTATGGCCCTAGATTCAATTAGTCAACTACGTGTCGTTCTTAAACAAGTTTGGGTTGGGTAAATATATCATTCGAGTCCTCAAAAAATGAATATATCATCCGAGTCCATTCTGCTCTATTTGGACAATTTCATTCCATAACTATATCAGTTGTCTTTTGAGGGAAATTAGGGGTTATTAAAGTCTCACATATTCCTGTATAGATATATAACTCCCGAACTGTTAAAGAGACTCTTGGCAAGCATTAAACTTAATGCAAGTATAAAGAGACTCTTGGCAAGCATTAAACTTAATGCAAGTATACCGATAGTTACTGGCCTTAGTCCTAGATTACTTAAATGAATCCTTTGTTGCGGGATAAGACGACTATTCCGGTGCTAGAGGATATGCTTCAAGTATATATGATGGATTTTGGTGCTCATTGAGATTAGTTGTCATCCTTGGTGGAGTTCGCAGATAATAACAATTGGAATGGTACCAATTCTTGTCCTTAGTGGAGTTCGTTTATAATAATAGTTTCCATTTCAACATTCAGATGATGCCTTTTGAGGCTTTATATGGGTGGATGTGTAAATACCTCATTCGATGGTTTGACTTATTTAATGTGAGGCCTTAGAGAATAGATTTGTTGACGGAGTCGATGGATCATGAGAGATTGATTCAGTAAAGGCTAGTGGCTGCCTAAAGTAGGTAGAAGAGTTATACCGATCGTCGAGTCAATTATGTTTCTTTCTTTCATACCTTAAATCCCACTGAGACGAACATGCACCTGATGTCCTAAAGGATCGAGAGAAAAATTTTATAACTTGTGCTTACCATGCATGTAACTATGATAATTATGAGGTTATGATGAGTATAAGAAAGATGATCGAATATGTAATCAACATAGGTAGGACTAAAATGGATGTGCATGACTTGGCCTATGAAGCCTCTATTAGTAAATGACAAGATACCACTGCGCTTTACTTTAACATTAGTCTACAAAGACTCTAAAAGATAAAAAACTTAGCTTAGGTTGGGAAAGGAGCCCATCATACCCTTAACTATAATAAAATATCAAAATACATACTAAAGATCAGCAAAACCCTGATTTAACTTGGAGATCACCAAAAGTCATTGAGTATCTTATGCTTCTATTGGTGAGATCTATTAGCTGGAGTACTTGTACTTGCAGCATGAAACACAATGTCTTTCATTCTGAACATCAGTATGAAAGAATATACTAAATATGTTAGTCATAAAGTAACCATATGTAAAACATAAGCTCAAATAAAATTAGGTTCAAATGTATAGATAACGATAGAAGACCACCTTTGCTTATGCTTATGGAATTGTGTACGTTACTTTTTTCTTTACTTTGGATCTTCTTTGATTTATAAACTTTATAAGGAATGTGATATAAATGACCAACTGATCCTTGATAGATGGCGATGACTTACTCTAGCCATTTTTACCCCAATGGTACGGTCCTCATAAATACATAGATTCATATCGGCCCATGCTAGGCATTAAACCCTAAGCTACCACCTATAAATACATCAACTGGGATCATCCCATTATAGGTATTAACCCCTGATATGCTACCCATAAATACATTAATTGGGATCAACCCATGCTAGGATTTTGCCCTTAAGTTGCCAACCCTAAATGCGTCAATTAGGATCGGCCCGTGCTTGGCTTTTGCCCCTGAGCTACCACCCATATATATGTAAATTTAATTTTGGGATCAATCTATGTAGGCTCTTGGTCCTTGGACTGCCACCCACGATATATAGATTCACTCTACCTTGTTCCTTTAATCTTTGAGATTGTTCTCTTAGTGGTCATAAACTTTTTGATCTTTGGTACTATGGACCAATAGTGAAGACATGTGAATAAAATAATTTAGGCAACGTCAATGACATAGAAAGAAAAATATAACTTCAATATCATACTTAAGAACTTGTATGACTCAACCTCATTGGGAATAAATGTAAGACCCCGCCAAATTTCAAGCTTAATTAAGTTCTTTAAGCTTGTCAAAGGGTCCCAGACTTAGAATATTTAGCTAAGTATTCCGACTTAGTTATATTTTTAGCCTTCAAAAGTTGGCGCTCTTACTTTGCGACCTTAATGTCCTTTAAATGTCTATATTTGAGTTAATCCATAATCAGGAAGGTCAATAGGTGAACCCGGACAAGTTTTGGATTTTTCGGACTTCGTTTGAAGCTCCTTTAGAATCCCAAAATAGTGAACCAATGCAATCTTGGCACATCGCATCGACTATCGAGTTGGTTAATATTTTTTCATCTACCAGCGTCAAATTCCAGTAGGTCGATGCTAACTTGGTGCGACGCATTGGATATCGCATCGATCTATGCTTTGGTAGTGCAATTATCAATCATTAAAAGAACGCATTTTTGGCGGTATTTGGGTCTTTTCCCCTCGACCCTCAGCCCCTAAAATACGAAATTTAATATCCTAGAGAGCAAATAAACACTTTCTTTCTCAATTTCTCAAGAACAAGCCTTAGGATTTTTAATTTCAAATCAAGAACTCAAGATTCCTCGATTAACTTTAAAAAATTCTTCAACAAAGGTATGTAAAGTGTTCATCCAAGGGTCCCTTCCATCCTTGGAGTTCAAAAAACTTCTTTTAAAAGCATGAATTGTGATTTTCATGCTGTGGGTTTGAATTTAATCATGTTGATGCTGTGGTATGTGTTCCAAGTTAAAATCTTTATGAATTTCTTTATTTTATGATAGCATATAAGTTGGATTTTGATTCTCTTATATGGAAACCCTTGAATTATGAAGTCATGATGTATTAGCATTATTGTTCATGCCCAAGTATAAAGCTACACCTACTATGTGGTTGGGGAAAATGCTAAATTGAGATTATGGTGCTTTTATGATCCTTTGGTGGTCTAAATGATGAACTTATGATACACCCATATGTTCACAATGTCCTCCATGCTAAAGTTATACCTGGTATGTGTTTGATGGAATGCTCATGAGATTGGTTTAATGAAATTATGATGTGTTAACATGTATTCCTAATCATGTGCGAGTTCATGACTTTCAAGTGAATGATGAAATGCCTCATAGATTGTATTGTGAGTTGTTGACTATTGTTAAGTATTCAATAACTATCATGTCTTATTACTTTCATGCTATCGAGTCCTAGGGGTATTTAATACTCGATAATTTTGCTGTGTGCTTAGAGCCAGTGTCAATTACAGAACAGTCTCAGTCATGTCATGATCAGTAGTACTCTAGTTTAGTTACAGAACTCAGGAAAAATCAGTAAACTCAGTCCAACTCAGTAAATCAGTACAATCAGTAACAACCAGTCACTCCTAGTATGAACTAGGAAATCAGTCCAGTGTCTATTCAGTTGGGAGTAGGATTCAGTACCGAGTGAACCCAAGGATGGGGACTCACCTATTAGTTGAGGGTGTGATCCTTAGAAGTAATCCTTGCATTTCAGAACTACATAGCCAGCGTAGGTTGAGACATCAAAACTTCCAGATGAGGGTTAATGAGGTGTTTTAACTTGTCAGTTGAGGGTCCCACTATTCTCATTTGAGTACCTTCTAGATGAGGGTATCTCTTCAGTGTCTTTACCCATGGCACGGTACTGACGTCCTTCCAACTGAGGTTACAGGTTGGACCCAGAATCTATTCAGAAAAAGGGGCATGTTGGGCTCAGTCTCAGTCTTCAGTAAAGAACTCAGATAGTTCTACAGATTTTAGGACTGTCAGATACAGTCACTCGGCTCAGTACAGAACTCAGCTAGTTTCACTAGAATCAAGACTGTTAGACACAGTCACTCAGTAAACAGTATGTCAGTTATAAGTTACATCAATTAATCAGTATTCAGACTCAGTATTATGTATTATCATGATTTTAGTTACAGTTCACGTATTCATACATGTACTCTCATTCAGTCATACTCATGTTATTCAGTTGTAATTGTTCATGCATATAAACCCTTGCATTCAGCCTTACCTCACTTTGCATACCATTATATTCACACGTACTGACGCATACTTTTCTTTTACGCTATGGTGTTTTATACCATAGGTTCAGACGCATGGGCCCCAAAGCATTCTTAGCGGTTCAGACGCTCAGCAGACAGAGCTATGGTGAGTCCTCATAGTTAGAGGACATGTTCATTCATTTAGTATTTCAGTCTATTTCAGTAGTCAGAGTTAGTTGGGAACATGTCCCATCAACTCCACAGTTCAAACAGTTTTAGAGGCTTTTCAGACTAGATGTTCAGACAGTATTCAGTATTTTAGATTCTAATATTTTATCAGATTTTATCATTTTTCTTTATCAGTATTATAGTTTTGAACCTTATGGAATTTCAGACTATTAGTCCAAATTATACAGTATTATTACTTAGTTATTGCAGCAGGTACCGGTCATGGGTTAGCTTGTGGTCCTTTAAGATTATGAGCACCGTGTAGCATTCAGGGTACTAGATTCGGGGCATTACAATAAAGAATATTCATAAATGAGCCATGAAGATATATGATAAATGAGGACATTTAGAAATGAGCTATTAAGGTGTATAAATAGCGAGCAAGTGATCTTACATAACATACGACAATTGTGGTAGATTCAAATGATCTTACATAGCACATTGAAATTGAGGCAGATTCAAGTGTTAAAATTTAGATATTTCAAACATGGGAATATGTGAATATTAAGTGGAGATGTGTAACTCCTCAAATGAAGAGGTAATGACTATATAATAACTACTTTGTAGGTCATGATAAATGAAAGGATAAATGTGAAACATGAGGCATATTCAACTCTAGAACAAATACATATTCCAAGTATGCACATATAAGCTGCATAATTTAACAAGTAAAAGCTCTGTGTAGTAAAACTATAGCCAAACACGACGGAAGTGATATTTAATGAAAGGAAAATGTGAACGTGTGAGCTAATGAATTATATGACCAAATAGACAATTGGGGTAATTTGGCAGTGTATGGATAGATTGTATATCCAACATATAAACCTCTTAACATGTCTAATGTAGGATCTTATTAACTCATATAAGAGAAACATATGTAACACTTTGACATAATTTTGAGACCATGTTAAGTAGGGAAAAGGGCCATTAAATGTAGTGGAAATTATACCCGCCACAAAGTATCTTTTACCATGAAAATTATCTAGGACACTCACTTTGTTGGTTGAAAATTATAAGACTTCATTATAAAGAATGTGAAATAGAATAGCCTTACATACTTGGTTTATGTTTTATGTCCAGTACAACTATCATGAGACAATCTGTATTTTATGGCATTAATCTACAATGAAATATGTGTTAAAGCTAGTATTAATAGTCAATTGATCTTAGGCATATTTATACACCTAAGCATTGTTATCTATGCAAATTTTGCTTAGTTTTGAGGATAACTTGATATGCTTAATAAAGTATAAACTATGTATTTTGTGCTAATATACATGTGTAGAATGTTTAAGTTTCATTTGAAGTAAGTGAAGAGTCAAAAGAATCTAATAAAGTTTATACAAGAAAATGAATCTGGCTAGCCTAAGCTATGCTTGTTCTGGAGTACTTTGATGAGCTTTATTGTGTTGTATGGACAAAATTTAGTTATGAGATTTGGTAGGAGACCATTAGAGGATATATTGAAGCTAAATGAAGTATACAAATTAACCACAAGAAGTGGTGAAAATAAGAAACAAGCGGACGAGAAGAAAAAAGAAAAAATATGATGAATCGTTATCTTGAGAAGGGGGCTTTGTACCACACCCCCATAGAATGAGAGGGGGCCTTGAGACGCAGACCCTAGGGTTAGGGGACACTGTATTTATCATGATATGGTAATATACCACACCCCCTTATCTATGCGATTGGCCATGCAGTGCAAGCCCCCTTCCCCGGTCATATAAAAGTTGGGTTTTTACTCAACTAAGTTGGGGTCAAAAGTTGTAAATGCATATATTTCTTATGGGGAAGCATATATTTCGTGTGGGGAAGCATATGAACGACCTAAAGCATTATATAAGCATTAATTAGCCACATTTACATGATACTCATGGAACAACACAAAATTGGATAGAGGAGAAGGAATCAAAGGCTCTACTCTAGGGTTTTTCTTCCTTTAACTTTTAATTTCTTGTAGTTTTACTTATGAACTCCTTAATAGTGATTCTTTGTATGACTATGAGTGTCTAAACCCCCACTTTCTAGGATTGAGGATGCAATATAATTTCTTAATTATGGTTTTATAGTTGGTTTATATGTTTATCATGTCAAGTGATTGTTCTTTTGTTCTTGGTTTACTATTCTAAACAGTCATGAACTTCAGGATAAATTCAAGTCTCAAAATGAATTGATCATAGGAGTGGAGGGATGGAATGAAGAATGTAGGGAGTATGGATTATATCGTTAATTAATTTAATACTAACTGTTAAAGGATGACTTGTGGTTAGGATAGAGATATACCTAAACCCCCACTTGGTTAATGAAACGAAATGAAAGTTCATGCATCTAAATTAGAGACTCACAACCATGTTCAACGATGTAGTTGTGAGATTAATTATGACTTAGAGGGTTATCATCCCAGAGTTATATTATAAACCTCGTAAACCTATAATCATGATATACACCAACACCGGCAAGAAAACATAGTTGTGCATGAATTTAAAGCAGATGACTCAACCCTAGATTTCTCCATATATATTGTTTATAATACAAGTTTCATATCGTTGTTATTTTTATTATTTCATTTATAAGAAAATAAAACTCAAACTCTTTTTTGTTACAAATAATATTTGTTTAACTTAAATTGGAACACTAGAATTGGATCGTTTGCTAAATACCAAGTCATTGTTGGGTCGATCTTTGGCTCATAAGAATCATTTTACTTATAAACTAAAAAAGTGACTCGTGGAGATGCTACTATGATTATGTATTGATTGTAGGCTTCTTTTGGCTTATTTATAGGATTCATATAACTTCCATAGTGCTTTCAATGGTCTCCTATAATATCTCATAACAAACATCAGTTCATACAACACAGTAGAGATCATCAAAGTACACTAGAATAAGTATAGCTTAGGCTAGCCTAACTCATTTTATCACCTAAACTCTATTTTGTTCTTTGACTCTTGACTTGTTTCAAATATAACTTAAACACTCTGCAAATGTAACTTAGCATACTAAAAGACAAATACACATCTTATACTTTATTAAGCACATGAAGTTATCCTCAAAACTAAGCTAAACATGTGTAGATATGATGCTTAGGTGTATAAATACGCCTAAGATCACCAGAGCCTTGTTAGTCTTCAAACAAATCTTTACACTAGGCTTAACCAAGTAAAATTCTGCATCACTACTTGAACAAAGACACTCAAGGTAACACTACGATGACTATGACACTCAACAAAGAGATCATATGAATCACCTATCCATCATTATACATGAGCCCTTATCACAAGAGAGTCATTGTTATTCACTCACAAATTTTTAAATTATCACAATAATAGGTGTAAGAATCAAATTTCTCTCACTTTCGCATAGAATTCACACGTCATACAAGATGAAACCATAAGCTTGACCATAGTGTAGTACTCCACTAATATCAGAATATCAAAGCTCAAGATCAATTAGGATTTTAAGGGTTGTAATGCAGGCTAAGTGACGGGAAGGTACCATTCCGGAAAGTAATAGTGACTATCTTCCCTAAGAACTTTAATACATCACACTTTACATTAAAATCATCTCCAACCAACCTATTTTCCACCATTTTTATCTTCCCACCTCTCTTTTATTTTGCCCCATCTCTTTAAGCTAGCTTACGCATCTTTAGTAGGAAGTATTCACTACCAAAAAATGATTCACTTTTGATTAATTTTTATTTTCAATCAATACACTACTCCTCCAACAACACATAAACTATTTAAACACACCCATACTATTTTGGGGCTTTAATTTCACTTTTTCCTTCATCAATTTTACACTCCTTAACATCTTAATTTTTCAACAAAGCACTTAGGAGTTTTTGGATCAAATTAAGGTCAACTGAAATAAAAGAAATAAGCTGCATATGATTTTACCAAAGAATAGGCTAAAGGCTCAACGAGGCTAACTAAGGTCATCCGAAAAGGGTAAATAGAAAAGGTATAAAACATGGTTATCAAAGAGATGCGTGTATCTTCCCCTAAACTCAACATTCTTATTACAATTTATAAACACACCGGGCAAGTTATAGACATCAATATGCAAACATAAAATATAACAAAAACCTCAACACACATGATACATGTTCAAATCAAGAAGGATCTCTATAGACTCTCATCCAAGCAATAACAAGAATTAAAATTAAGCCAACTTCTTACAAGAGTCAAATAAATGAGCCTAGGTATCTCAAAAATAGTCATTCAACTCATTACACATCATTCCATAAAATTTAACATCACTTGCAACAAGTAATCATATATAGTCATAGCTAGAACATCTCTATTTATTGCTAATGAAAAAATTTTAAAATTACTCCTAAAAATCAAAAGGGATGTTGGATTCAAAGGGCTTCACCTAGAAAAAGAACCATAAAGAAAAATTGAGGGGGTTGAAATGTGCTACTACTAAACAGACCAAACAACAAGAATTAAAAATTGAAAAAAGATAAAATATTTTTGTACTTTTAAAATTTAGTCAAAAAATAAAAATAAATAAAAATGAAAATCCTATAGCACACTTTACCCTAAACTAATTGAAAGATTTCCCGCCCCACACATAAAAGCATACTTTGTCCCCAAAGTATAAATAAAAGAATAAGAATACGCTCTAAAGCCTCTAGGCCTGGCTAGTAGCATCATATCCATCAAAGCTGTCCGAAGGATCCCACACTTTATTTTTTTCATTCTCCTTAGCTAAGATATGAGGTACTCAAGCTTTCCTTCAACTTATCAACACAAACCAAAACCCAAACAAAAGGTGATATTAAAGAAAAACTAAAAAATATAAATAACTACTTTAACTTGGGTTGCCTCTCAAGCAGCGCCTGGTTTATTATCGTAATATGACTCAAATCAAAATTATCATCCACATTCTTTCATTCCTTTCCTCCTTATTGGGGCCCATCTTCTCCTTCTTTTCTTACCTCTTGAGTGCTCACAATCAAGGACTACAATTTTTCTTACACTCACCCTTTCAGGATTCCCTTCAAGATTGTCAAGTTCTAGCTTATTTTTCACTTTGGATACCTTCATAAAAGTGTTCGAAGAGGCAATAAGTAGTTTACTCTCCTCCACCCTACACTCATCCAATTCTATCGCTACGATCATACATAGATATCTATAATGCGAGGGTGTGTTGAGTGTTTTGTATACTCTGAAAACCACCTCTTCATCATTTAATCTCATCTTGAGTGTGCCTCTCTTATGTCTATCAACTTTTTTCATAAACAAGAATGAACATCCCAGTATGATTGGTACCCTTTATCTACATCATATTCAAGAATAATAAAGTCGGCAAGAATAGTGGACTTACCAACCTTGATGATAATATCTTCTATGATTTCTTTAGGGACCACTCTGATTCTATCTGTCATTTATAGCACGACTGAAAAAGGATTTGGATTTCCTAAACCCAGTGTTTTAAGTACAGAAAGGGGTATAAAATTTACACTTGCTCCCAAATCCCTAAAATCTTGGTCAGCATCACTTTCACCAATTTTTATACGGAGGGTGAAACTCCTAGAGTTCTTGAGCTTATTGGGAATCTTGCTCATAACCACAGAACTGCTCTCTTCAGAAAGTGCTACAATCTTAATATCTCCAATCTTTTTTTTTACCACATCTTTTAAGTACTTAGTATACTTGGGTATTTCCTATAAAACATATAACAAATAAAGGTTAATGTGAAGCTTTTTGAATGTATCAAAGAAGTTATTAACACAATCACCCTCTTCAACTTTCTTCAGTTTTTAAGGGAATAGTTGTGGTGATCTATCCTGAGATAGATTAATGAACTTTTAATTTAGGTACTCAGACTTCCTCTTTTTATCAAATTTTTTGGCTTTCACTTGATTTTTTATGTACTTTGGTGTGCTTAACTCTGCCTGCACCTCATTATTTTTCCTTAGAGGTGCATCAACCAGGTATCTACCACTCTTCAAGGTAATTTCCATCACTTATTTTGGGTTTTTTGTATCACTAGGAAAGCATCCTTGAGGTCTTATGTTTTGCTCCTGAGTTAACTTCCCAACTGTGTCTATAAGATTGTCTGAGCCAACTGATAATTTTTTATCTCTATAACCATTTTCTTGGTTGGCCAGAATTATTTTCAAAGTCTCTTTTATATTGATGGCATGTGTATTGGTTTGCATACCTTGATGCTGCTAAAACTATTGAGGTTAGACCTGACTATTGCCTCAGAGTAGTTGGGTTGACCCTGCCAGTTATGATTGTAGATTTTTCTATAATTCTGATTCCCTTTTTATGCATTGCCTACAAAATTCAGCAATTATTAATTTGATCCACATAAATCTGCAAAGTGACCACTACCACCACAAAGTTCACACCATGTCCGACCTTGTTGAATTACATTAACCTGGGCTTGAGATTGAGTCACACCAACTTAATGAACTGAGTCATCATATGGTTCTTTAAGGAGGCTATTTGTTTAGTTAAGGCTGTTATACCATCTACCTTAATCATATATGCAGGTTTTTCCATCACACTTCCAGATATGTTACTTTACCACTCTGGATTACCTTGTGTAATTCGATTAAGGGGAGTATACATATCATCATAGGTTTTATCCAAAGTCTAACCACCTGTTAAATTTAGCAAAATCTTTGTATTATGGTCAAGAACTTTAACAAAAGTATGAGCTAATACCTAATTTGTCTATTGGTGATATGAGAAATCTCTGAGAAGAGACTTGAATCTCTCTTGTACGTTATAGAGATTTTTATCTGGATGCTATTGGAAAATTAAGATCTCGCTCCTCAACTTTGTAGTTTTTCCAGATGAAAAGAATCAAATGAGAAAATTCTTTGCTAAGTCGTCCCAAGTTATGATTGAGTTTAAATGTTGTGACTTGAAATATTTCTTTGTTTTCCCCAACAGTTAGAGTGGGAAAAGAGTGAGCCTCATGTAATCTGTGGAGACTCCAGTAGAAATAAATGTGTTACTGAACTCCAAGAAGTTAGGTAGATGAACCTGTGGATCCTCATGTGGAAACTTGTAAACTACTTATTGTTCCGCGACAACTGCACTACATTTTTCTTAAGCTTAAATCAACCTCTTATGTTTAGTTTTTGGATAATAGAGGTCACATTGGTTACAAGCGGGGCTGCCACTTTGTGCACTATCCTGTGGGCTGGTTGTTCAACACTCATTACTGTAGATAAAGTCTGATCCTTCTATAATTATAGGGTTGGATAGAGAAGTGTTGCTTCTCTCCTCAACTGGTGCAAGTGTTGCTCAAGTTTGGGATATGGTTCAACCAAATCCCTTTCTTTTGTTAGTTCAAGATTTAAATCTATTCCTACAAATTCAGTAGCTAAGACCAAGTTGTTAGAACTTATCAAACACAATCGTAAGAATAAAAATTAGAATGCTACTAATTTTTCAAGTCCTCAGAAAAAATGATAAAAAATTCTTGTGTCCAATTTTACATGAAAGTATACATGGTCAAACAAGTAGTAAAGTGACTCTTACGAACCAAATATCGATCCCGCAAGGATTTGGTGTTTAGAAGATGATCCATATCAAGTATTCATATTCAACTTAAGAAAGTGTTATTTGCAATCAAAAAGAGTTTTGTGTTTTTTTTAATAAACTAAATTATAGAAATAACAACGATATAAGACCTAGATTGTAAATAATTTATGGAAAAATCCAGGGTTGAGGCCTCTACTTCACATTCATGAATAACTATGGTTTCTAGTCAGTATTGGTGTTTATTGTGATTAGTGATTTACAAGGTTGATAATATAATTCGAATATGGTCACCCTCTAATTTATCTACTCAAATTAGTCTCACAGCTACATCGTTAGCGGAGATGTGAGTCTCTAATTTGGATGTACTAAGTTAGCTTCCTGTTTTATTAACCAAGTGGGGCGTTTAGGTATATCTCTATTCTAACCGTAAATAATCCTTTAACAATTAATGTTAAATCAATTAAAGATATGATCCACACTCCCTATGTTCTTCATTCCATCCCTCTATTCCTATGGTCAATTCATTCTGAGAGTTGAATTTACCCTAAAGTTCATGACTCTTTAGAATAGTAACACAAGAATGAAAGAACAATCACTTGACATGTTAAATATATAAACCAACTATAAAACTATAATTAAACAAATATGTTGTAGCCTCAACCCTAAAAAGAGAGTGTTTAGACACTCATAGTCATATAAAGAATCATCATTAATATTCCATAAGTAAAACTACAAGAAACTAAAAGTTAAAGGAAGAAAAACCCTAGAATAGAGCCTTTGATTCCTTCTCCTCTCTCCAATCTTGTGTTATTCTAAAAGTATCATGTAAATTTTGATAAGTAATTATTATATAGTGATTAAGGTCATTCATATGCTACCCCATACAAAATATCTGCATTTACGACTTTGCCCCAACTTAATTGAGTAAAAGACCAACTTTTAGATATTCTGGGGGGGGGGGGGGGGCAACGCATGTCCAGTAGCATGGACAAGGAGGGTGCAGTGCAGTCCCATAGAACGAATAAGATAGTGTGAGCACACCCTAGGGGTGCATCTAAAGCCCCCTCCCATTATATGGGGGGTGTGGCGCAAGGTCCCCTCCTCTGGGTGGGGATTTATCCAATATTTGCTCTCTTCTTCTCATCAGCTTGTTCCTTATTTACCCATTTCTTGTGGATTATTTGTAGGCTTAATTAGAATTCCATAGCTCCTTTCCAATGGTCTTCTAAAATAGATCATAACAAGCATTAGTCCATATAACACAATAGAGCTCATAAAAGTATATTAGGACAAGCATAGCTTAGACTAACCGAACTCATTTTTCATCTAAACTCTATTTTATTCTTTTGACATTTTACTTGTTTCAAATGCAACCCAAACACTCTACACATGTAAATTAGACAAAAATATGCAGATACACACTTTATAATTCATTAAGCACATCATGTTTCCTCAAAACTAAGCTAAACGCTAGTATATAATGACGCTTAGGTGTATAAATATGCCTAAGATCATCATCCCACACTTAGGCTATTTGACTTCACCAAAATAGTAGTTAGACAATAACCCTTGAATAATTGTTGTATAAGTAGCCCCCATATTTTCACATAATATACAACCATCCTATAGGATTAGATACTGCCTCCCAACATAATACCTCCAAAATAGCCATTAAACAATTCTCAAACTCTATTACACAATAGTAAAATATGAACAAATGGCTTACAGTCATTGTCTATGAATTTTGTAACAACACATCCATACTCTCCTACCTAATTTTATATAAAAATAGGGATTAAACAGGACAAAATTATACCTATATCTCTGAAATTTATTCTCTTATTTTGTACTCTTTCAAGATGTTAAAATTCCTTTCAAATTTAACCAAAGAAGGGAGAAATCCTTTAGGAGTTAATGGAGAGTAGGACTGCCAAACTTGAAAAGAGGTATCTTATACCTTAAACTTAAATAAAATAATTTTCATAACCATCCATGGAAAATTAAATTAAATTACATACCTGAATTAATTTACTTACCTTAGCATGAGAGAAGAAAGAAAAACTCAAAAACCCTAGAGGAATATAGGGAATACTGGTTAAAGCCAAGAGAGAACTTGAGAGAACATAATCGGAGCTGAATATTTGTTAGATAAAATAAAGAGAGAAAAACCAACTCATCTTTACCTTATAAGGACTCTTTCAACTGCCTCTTTGTTGCTCACTTTGGACCATAATTTGGTCAAGTATGGGATGCACCTGCTTGGCTATTTTAATATAGTCATAAAGTCCACGTAGGTGATGAACCTACTTGGTTTATTTTAAGCTTTTGTTTTATCTAGGCTTAACAATATTGGGCCTTGGGCAGATTGGGGGTTTGAGCTGCCCATTCTCCTTCTTCTCAGTCACTTAATTTGGGATAGATTTGTCAAGTAAGAGATGGATGTACTTGGGCCTATAAATAACTAAAATATTCTTAGTAGGTGATGCACCTACTTTGTTCTTAGGTTGGTCTATAAATCAAAGTAGGTGATGCGCCTACTTGTCACCTACTTGCTTAATTTAAGTCAAGCAAGCAACTAACGTATTTTATTTGATATTTTAGATCTTAACTCCATTACTTTAACTTAACACTTATATCTTCTTGTCCAATTTAAACCTTAAGATAGAATACCACCTTACTATCTAGTGTTTAAATACTTCAGTCGAGTTGACTTGGCCAAATACATGCTAAAACATATGGGGCATTATAGTAACCTCTATTTCTAGTTTAATCATTTACAAATAAACTAATAAACTTGATCAATAACCTATATAATGAGGTTACATCATATCTCATATGACTATAGCATCAAACACCACGAATATGAGGTCTAAGTATATTGATTCAGTGAAGGTCCTAGAGAGATTACCTTATTTAGGGGGCTACTTTAAAGGTTGAGTCCAATATGAAGCGTATATACCCCTATTTTTTTACCACTTTAGGTATTTGTTTTGCTTGTTAGTTTGAGGATGAACTAATAATTTAGTTGTGGATAATATAACAACCGTATTTGTGATTTTTTCCTTTCTATATATTTTGACCGTTTTACCCTACCTTGTAGTTGTTGAATGCTATGTGTGAGTTGTGAAAATAGTTGACACGATGTTCGATGCATTTGACAGTGATTTGGGAGAGTTTGAGACTATTTGAGGTTTTAAAAGTCATTAGTTTAACTTTGGTCAATATTTTGGGTTCTGAGTACTAGATGGCGATTTGGACAGTCCTATTAGATCCAAATATCAATTTTGGATTAAGAGTATAGTTATTTTCGGTCTTGAGCCTTTATTTTGTAATTTGACCCTTCTTTCAGAAACTGATTACCATAAGCCTAAAATGGGTCTGAGGTTGAATTTATTATGAACGACCTCTTATCAAAATTTTTACTTTGTCATTGGGTCCGAAACATCAGCATATACAGTTCATCCTTTTTGGTCCCAAATAAATCTCAATGATCCTTTTGAAGACATTTCCATACTTGGTTTCAGTTAGTGCACAACAGTTTCTAGCACATGATTTCTTCTTCTCATTTGCAACCCCTCCTGTGACATTCATGAAGATTATTTGGCTAGTGCATCATGATTGTGTGGTGGGATCATTGCATTCATGATGGGTAATGGGTCTGGTTCAGTTTTATTTCTTCGGTTCATAATTCTCTACCAACATTAATGAAGGTTTTAACTGGGTTAGTCGTTGTTGCGACATAAGTGACCGTGATCACAAAGAAGAGGTCATCTACCTAATGTATATCCCTCTTTTTACAATTTTTATCCATTTCTCATCTTTTGACCTCAGGGAGTGGTAATTTCAAGCGTTTTTTCACAAAAATCTTTTAGGTAAGTTCTAAAGTCACATTTTGATCTCTTTCATTAATTCTACCTTTAAAAACACCTTTTACTATTATTTTCAGACTAAAATTTGAAGATTTTTCTAGTAAACTCGTAAAATAATTTTGTTCCTGCCTACCTCTAGGCACGGGAGCACTAGAAGATGACGGTGCTGGCATAGACGAACGATCCTGATACTAAGAGTGACTCCCTCCCTGCGATCTAGTCTAACCCTGTCCGTGCTGCTCGGACCTAGCTCTCTTATTCCCTCTCATTCTATCTCCCTCCTTAATATTGTCTGCCTTAATCTGTTGGGCAAGAGTCATCAACCTAGAAAGATTCATCTCACTATTCAGCATAGCAGACCTACACTCCTTAACCACATAACTAGACACTCCATTCACAAACTTACTTATACTAGCCCGATTATCAGCCACTAAGTCAGGAGCATACTTGGCCAACTGATTGAACTTTAGAAAGTACTCCCTAACAGTCATAGAGCCCTGTCGCAAGTTCATAAACTCTTCCACTTTCTCCTCCCTCATCTCCAAAGGGAAAAACTTATCCAGGAATACATCCTGGAACTCTTGCCAAGTTGTAGGAACAGCTCCCTCACCTCTACCTTTCCTCCAAGCAACAACCCAGTCATAAGCAAGGTCTTTCAACCTATACGTAGCCAACTCCACACTATATTCCTCAGATACATTCATCACCTGAGTAATCTTTCGCACCTCCTCTAAAAACAATCGTGGATCCTCATCAGACTTGGACCCATAGAATTTTGGCGAATTCATCCGCATGAAGTCATGGATCCTGGCAGCAGCTGAATCACCTCCTTGCTGCTGTGGAGCCGGGGCTGGGTTGGCCTGAACATTTACAGTAACAGCTTAGGCCAGCTCCTGAAAGGCTTTCCGAAATTCAGTATGAGATACATTTTCATTCAATAGGTTAGCGGGTTGAGGTTACTGACCATCATTATTTCTTATCGCTCAACGTGAAGGCATATTTCTGAAAGAGGAGAGGACGAATCAATAGTAAAGAGAGACACTTTAAGAACGATAGACTTCTAAAAGAAAGAATCACACATTTTCCTAAAATGTCTTGTATCCTCTTGCTTATAGATGTGGCGCTCTACACACCGATGATCAAGACTCTACTTAACGTGGCTTGTCAGACTCCCTAGGACACCTTAAAACCTTAGGCTCTGATACCAAGTTTGTAACTCCCCAGAAAATGGGTCCCAGAGCGTCACACGGTGCTTGAGGCTACAAGTAGCCCCAAGCTAACCCTTTGAGCTATTTTTATTCAGTTTAACACAAATCAACGGGGTTTCCATAAATAACCCTCAAATATCAACAGAGTAATCATCATCCAAGAATAAAAGAATTTCAGAAAGATAACAAAATACGACTTATTAGTCAACTCCCAACATCTATACTAGTCTGACAAGCCTCTAAGAAAATTAATAAAACCAGCGAGCCATTAAGACATGCCCCAACTAACTCATACTCAGTTATCAAATGTAAATAATTCTATGAAACCAACATCAGACATCACATCTTCAGAACATGAGGACTCACCACAACAAAGGATGTAGAACAGCGTGCTTGAAGAATCACTGTCGAACCTGGAACTGAGCACCTGAACCTACATTCTGAGAAAATACAGCCTACATCCAAAGATGTGGGTCAGCACTATGGAAAGGAATCGAGTAATGGGGGTGTATGCAGTTGTATAAACATCATCATAAATATTTATAAGAAATATACAGGATGTATGAAAGACTCACATAGCCCGAAGAAAATTATCATAATCATGAGAGGATGAAATAAGTACAATAACACATGTGAGTCATCATATAATTTGTCAATCACTTTCAGTTCATCAAGAATATCAATTCTCATAATATAAATATCATTTAAATCTTTCGAAAGAATAACTTTCACAATTCCACTTTCAAATCACTTCACCATTTACCATAGACACAAGGAAAGACACACACACTGGGAGATCCTATAACTGACATAAACCATGTGAGCTACATGGAGTTCAATGTACGACCCACGTTGGGGAGAGCCGTCCTATCCTTGCCATCAGAGTAGGACTATCGATATCAAATCCATAAAAACTAGTGATCACTATATAAATCAACCTCAGGCTCACTCCTATGGGGGCACGTAGTTCTAGGGAAGTAAGGTCGCTTTATACCTCCCACTCGGTGCTAAAGATTTCTCCCGAACTTAGCTCAAATCATTTCAAAGACAATCCACAATAAAACAATTTCAGTAATAAATAAATATACAACGGGAGCCATCATGCTTCCCATCTATTAAAATCAACAACGTTGTGGATTTCTTTCACACTCGAGTTCAAAACAACTCCATTAAGACCAAAAGGTCAAATCATTCAAAATATCTCAAATATTCAACATCAATGTGCTTATAACATACACTTTCTCAAAAAAACACAATTTCCAATGGAGATTCACGACCCAAATATCAAAATCATGATAAATATTGTTCAAGATTCATGCTTTACATCTCCACACATGTAAATTCATCTTTCAAAATCATAAATATCAATATTTCATAATAATCATCATAAAATATGGGTTCATGCTTCAAATTCATAAAAATCAAATAAAAACCATGCCTTTATAAAGAAAATTACTTTTGGGCACAAGAACGAAAGAGAGTTCTTACTGAAAAACCCCACATACCTTGAATGATGAACTTTAGATCGATACTCATTTTTAAGATGTTAATCGTGCCTTTGAATGATGGTTCTTGGAGTTCTTGAACTAGGAACTTGGAATCTTTAATAAATTTGCAGAATTAATGGTGAACTTTAGAGGTTCTTGAAGTTGGATGTAGGAGCTTAGAGTTTTCTTTTTGAGGGAATTTGATGAAATATAATATATAATGCTTCTAATAGGCTTTAATATAGGGTTTGGATGGATTTTGGATAAGGGGGAATGACCAAAATGCCCCTAAAAATCAAATAATTCTTGAATCTGTCCTTTGGTGGACTATTTTGATAGTCTGAAGTAGATCAACCATAATGTTTTACTCAGATATCCAAATTGGATGAAACCAATTTCATTAGAAAGAGGACTCTCATAAATTTTCATTGATATATAGTATCTCACCCATATCATTGTGTACGAGAAGTTATGATTGTTTGAAGTTGACCCAAAAATTCACTTTTGATAGGCTGAAGTAGATCGACCATAACGTTTTGCTCCGATAGACAAATTGGATGAAACCAATTTCATTGGAAAGAGGACTCGCAGAGCTTTTTGTTGATATAGAGTAGATCACGCAGATCATTATGTAAAAGGATTTATGATCATTTAAATTTGGAGCAAAAATACGCCAGGCCTCAGTACTTTTTCTTCCACGTTTTACTGGTCACTACTATTCACGGTTCGATCGGAATGTTCATAACTCGTCGCTCGGGTGTCCGTTTTGGATGATCCACATATCGTTGGAAATCTTATTTGATACTCTACGTAATGGTGGGTCATAATCTAAGACATTCCTCACGAAAAATTTATAATTCATTCTAGAAGATATAACCCAACACGTTTATGCACAAAATTTCAACAAAAATTTTCTGGAGTATTGCAATTTCTCTCTTGCATCGGAAGACAACTAAAATCAGTCCTAAAACTCTCCTCAAACTCCATAATTTAGCAATTCTTAGGCTTAATTATTGAATACTAGTAAATGAAATAAAATTCTTACATTAACGAAGTCGAACACTGAAAAACTAGTGGAAATTGCCCCAAATTGTTCCAAAATGAGTTTTAGAAAAATAAACTTTTTTGGGAGGATAATTAAATAAATTTGTGATTTTCACTACTATAGAGACATATGTTGCTATAACGGCATCGCTATAGCGGTACCTGCCGTTATAGTGATCGTTTGTTGGATTTGATTATTGTTATAGTGAAAATTTTTCTGCTATAGCAATGGTCACTATAGCGGCGTGCATGACACTATAGTGGTATTTATGGAACATAATATCTAGTTCCACCCAAAAATCATAATTTTTACAACACACCTCAAACTTGAAACATTCCATTTACGCTAAGATCAATTTTGAGAGTTATACTTATGTAATTTAATTTCATAAATTCCTACAAGTTTCTTATTGTCTTAGCTAACTATGAATCAAATCAAACACCACCAAAATTGCCTAAATCATTCTTGAATTTTCGTAGACCATAACTTGCTTCGATTTTGCTCGAAACTTGCCTAGCTTGACATTTATAACTTTTGAAATTAGGAGGAATTTAACATGAGATATTCAATAGAAGGTTTATATATAACAATGGAAATAATCATTACAATTTATATGAGTATTATTAGCTTTCTTTTGATGCTTAGATATTTTTGATAGATCTACTTGTTCTAAGACCATTCATGAAGAAAAGTCTCCATGTTGAAGGTCTAGGCTTAGATTTTGGAATTTTAGGTAGGTTATAACTTAAATTCTTTCAGACTGGGATGGATAGTTAACGATCATGTAAAGCATGTTATGAGTTAGAGAATTGCAATGGCTTGATTTTTGGTAATTTTTGTGAAATATTTATTTTTATGTTATTTGACCATTTTACCCCTCCCTGTAGTTGGTTTGTGATATTTTTAGAGAGTGGGAATAATTAGTACAGTTTTCAATGTATTTTGATATAATCTATGCGAGATTGTGGTTTTTGGTGGTTATGAAGGCTTTATAATTGACTTTGGTTAACATTTATTAATTTGTGCATCAAATGACAAAACAAACTAAGATAGCAAATTTAAAACATCTATTTCAATTTGGTAACATGGTTGGTGTAGTTTTATGACTTTTATATCTCACTTCGATCCTTGATTCAGAAAGTTCTAAAATTAGATTTTGGGGGTCAACTTTGTGAAGATAACATTCTTAAAAAAAATTGATATCAAGTGCGGAATATCGAATTCGATAGGGCATCATAGTTTGTTTGCATTATTGAGATTTTGGATGAATTCCAAGGGGTCCGCAGAGAGTTGAAATTCTCTAAGTCTCTAGTTGGTGCATCACTTGACACTTTAGTCACTTAAACGACTGGGCTTGACAGCCAAAATCAGGTTCGCTTAAGCAATAGCCTAGTGTAAGACCCCACAAAATCCTAGCTTAATTTAATCCTTTAGAGTATGAAAAGAGGTCCCAGACTTAGGAAAAATTCAGCTAAGTAATGGCACTTAGTTTTATTATAGGACCTCGGTATTTTCATGATTTTATTTATGACCCTTATGACCTTAAAGTGTCAATTTTTAAGTCGATTTATGATCAGGGAGGTCAATGGGTGTTCTCGGGTGAGTTTCAAATTTTTAAGACCTCATTAGAAACTCATTTGGATGTTGAAAATAGTGAGTCAACGCGATCTCAATGCATCGCGTTGCTTATCGTATCGACGGATATTTTTCCCCAACATTCAGTGTAAATTCTAGTGAGCCAATGCGATATCGACACGTCGCATCGTCCATAGCATCGATCCCATCGACGCGACGCATCGGTCTGTGCGTTGCTAGGTACATTTTTTAGTAATTAAAAATCATCATCCAAAGGGGTAATAGAGTCAATTTCCCCATTCTTATTCTGCCAAAAACACATAATTTTAACCCCAAATAGCAAAGATACGTCATTATTCATCTTTTTTATCTCTAATAACATAACCCTAGCTCTAAGAATCAAGAATAAATTCCATAACTCCTACTCCAAGAAATCTTATAATCCAAAGTGCTGGGTTCAAGAACTTCAAAAGAAAGCTTCAAGAACATTATTAGAGAGTCAAGAATCAAACTTCTACATTCAAATTCATCAACAAGGTATGTGGGGTTTATGAACAAGGATCCTCTTTCATCCTTGTGCCCAAAACTAGCTTTTAACTATAAATTTACATGATTTTTATATGAATACACATGAATTTTATATTAGGGTTCATACCCAATGTTACTATTTGCAAGATTATGAGATTTCAAGTGATTTAGAAGTTGAATTACATGTTTATTCTCATATCTTCATGTGTATTGCAGTAAATTTCAGATTTTGAAGTGAGTTATCATTGTTTTATCCCTAAGCATGATTATTATGATGCTTTGACATGAGATTGATGCATGGGTTATTATCTCTAGGTTGAATATTATTATTTCAAGAAAAATTATTCTTTAAGCAATAGATGATCAGTTTATTTTTAGATTTTCAGTAAAGATTTGATCTTTTGATCCTTAGATATAATTTGAAACCCACTTTAAAGATTTATTGCAGATTACAGAAATCAGATTTAGCTTTACTTACAGATTGAATCAGATAAATGCATAATTAGTTTCATAATAAACCCTAATGCTAGTTTTAAAAGTGGATTTCCAAAAGAATGAGCATACAGATTAAAGAGAGTAGTATTTAGCACCGAGCTATAAGTGTGGGATTAGCATATCCTAACTTCCATAGAATACTTAGCCAACGTAGGTACAGATTCAGATTATTGCCATTTCAATATGGATGACAGATACAGATGTAATCTCTTAGATTAGATTATACTCCTTGGCAAGAGTATGACACTTTTCCCTATCGTGAGATTTTCCCATAGGGGAACAAGACGTTGAACTCCATGTTAGCTCACATGGTTTATGTCGGTTAAGAGAACCTCCCTGCTAGTAAAAATAAATAAACAGCTTTTGAGTAACTTCCTTAATAGAATAGAATAATAGATAAGCTTTTAAGAAAACTAAGTGTAAAGGCTCCCAACTTTATTTAGATTATGTTCTTTTTTCAGAAAGATATTACTACAGACAACAATTTTCAGATTTCAGATATAGAAGTGAGCTTTTTTTACACTTAGACAGTATGATTTATAGAAATAACATTAGTACAACTTTCAGAACTAAATGTTATGCCTCACTAGATTTACAAAGTATGATTTGCTATTCATGATTACAGATTTTAGTTTTTCAGATATTTCATCTTATGTGAGTCTTTTACATTTAGCTTGCATTGTTTTACAAACTATGATGATGATTTATATTATGTTTTACGTATGCATTCACCCCCATATACTCAGTATAACCTCAAAGTACTAATCCATATATACGTCTATGTACTACATTGTCTCATAATGTAGGTTCAGGTGCTTAGTTTCCGTAGCGAGAGTGATTTCAAGCATCTCCATCTACATCCCGACAATTGGTGAGTCCTCATAGTTTAGGGACTTAGTCATTAAGTTTATTTTTAGCTTATCAGTTTAGATAATTCAGTATTTACAGACAGTCTGAGTCAGCTGGGGGTTTGTCCCAGTGACTCTCTTTATTAGTAGTAGAGGCTTGTCAGACTACTAGTTTGCTTCAGATTTTCAGTATTATTTTATCAGACTTTTGTGATTAGGATTTTCAGATATTTTCAGTTAACTCAGACAGTTTTCTACATATAGTATGATTTTTATGCCTATATTCCATTATTATGTGATTCAGATTTAGTAGAAGGCAGATAGGGTTAGGTTAAGGCTACTCGTAGTCTTGAGCACCGTGTGACATCTTGGGACCCATTTTCAGGGTGTTCCACCTAGTCACTTATGCGACAAGGTGGGTATCTCCTAAGCGATGCCTGGGTGGATTATATCCACCATTTTTGTAATTTTTCATCATTTTTTAGACTTGGAGTGTAGGGTTTCGAGCATTTTTTAGGATATTTCTTCCATTTCAAAGTTTGGTTAAGCTTCAAACTCCTATTTAAATTACTTTTATTCAATTTCTATCATTTTAATTCTCTTAAAACTTGTATTCAAATGTGAAATTTGGGAATTTTGGCCTGTGAGGCTTGAAATTAAAAATTCTTTTATTTTGATCCTAATTTCAATTTGTTTTCACTTGAATTTTCTTCTTTAAGTTCCTTTAATCATGGAAAATATATTTTAGGACAAAAAGTTTGATTGTAACTTCTTTTTTGAAAACCCATTTAGTGGGTCCATTTTAATCCTAACTTGGAAATGGGTAATATGGGTATCATTGGCTTTCTTTTAATGGTAGATTCCATATTTGTATGTTTTAGTTGATTTTGGATCCGTTATTAAGGAAACAACTATATAGTAGAGGATTTTTGGACCGATTTGTAGCATTCGATATAATCTTTCAATTGCAGCATCATGAGCATGCAACAATTATTTGTTGAGAGTTTTTACTTCAGTATTCAGTCTTTGTACTTTATTAATCAATTTTATAATTTTTCATTGAGCTTTGCATTCTCTACTGTAAGTTCTTTTATGATACCTAGTCCCTCTGAGGACAGCTTTTGAATTTGTAGTTTCAGATTCACTATTTCAGTGTCTTTTACTTCTAGAATAATCCTCAACTCTTCCATTTCTTTATCTAAGTTTTCTTGAGTATCCAGTAGTTCAGACACTTGGGATACAGTCCTCACTTTCTCTTCAATACATTTATTTTCCACCAGTTTGGTTAAACTGATCAGTTGTTTAACTATCCTTGGTGTTCCTTTAGTCCCAATCACTCCAAAATGATTAAGGACTTTATTCAAAAAATAACCATAAGGCATACCATTCCTTCCTTATTTTTCTTGAACCACCTTGTGCATATGCTCTATCATTAGAGCAGGCAGACTTATCAACTCAAACTTACTCAGGAATTCAATTAGAAATAGGTCAATGCCAGAAGCAATTGTTCTTTTTTTTGATCTTGACAGTATGACCTTATTAATAAACTCAAAAATCAACTGAAACTCAATCTTGAAAAACTTTTTCTTTACTGCAATAATTGAGGTCCCACCTACTCTTGAAGCTTCAATCATGAATTCAGTTGTGGGTTGTTGCTTCCTAACTGTCCTCACCCCTATAACAGGAACATTCCGAATTCCTCCCAAGGTTTTTTTATCTAGCCATATTTCTTTTCCTTGCACCAGTGCAGATAAACTCAACCCATCTTCTAAGAAATCTATTGAATAATGGAATTCTCTTACTTTATTTTCAAACACTACCGGTGTTGCTTCCTTGAATAAATGCATCCAACCCTAATGCCTGACTATTCTACCAATTCCACCATCTCAGTTTTTTCATCGATTTTGGGATCAAACATTCTTCATGACAATATTTTGTGTCTTCAGCTTTTCAATCCTTCTTTCTTTGGACATATTTTTCTTTTCTTCCTCTTTTAATCTCTTAGACTCAGAACTTGGCTCTTTCTTTTCATTAATTTTTATTTTATTAGGAATAAGTCCTTTGGAGGCTTTCTTCTTTTTTCACACTAATATATTTATTTTTGCTTACACCATGACTCCCAGACTTAGTATCAGAGGACCCAGTCCTTTCATCACCATGAACTTCTTGTTTTTTCTTCTTGGATGCAATAACAATGTCAGCATCAGGATCTTCATCTCCTCCAACCTCCACCACTTCAACATTTGCCTTCTCTACTATGACAAACTTTGAGTTTTCTTCTTTTGGTAGTAGCCATCTTAATTTTCTTCATGGCATCTGCTAGCAGTTTGTGTTCAAATCCACTAGTGGAATAGGATCTAGTACCTTGTACTACACTAGTATCAATCATTTTTCCTTTTCTTTTACTATCCTTCTGTTTTGCAATTTTAAAAATCAGAGGTTGTTCATCCTTCTCCTCCCATTGTGTTCAGATCCTATAGTGGATTAGGATCTAGTACCTTGTACTACACTGGTGTCAATTATTTTTCTTTTTCTTTTATAATCCTTCAGTTTTTTCATTTTATAAATCAGAGGTTGTCCATTATCCTCTTTCTCCTCTTCTTCATTTGGAGGTAATCTATTCTCTTTCCTCTTCTAAATTATTCTTTTCCTTAGCTATTTGCTCTTCACCACTAGAAAAATTTTCTTTGGTATCACGTCCAAGTAATAGTAAGTTTTCAGCTACCAAATTTATGCCACTAAGAAAATCAGTTTTCCTCATCGAAATCTCATCATCAACTAGATTAGCAAGTATAGAATTTGACTCTAAAAAGATAGGATAACTAGGTTCTTGTAACTTTTCTGAAGTTTTGACACCTTTCACGTCATCAGAGAAAACCTGAATTTGAAGGGAACTGGGGATTCTATTTTTTATGAGGAAAAAAGTTCTTTAATTTAAAGAATTTCTTAATGAATTTGGTACCTATAATATTTATTTAGGTAATCCATTTGGATAGAACATTTACTGGGATTTAAGGTTTCTACTAGAGACATTTTAACTGGGTTTTATGAATCTGATGAGAGGAACTGATAGTTTATTCTTTTTTTGGTTCTTGAGAATGATCTGAAGATAGATATTTCATGGGATTTAAAGATGAGGGAATTTCATACATTTTTAGGTTGAGAAAAAGGAGTCAAGAAGTACCAATTTCAATAGAGTTCTGAGTTAATTGTGAAAATAATAAATAGATAAGGGTTTGAATTTATAAGTAAAACTGAAGGATAGTAAAAGAAAAGACATATCTAATGACAACCATTGTGACTCTTTACTTCTAAATGAATTTGACAACGTTTGTTCATAAGGAATTAACCAAGTTGGCCTTTTCAAACAGAAATTTTATAAACATTCAAGGAACATCATTTCGGTACTCACCTGGGAGATTGGTCCAGGTCATTCTCCTTTTTAAGTGAGATCTTAACTTGTGTTTTCTTCTGTTGTTTCCTTCCAAAGTTGTTCCCTTGGGTGTATACCTACAAATATATGATACTGAGTTATCTTAGCATGCACCTACTTTATCATGGATACCTGTCCCCTTGTCATAGCTAAATTTGTAAGAGACACTGATTCACATGTTATTCATTCTGTTGAAACTTCCTCTGATATGAATTTCTTAGGGAACAGATCCTTTGAAATCATTTATCTCAAAATAAGACACCTCTATCTTCAAATGTCTTGAGATAGAGAGAGAACTAAGTAGCCTTTTCATTATCAAGCTTTAAATTCTCTCAGTTGATGAGTTATTCCTGACTACAATCTTCTTTCCCACGCCTAAGATCATTACCACAAGTTGGATTTGGGAACCCACTTGAGCTTGAGTTCTCAGTATGAAGACAATGGCATGTTCAAATTCTTCTTAGCCCATCTAGGCAATGATAACTTTCTCTTTGATTTTTCAGAGCTGCCACCTTTATGACAACCTTAAACTTTACAATATAATTTGCTAAGCTGACTAGCCCTTTTTGTAGCTCTAATAATACTTGTCATCAAGACTATAACATCAATGTCCTTATCTCTTGAATCAGATTCTAAGGTCTTTAGGATCAGTAATCTCTCCCTTTTGGCTTCTTTTCTTTCCTCTTCTAGTTCTGCTATAGTAGTCATGTGACCAGAATACCCTAGGTATGAACCTTTTAGAGTGAACCAACTCTGATACCAATTGTTGGAACCCTTAGAGGTTAGACCACACCGTGAGGGACAAGGTCCCTTAGAATCAATTATAAGCAATAGAATTGTAGTGCAACTATGAGGTACAAAAATAAATAAAGTATAGAAATGTATGAGCACAGGATTTTTACGTGGAAACCCAAAATGAGTAAAACCACAGCTTGCCCTCATATGCATCTCTAAATCCACTATAATCTTCCACCTGATTATAGAAGATTTTAGCCTACCTCTAAGATTTTTTTGCTATTAGTAACTCTAATACAAGCTCATCTTGCTAATGCTACCAAGGACTCTCACTGCACTGATTAACTCTAATCAGCTTAACACTTAGGCATCTCTATCTAGGCAACACTCTCAAAAGGAAAACACTACTCTTATAACATGATTAGTTCCGTTACAATTCAGAACTCACTCAAGAACAAGTTCAATTAAAGGTCTCATAAAATAGGAAACTTGAGGGGTAATGAAATGGGGTTTTGCTACCTCTCTTTTCACTCTTTAAAATGTGCAAAATCCAATTATCAAAGAGGCATCTCTTTTTTTTTATAGCTGGGTGATAATTAGGGCTTGAAAGATCATTGGACCAGTTGTCCAAGTCAATAAAAAATAGCACAAAATAGTACCTGCAAGTTTGTTACACAAGATGACAAAATTGTGCAGAAGGCTCGTGCCAGCTGTACTGTACTTTGCACGTCTAGGGACCTGGTCCCTCATAGTTTAGCTTCTCGTCATCCAAACTACATATAGCAATATGTATATTTGGTTGTATATATTCTGATGAGAAATACTAAATTAGAATCTATATGGTATCGGTAGCATATTATTGTGTATCTTCACTCTAGTAGTATATGGTTACATTAGATTCTTGGATTATTGGCATATTTAGTAGATTTTGGCTTACATGTTTGATATATTGGTTGTCTTTGGAAATTCTTATTTTGGTTGAATGTGAGCACTCCATCCTTATATTATATACACTTATGAAACATTGGTACCTTTATGGAAATACTGAAAACACTGACTTATGACATCTTTATAGACTTTCTATCGAAGAATATATTGGGGAGGAGTCATAGATATTGGTATTGGATATTTGATTGTATATGAATTACGAACTCCCAAAGGATCCTACCTGAAAGCACAACTCGGTGGGTGTATACGAAGGTTATGAGACAACCTTAAGCATCATCATCACATTAGCATCATCATCATCATTATCATCTTCATTGCATTTTATACATATTATGCTCATTATATGTTGTATTAATGTCCTTGATGTGATATCTATCTAGTTGTACTTTTTTCTTATTATTGTAATTGGCATATATGTATATTTGTGCTTTTTTCTCATATTTGTGTATATTATATACGTATATTGTAGAACTATTAGCGAAGACAGTGTGGGCTACCATTTGGATGTTTTATGATTATAGGTGATGTTTCCATAATGAGTATTTTATCTGCTTTATTTTCTACTTTTCTCAGTTAGCCTATGACACCTACTGAGTATAAGTGGACCGTACTCACACATACTATGCCCTTTCGGTGTAGATCCAGGTACGAGTGCACTGCACGATAGCTGATTCAGGCAGTATCTAGAGTATATTTGTTGTAGTGGTTGATCTATGCCTTCAGAGTTAACCTACTACTTCTTCTTATCTAATCCATGTATTATTTTGTATTCTGAGACATAATTTGATCCTTTTGGACTATTATTGTATCTTTTGAAATTCGAGATGTATTTAGTAGTACTTACACAATGACACTAGGTTTTGGGATATTATATGGTATTTTTGGTTATGTACTTTTTCTATTATCATAATTATGTGGTTCGGCTTCATTTTAGAAGCCTTGCCGCAACAAGTGTCATCATGACCCTTGGATTTTGGGTCGTGATGAGAATTTAGTTGAGGAAGTAGTATTTTGGTATTATTATCATTATCTTGTGTCAATGTGGGGGCTTATTTGAATATTTTTGTTAACTTAAGAGATTGTAATTATGGTGATGCTCAAGTGGGAGGTTTCTTTTATATTTGTAGGCCTTATTTATGCATGAAATGCCATTATTATTATTATGTTGCATGTATGGGGGCTTGAATGGATATCATAGCCTTTTTAAACAATATTTGCCTTTATACATAATAGTAATACCAGAGAGAGGGATTTTTAAAATGGTATTATTTATGTCTTACATGACTATTTATGTTAGTAGTGTCGGGGAGGGATCATATCATAAATTCTTAATATGTTGAGTTGATTTTTTGACTTATTTATATCTGTATTGGATTGATCATTATCTTCATACATATTGGTTATGAGAATTTCATCCTCATTTCGTACATACATATTCATGAGATACTAGTACCACTAAGAAACACTATTTTTTGAAAGAAAATGAGATATGTTATAAAATCCTTATTCTGTGAACATTAGCTAGCGAGATAAATGAGATATGCAATTGAGATTTGAGAAAGTATATGGGTTGTGAGCCCCCAATGAGCCATATATTAAAGTGTTGAGGGTCAAAAGGTGTATACTAAAAGTCATGTGATGGATACATTCATCATCATCACATCATCATTACATCACATTGCATTACATTATTGTATTCCCCCTTATGTGTTGTTGTTTGTATAGTTAGTTTCCTCAATTATATTTTGTGTAGTTTTCTTTATTGTTTTTATATCTTAGAACTGTTGGTGGAGATGGTACAAGCTATTGTTTGGGAACTTTTCTATTTATAGGTGACTTGCTTATAGTATCTTTTACTTGTTTTTGTTTTTTACTTTGCTCAGTCGGCCTATGATACCCACTGAGTACAAGTGAAATGCATTCACTTTTACTATTGTCACGACCCAATTTACGAGTCATGATGACACCTACTAAATCCCTCCAGTAGATACGCCAAATCGTAAAGTTAATTTTTTGGAAATGCCCCAAAAAAGGCAAAATAGATGATAAAGACAGAAATAAGCAAAAACAATAAAATAGCCTAAAAGGAAGCCATAACATAGAAAGCCATCCCATGACCTGGTAGATCCAGTACAAGAGCTACTATATAAATACAACCCAAGTTCTGAAATAGTCAAAACAATCTTTTCTAGAAACTAAAGACTGGACATAGATAGATAGAAGGAAATGGGGCAACTCTGACTCCGAGATCTCACCCTATCTTCGAAATCAAACACAACACGATCCTTGAATCAATGAAAACAACTAGAACTTAGATCTACACCAAAAAGGTACAGAAGTTTAGTAAGAGTACCAAAACCACGGGTACTCAGTAGGCATCATTGTCCGACTAAGCTAAATCTTGATATAAATATGATAAAGTGCAAGATATCATAACTAAGTCAAGTAAAGAAGCAAACATGAAATAACTCCATCATCGTTGTACACAAATAATTAAATAAATCAGAATGATAACATAAAACACATGCTACTACAAATACAAAATTTGCCCCCATAAGCCAATAAGTACAAAAAAGTAAATAACCCAACGTAAACCCCCATAAGCCTGGAGGGTACACTCAAAGATAGTATAACCAGAATCACCACCATTTACGAACTCTCAGAGTACAACTAGAATCTTATCCATATCATGCCACTTTACAACAATTCCCACTTCCATACTTGAATCGATACCCATATCATTTATATCCTACTCAATATACAAACTCGAACCAGTATTTATAAATAGTCAATATCATAATCAATAGCGGACTCAAACCGATAAATATATATAATCAATAGCCAGACTTGAACTGGTAAATATATAATCACTAGCCAAACTCGGATTGGTAAATATATAATCAATAGCGGGACTCCTACTGGTAATCATATCATCAATATCCAAACTCAAACTGGTAATCATATATCATGAATATCATACTCCATATTCAAACTCGAATCGGTATATATATCATCATATCATAATAAATAGTCGGACTCAAACCAATAAATAGATCATCAATATTATAATCAATATCCTCTCAATATTAACCCATCACAACCATCGAGTGCCAAATCTTCCCAATATACCTCACTCTGCATTTTCAAGGTGTAACAAGTGTATTAAAGGTTTATAAGTACTATACGAATCTTGGCCTAAAGTGGGTCGAAGAGCCCACTCCTAATCCCTGAAATTTCATAATAAGGCAAATTTTACCTTGTACTTGGCTAAGGTATCTAAATCCACTTTTAGATATTAACTAGGCTACAACAACCCTAAGATAGAGATTATTATCCTAATTAGTCCAACTAACCCAAGCATTTCAAATTCAATCACCAATACCTTAAACTCATCCCAAATACCAACACCTTAAACTCATCCCAAATCTAATACAATATCATAAACATACTATGAATTAGCTCATTCTACAAGGAGGGGAAACTTAGACTACCTAGAGGCCGAAGAAAGCTCAAAGAATCCACTAAATCACCAATTTTCTCTTTCGAGAAGCTTCTACAAGGTGTACGCTATCAAAATCACAATCTACTCATTACAACGAGAATCATTATATCTATATTACACTATTGTGCTCTGAATCCAAAATTACTCAAAATCCCTATGTGTCTCATGTACGAAAATCGCATTTCCAAAACCAACTCAATGTTCTCATATGCTCAAGAAACATTTACCCTAAAAATGGTTGAATTTCGAGCTATATTGGTACTAAAATCAAGCCACCAAGTTTTAGGTAATTTAGGGAAGAAAAGGGAAAGTCAACCATAGAATCGAAGGAATCTTACCATAAATTCAAAGAAAAATCGCATAGTAATCATTATCCAAGCTCCCCAAATCACCCACAAGCTTTAATGCTAAGTTTTCTCAATATTTAGGGTTTAAATCTCTTGGAAATAGATGAAAAGGGGTGAAAATGGGCTAAAAGGGGGATATTTATACCTTTTGCAGGTGCTCAAGAGTCGCTGTCGTGATCCGACCCTTGCAATTGCGATACCTGCCCCCTGGTGGCCGCATCACTTTCATGATGACCAGAAGTCACGTTCGCAAATCAGGTGCTGCTACTAGGGATGTCGCATTCACGATTGAGATGTTGATATTATGACTACCACCTGAACCTGCTAGCTCACGGTTAGCGAGTGCACCAGCACAACTGAGATTGCCAACCCCTCGAGATTCATCTGAAATCCCGTATATGCAAATGGACTATGCCACCCTATCAAATTTGATGTTCTAGACTCATAGCATAGTCAAAGTTTCTATCCGAGGTCATTTCAACTGAAACTGGGTCCCACACCCATCTTACCATTTTCTTAACTTCTGACTAATAGCTAGATATGAGCCCGGGCACCTCGAGACCCAAACCAAGAGTCTACCTAGCTTAGAATTGGCATTTTGGAGCTACTAGATTAGTCAGAATTGGCATACGAGATCATTTAACTAAAGTTTTCACTCGGTAGCCATTTTGAACCAATAAGACTTTAAAATAGGGAATTGGCTCTAAAAAACAGATGAACTATCCCATAATCAAACTGTTAGTCCCAGAAGGTCATAAATGACCTACGACAACTATAGGAAAGCTTTAATGGCGAAAATAAGTAAAAATATGGAAAATGACCTGAAAGGTCATTACAATATCCACTACTAAAAGGACTTTTATCCGCAAAAGTCAAGGATTGGGATATACTAGAAATCTCAAACAGGTAAGGATATTGGGTCCGCAACTCGCTCTTGATCTCCCAAGTAGCCTCCTCTACTGGACGGTGCCTCTATTGAACCTTAACTACAAGAATCTCTCTAGTACGCAACTGCTTGACATCACTAGCCAAAATAAGCACAGGCTTCTCCACGAAGGTCAACCACTCATCCAACTGGACTGAATCCTATCTAAGCACATAAGAATGATCAGGAATGTATCACTATAATATGAAAACATAAAAAACCGAATGGACAACAACAAAATATAAGGGTAAAGATAACACATAGTCCACCCCACCTACTGTGTGAAGAATCTTGAAAGGTCAAATGTACCTAAGGTTGAGCTTACCCTTTCTTTCGAACCTCATCACACCCTTCATGGGAGACATACAAACGAATACCCAATCACCAACTCCAAATCTCAAGGTACGAAGTCTACATTCTGCATAAGCTTTTTTTCTACTCTGGGCTGCCTTCAACCTATCCTGGATCACCCTGACTGTATCCAACGACTCTTGAAGCAAGTCAGTACCATGGGGTCTAACTTCGAAAATCTTAAACCATCCAATCAGGGACTGATATCACCTGCCATATAATGCCTCAAAAGGCTCCATCTTAATACTTAAATGATAATTGCTATTACATACAAACTCTGCCAAGGCTAAGTATTGCTCCCACTAACCTCCAAAATCCATAACATAGGCTCTGAGCATATCCTCGAAGACCTGAATAGTCTACTTTGACTAGCCATCTCTCTGCGGATGAAAGGCTATACTAAGATCCACTTAAGTACCCAACTCCTCCTAGAAAGCTCTCCAAAGTTAGAAGTGAACACAAAACCTCAGTCCAAAATGATAGATATCGTCACACCATACAAATAGACTATCTCACGCACATAGATACGAGCTACTCTGTTGACACTAAAGGACATTTGAATTAGAATGAAATGTGATGACTTGGTTAACCAATCCACAATGACCCAAATACCATCAGAACCATAGAAAGTGTGATGCAATCCACTGACAAAGTCCATGGTGATCCGCTTTCATTTCCACTTTGGAATGGGAAACCTCTGAATTAATCCACCGAGTCATTGATACTCGGCCTTCACCTGCTGACAACATACGCAACGAGCTACAAAATCTACCATATCTCTCTTTATTCCACTCCACTAATAATAATGTCTAAAACCTCTATACATCTTAAAGATACCCAGATGAATAGTATACCTAAAGCTATGAGCCTCTTGCAAAATCAACTAAATCAAGTCATTAATCCTCGAAACACAAATACAACTATCAAATCTCAAGACACCCTCCTAATATATGGTAGCCCTCTTGAACTCACCACTCAACACCTGGTCATGAAGGATGCAAAGTCTATTATCCTCAAACTGATGATCCCAAATCTGATCAAATAGTAAGGACCTAGCCTCAATACTAGAAGGAATTCTCCTAGGGTCTGAAATATCAAGTCGCGCCATCAAGTTTGCTAAGGACTGAATGTCCTATGCCAACGACCTTCGAGAAATCAAAATACAAGACAAGCTACCCATACTCACTGCCTTTCAACTCAAGGCGTCTGCTACTATATTCGCCTTGCCCGGATGATACAACATGGAAATGTCATAGTCTTTAAGAAAATTCATCCATCTATGTTGCTAGCATTAAGCTCCCTCTGGGTAATAAGATGTTGAATGTTGTGATGGTCAGTGAAAATCTCTTAATGTACACCATAAAGATATGCCTCTAAATCCGAAGCACGAAAACTAATGCTGCCAACTCTAAATCATGAGTGGGGTATTTCTCTTGTGCACCTTAAGCTACCTCAAAGCATCAGCGATAACATGACCCTGCTGTATCAATACATAATCCAAACCAACACCAGAAGTATCACAATACATGGTGAATTCCTCACCCTCAATAGGAAGAGCCAAAATAGAAAAGGATGTAAGAAAATCCTTGAACTTGCCAAAGCTCGACTCACACTCCTCAAATGAGCAAAAAGGAACATCCTTCCAATCTAATTTGATCATTAGTGCTGAAAAATATCAAAACCCGCAATGAATAATCGATAATAACCGTCCAAGCCAAAAAAGTTATGAACCTCAGTTAGAGATATAAGCCTAGACCAATCACAAATAGCCTCAATCTTCACCGGGTCTACCATAATCCCATACATAGGAACCACATGCCAAGGAATGTCACTCACTTAAGACAAAACTTACACTTAGAGAACTTGGAGAAAAGCTCATGATCTATAAAAGTCAAGAGCACAATCCTCAAATATTGCTCATGCTCCTCTCTACTCCTCGATACACAAGGATGTTATCGATGAACACAATCACAAAGGAATCTAAGTAAGTCTTGAATACTCGGTTTATCAAATCTATAAACACGGTTAAGGAATTAGTCAATCCAAAAGATATCACTTAAAGCTCATAATTACCATAACGGGCCCAAAAGGCTATCTTCAGGATATTCTCAATCTGAATCCTCCACTGATGATAATTAAACCTTAAATCAATCTTAGAAAACACTTCTGCACCTAGAAGCTAGTCAAATAGGTCATTAATATGAGGTATAGGATAACGATTCTTCACCGTCACCTTATTAAACTATCTATAATCAATACACATTCGTATGGAGCCTTCCTTATTATTTATAAACAAAAAAGGTGCTCCCCAAAAAGACACACTCAGTCTAATAAAAGCCTTACTAAGAAGATCCTAAAGCAGGGAATTTAGCTCCTTAAGCTCGGTAGGAGCTCTGCGGTAAGGTGTCATAGAAATAGGTTAGGTGATAGACTCAAGATCAATAACAAAATCAATCTCACACACAGGAGGTATATCAAGCAAATCAATAGAAAACGCATCAGAAAACTCACAAACTACAGGAATAGAGTCGATCACTAAACTCTCCATACCAATGTCATGAATATAAGCGAGATAAGACCGCAACACCTTAAAATAAGCTCCTAACATACATATAAGAAATAATCCCCGCCGGCTCGTGCCTAACAACTCCTTGTCACGCGATCGAGGGTATGTCAAACATGGCTACAGTAACAGTCTTGGTAAAATAATCCATGATAACATGATAGTGGGATAACTAGTCTATGCCTAGAATTTTATCAAAATCAACCATGTCCAATATAATGATATTAACATAAGTATCAACACCTCAAACCTTTACAACACATGATCTAAAAACCCAATCCACTACTAAAGAATCACCCACGGGAGTAGATACATATAATGGCATAGATATTGAATCCTAAGACAACTCTAACCATGGAGTAAAATAAGAAGACACATAAGAATAAGTGGATCTCAGATCAAATAAAGAAAATACTGACTAAAAACACACCTAAATCATTGTAACGCCCCAAATCTGGTACCCTGGATGCTACACGGTGCTCATAATCCCGAAGGACCACAAGCTAATGCATGACTGATATCTGTTGTAATACTAAGTAATAATATTGTATAATGCATAATAATGGGCTAAAATTCCATAAGGTTCAAAACTATAATACTAATAAAGAAAAATGATAAAATATAATAAAACATTGGAATCTAAAATATTGAATATTATCTAAACATCTAGTCTGAAAAGCCTCTAAAATTGTCTGAACTATAGAGCAAAAGGGACATATCCCCAACTAACTTCGACTACTAAAATAGACTAAAATACTGAATGAATATTTTATTAAACTGTGAGGACTCATCACTATAGTTTCTATTGAGCGTCTGAACTACTAAGAATACTCTGGGGCCTGTGGGTTTGAACCTATGGTATAAAACACCATAGCACAAAATAAAAGTATGTGATAGTACGTATGAATGTACTGGTACACAAAGTGAGGTAAGGCTGAATGCAAGGGTTCATATGTATGAAAAATAACAACTAAATAACATGAGTATGACTGAATGAGAGTACATATATGAATACTTGAACTGTAACCGAAATTATGATAATACTGAATACTGAGTCTAAATACTGATTAACTGATGTAACTGATAACTAACATACTATTTACTGAGTGACTGTGTCTAACAGTCCTGATTCTCGTAGAACTAGCTGAGTTCCGTACTGAGCTGAGTGACTGTATCTAACAGTCCTGAAATCTGTAGAACTATCTGGGTTCTTTATTGAATACTAAGACTGAGACTGTGGGAGGTAATCATCTAATCAACATACCCCTTTTTCTAAATAGATTTGGGGTCCAACCTGTAACCCTAGTTGGAAGGGTATCAGTACCGTGCCACGGGTAAAGACACTGAAGAGATACCCTTATCTAGCAGGTACTCAAATAAGAACAGTGGGACCCTCAACTAACATGTTAAAACTCCTCATCAACCCTCATCTGGAATGTTTAATGTCTTAACCTATGCTGGCTACGTAGTTCTGGAATGCAAGGATTGCTTTTAAGGATCACACAGGTAAGTCCCCATTCTTGGGTTCACTCAGTGTTGAATCCTACTCCCAACTAAATAGACACTGGACTAATTTCCTAGTTTATACTAGGCATGACTGATCTGTTACTGATTGTACTGATTTACTGAGCTGAAGTGAGTTTACTGAGTTTTTCTGAGTTTTGTAACTGAACTAGAGTACTACTGATCATGACATGGCTGAGACTTTTCTGTAACTGACACTGGCTCTAAGCACACAACTAAATTATCGGGTATTGAATACCCTCAGGACTCGATATCATGAATGTAATAGGACACAATAACTCTTGAATACTTGACAATAGTCAAAAACTCACAATACAATTTATGAGGCATTTCATCAATCACTTAAAAGTCATAAACTTTCACATAATTAGGAATGCATGTTAACACATCATAATTTCATTAAACCAATCTCATGAGCATTCCATCAAATACATACAAGGTATAGCTTTAGCATGGAGGACATTATGAACATGTGGGTGTAGCATAAGTTCATCATTTAGACCACCAAAGCACCATAATCTCAATTTAGCATTTTTCCCAACCACATGGTAGGCATAGCTTTATACTTGGGCATGAACAACAATGCTAATACATCATGACTTCATAATTGAAGGGTTTCCATATAATAGAATCAAAATCCAACTTACATGCTATCATAAAACCTAGAAATACATAAAGATTTCAACTTGGAACACATACCACAACATCAACATGATTACATTCAAACCCACGACATAGAAATCACAATTCATGATTTTAAAAGAAGTTTCTTAAACTGCAAGGGTGGAAGGGACCCTTGGATGAACACTTTACATACCTTTGTTTAAGAATTTCTAGAAGTTAATGGAGGAATCTTGAGTTTTTGATTTGAAATTAAAAACCCTAAGGCTTATTCTTGAGAGAAATTAAGAAAGAAAGAGTTTATTTTCTCTTAAGCGTATTAAATTTTGTGTTTTGGGGGATAAGGGTCAAGGAAAAAAGACCCAAATACCCCCAAGAATGCGGTCCTTTAATTACTGATAACTGGGTTACCAATGCACAGATCGACGCAGCGCATTGATGGCATCGACGCAATATCCAATGCGTCATGCTAAGTTAGCGTCAACTCACTAAATTTGACATTGGTAGCTGGGAAAAATATTAACAATGTGATAGTCAACGTGACGCGTGAAGATCATGTTGGTTCACTATTTTGGGATTCCAAAGGAGCTTCAAATAAAGTTCGAAAAATCCAAAACTTTTTCAGGTTCACCCATTGATCTTCGTAATCATGGATTAACTCAAATATAGACATTTAAAGGACATTAAGGTCGCGAAGTAAGAGCGCCAACTTCTGAAGGCTAAAAATATAACTAAGTCAGAATACTTAGCTAAATATTCTAAGTCTGGGACCCCTTGACAAGCTTAAAGGATAGAATTAAGCTAGAAATTTTGTGGGGTCTTACAATATCTCCCCCGTGGAAACATTCATCCTCGAATGGGATGCACTGAACTGGGAATAGTAGTAAGCTGAATCTACTTAATGGACATGGACATCTGGGACATGACTATAGGATTGATATTACCGATATACTGAATTACAACACTAAACATGCATATCTAATGCATGAATACATAACTGAGCTAACTCATAAGTACATGACTGGATTTCTGATAAATTGAGTTTCTCATACTGAACATGCATATCTGATGTATGGATACATGACTGAACTAACTCATGTACATTTGACTAAATATGTAATAGTATTTGATACCAAGTTCATAACTGAAATCTGAACATGAAACTGAATAAGCTTAGGGAAAACTATTACCTTGGGCTAAGTCTGAGTTGTCGGAGAAGAGGTGAGAATACTTGGTCTGCATGTCTCCTTATGCTTCCTAAGTAGCTCTCTCAATAGACTGATTCTTCCAAAGGAATTTGACTAGAGAGACTTCTTTGTTCCTCAATCTGCGAGCCTGATAGTCAAGGAATTTGACTGGAATCTCTTCGAATGAGAGGTTGTTCTGAATATATATGCCCACTATAGGGACTACAACTGTTGGGTCACCTATGCACTTCTTTAGCAAGGAAACATGAAACACTGAATGGACTGAAACTAGATCTGAAGGCAATTCGAGTTCATAAGGTACTTTACCAAAATGATTAAGAACTTTGAAGGGACCGACATATTGGTGATTGAGATTTCCCATCTTGCCGAACCTCTTCACTCCCTTCATGGGAGAGATTTTCAAATACACATAATTGCCAATCTTGAACTTAAGATCTTTTTTGTACATATCTGCGTATGACTTCTGTCGGCTCTGAGCTATCTTAAGCTTTTCTCTGATTAACTAAACTTTTTCTAAGGTATCGAATACTAGGATAGGCCCTATAACTGTGACCTCACCCACTTCAAACCAAGTGATTGGAGATCCGCATCTCCTATCATAGAGACCTTCAAATAGAGCCATCTGAATGCTGGAATAATAGCTATTATTGTATGTGAACTCAATCAAAGGCAAGTGGTTGTCCCAACTACTTTTAAAATCTATCGCACATGCTCGCAGCATATCTTTCAAAGTCTGAATAGTCTTTTCTACTTGACCATTTGTCTGAGGATGAAAGGTTATACTGAGATGAACTCGGGTACTAAGACCCTTTTGGAATGCCTTCCAGAAATAAGAGGTAAATTGGGTACCTCTATCTGAGATAATAGACAGCGGAACACCGTGCAATCTGACTAACTCCTTGATATAGAGTTTGGCATAATCCTCGGCAGAATAAAAGGTATAAACTTAAAGGAAATAAGATGATTTGGTCATCCTATCTATAATAACCCAAACTAAATTATGCTGACGATGAGTACGAGGCAAATCCGTCATAAAGTCTATGTTCACTTCTTCCTATTTCCAGGTGGGAATACTGAACTCCTGCATGGACTTACTAGACTTCTAATTCTCAATCTTAACCTACTGACATGTTAAGCACTTAGCCACAAACTCTGCAATATCTCTCTTCATCCCACTCTACCAATAGATCTCCCGCAAATCATGGTACGTCTTAGTGGCCCCTGGATGAATAGAGTAGCGCACACCATGTGCTTCTGCAAGAATTCGCTGCCTCACGTCATCTACACCTGGCACACATAGATGTCCCTGACAACGCAATACACCATCTCCCCCTTAGGAGAAAACCTTCACCTTTTGATCTCTGACTGACTCTTTCAACTTGGCTAAACTGGGATCTCTATCCTATTTTTCCTTTACTTCAAAAACTAGAGATGATTCTGAATTGTTCTGAACCCACACATTACTTTCTGCTAAATCGACTTAGTAAACACCTAGTTGGGCAAGCTAATGAACTTCCTAAACTAACTTATTTTTACTATCCTCAATACGAGCAACACTACCCATAGACAGTCTACTGAGAGCATTAGATACTACATTGGCCTTGCTCGAGTGATAAAGGACACTCATGTTGTAGTCTTTCAACAACTCCAACCACCTTCTCTGACGGAGGTTTAGATCTTTCTGAGAGAACACATATTGTAGGATCTTATGTTCACTGAGCACATTAACGTGCGCCCCATACAAAAAGTGCCTCCAAATATTTTAGGTGAACACTACTACTGCTAACTCGAGATCATGAGTCGGATAATTCTTCTCAAGGGGCTTAAGCTGCCTGGAGGTATAGGCTATGACCTTACCATGCTGGATGAGGACACAACCCAAACCTACTCTGGATGCATCACAGTATACCATAAAGCCATCTGAACCATCTGGTAAGGCCAAGACAGAGGCTGAGGTAAGTCAAGTCTTCAACTCCTGAAAACTCTTCTCATAATAATCTAACCACTAAAATTTGACTTTCTTCTGAGTCAATCTGGACATAAGGGATACAATAGATAAAAATCCCTCAATAGACCATCAGTAATAACTGGCTAAACCCAAGAAACTCCTGATATCTATCAGAGATATGGGTCTAGACCAGTTCCTTACTGCCTTGGTCTTTTACAGATCAACTCTAATACCATCACTGGAAATGATATGGCCAAGGAATGCTACTAATCTTAGCCAAAACTTGCACCTACTAAATTTGGCGAATAACTGATGGTTTTAAGGGTTTGCAATACTAATCTGAGATGGTCTGCATGATCATGTTCACTACGAGAGTAAATAAGGATGTCATCTATGAAAACTATGACAAATATGTCCAAGTACTACTTAAACACACGGTTCATTAAGTCCATGAAGGCTGCTGGGGTATTGGTAAGACCAAAGGACATAACTAAGAATTCAAAGTGACCATACCGAGTTCTAAAAATATCTTCAGGATGTCACATTCTCTGACCCTAAGTTGATGATAGCCTGATCTGACGTCTATCTTTGAAAAGTAACTAGCGCCCTGAAGTTGGTCAAATAAGTCATCGATTCCAGGAATGGGATACTTGTTCTTGACTGTGACCTTATTGAGCTGAGGGTAGTATATGTACATTCTGAGAGAACCATCTTTCTTACGCATGAATAAAACTGGTGCACCCTATGGAGACACACTAGGTCTGATGAATACCTTATTTAATAGAACCTTCAACTGTTCTTTTAATTCTCTGAGTTCTGTAGGTTCCATTCTATATGGAAAAATAGATATGGGATGAGTATTTGGGAAAAGATCAATTCCAAAATCAATTGTCCTTATGGGATGAACTCCGAGAAGATCTTTGGGAAACACATCAGGGAATTCACATGCTACTGACATTGATTCAAGAGTAGGGGTTTCTGAATTGGAGTTCTTGACTCTCACAATATGATAGACACATCTCTTAGATATCATTTTCCTCACTTAAAGGTAAGAAACAAGCTGACCTCTAAGTGCTGAAGTACTACCCCTCTACTCTAGGATGGGTTCATTTGAAAACTGGAACTGGACAATTTTATTTTTGCAGTCGACTAAGGCATTGCAAGAATTAAGTCAATCTATGACGAGAATGACATCAAAATCAGTTATCTCTAATTTGACTAAGTCTGCTAAAGTGACTTTCTGAGATACCATAATCGTACAGTTCCTGTATACCTGCAGGGCTATGATGGATTTACCCACTGGGATAGAGACTGAGAAAGTCTCTGCTAGAATTTTGGGACTGACTCTAAAGTCAACAACTATATAAGGAGTAACAAAAGACAAAAAAGCTCTTAGATCTAGCAAAGCATAAACATGTAAGTGATAAACTTGTAACGTACTAGTGACCACATCAGGAGAACTTTTCTGATCATGTCGGGACTAAAGAGCGTAGAGTCTATTTGGGTGTTGCCCACTGGTTTGTTCAGGCATTGCCCATTGGTGGCACTGGATGAGGCACCCTGCTAATTCGGGCGACCAGACTAAGTAGAAGGACGGTTTTACTGACCCTGAGAACTTGACTGAGGACAATCTCAGACTCTATGGCCTGGCTTGCCTATCTGAATAAAAACATCATAGCCAGCTCTGCAAATACCCCGATGGTTCTTTCCACAGGTATGACAAAGAGGATTGGTTTGAGTACTGCTAACACTACCCTGAGACTTAAAGCCTGGTGCCCTATCTCTATTGCCGTCTCTAGATTTCGGCACGGGAGCACTGGCTGGGGATGAAGCTGGAACTGCGGTTTTCAGGCGGAATTGAGAATGATTCCCATGCTCTGACTTAGACTGAGCAAAGTTGAATGATTCCCATGCTCTGACTTAGACTGAGCAAAGTTGAAACTACCTGTTCTAGCTCTTTTATTCTTCTTCTTTCTCTCTTTTTTCTTCTGCCCCTCTATCTACTGAGCATGGATAATTAGCCCAGCCAAGTCCATCTCACTAATCAATATCTTAGTCCTACACTCTTTGACCATACTATCATTACTCCAGACACAAGCATACTCATTCTGGATCTGCTATCTGCCACCATATAAGGAGCATATCTTGCTAATTGAGTAAGCTTGAGAGAATACTCTTTCACTATCATATTGCCCTACTTCAAATTAATAAACTCTAACACCTTAGTTTCTCTGATCTCTAGGGGAAATAATCTATCTAGAAAAGTAGTGGCAAATTCTTCCCACTCTATGGGCCCTGCATCTACTGCCCTCTCTGCTTTTCACTATTTGAACTAAGTGTGATCCACATCCTACAACTGATATACAGCTAACTCAACACTCTCACTAGATATCGCCCCCATAATATTTGTAACCTTCTGTACCTGATCAAGGAATTCATAAGGGTCCTTATCTAACTTAAACCCTGTGAAAAACGGAGGGTTCATTTCGGTGAAGTCTCGAATCCAGGCTGCTGTAGCATTGGCCACTAGGTTGGTCGGAATGGCAGCTGGCCCATTCATTATGAGCTGTAACCAAATTAGCTAGGGTGGTGAAAGTTGCTTTAAACTCAGCATGGGAGACATGTTCGTCCAAAGGATTGGGCTAGTGGGGCTGAGGGGCTGGATAATCTCCCGTTCCTCTTCCCTGAGTCCTCTTTAGAGGCATTTTATATAAACAGAATAGAAACTAGGATTAGAAAGAGATTTTAACTGGAGCTCGTGCTCACTCACACGACATGAATATTGAAGGAAGGGAAACTGTTCCTAAAACATCCCGTAGCCTCCTTTCTATAAGTGTGGCGCACTATACACCCATGCCTAAGACTTTACTAGATGTGGCTTTCAAACTTCCTAGGACTCTATTGAACCTTACGCTCTGATACCAAGTTTATAATGTCCCAAATCTAGTACCCCGTATGCTATACGGTGCTCAAATCTTAAAGGACCAAAAGTTAACCCATGACTGGTACCTTCTGCAATAACTGAGTAATAATGCTGTATAATGCGAAATAATGGGCGGAAATGCTATAAGGTTCAAAATTGTAATACTGATAAAGATAAATGATAAAATTTGCTAAAACATCAGAATCTGAAATACTGAATACTTTTTGAACATCTAGTCTGAAAAGCCTCTAAAACTGTCTGAACGATGGAGCTGATGGGGATGTCCCCAACAAACTCCGACTACTAAAATAGACTGAAATACTAAATGAATGAATATGTCCTCGAACTATAATGACTCATCACTACACTATCTACTGAGTGTCTGAACCGCTAAATGCTCTGGGGCCCATACGACTGAACCTATGGTACAAAACACCATAGCGTAAAGGAAAAGTATGCGTCAGTACATATACTTGTACGCAAAGTGAGTTAAGGTAGAATGCAAGGGTTAATATGCATGAACAATAACAACTGAATAACATGAGTATGATTGAATGAGAGTACATGCATGAATACGTGAACAGTAACCAAAATCATGATAATACTGAATAATGATTTTGAATACTGATTAACTGATGTAACTAATAACTAACATAGTGTTTACTGAGTGATTATGTCTGACAGTCCTGATTTTGGTGGAACTAGCTGAGTTTTGTATTGAGCTGAGTGACTGTATCTGACAGTCCTGAAATCTATAGAACTATCTGGGTTCTTTACTGAAGACTGAGACTAAGACTATGGGAGGTAATTATCTAACCGACATGCCCCTTTTTCTGAATAGATTTGGGATCCAACCTGTAACCCCATTTGGAAGGGTATCAGTACCATGCCACGGGTAAAGACACTGAAGAGATACCCTTATCTAGCAGGTACTCAAATGAGAACAGTGGGACCCTCAACTGACAAGTTAAAACTCCTCATCAACCCTCATCTGGAATGTTTGATGTCTTAACCTATGCTGGCTACGTAGTTCTGGAACGCAAGGATTGCTTTTACGGATCACACAGGTGAGTCCCCATTCTTGGGTTCACTCAGTGTTGAATCCTACTCCCAACTAAATAGACACTGGACTAATTTCCTAGTTTATACTAGGCATGACTGATCTGTTACTGATTGTACTGATTTACTGAGTTGAAATAAGTTTACTGAGTTTTTTTGAGTTTTGTAACTGAACTAGAGTACTACTGATCATGACATGAATGAGACTTTTTTGTAACTGACACTGGCTCTAAGCACACAACTAAATTATCGGGTATTGAATACCCCAGGACTCGATAGCATGAATGTAATAAGACACGATAATTCTTGAATACTTGACAATAGTCAACAACTCACAATACAATTTATGAGGCATTTCATCAATCACTTAAAAGTCATAAACTTTCACATAATTAGGAATGCATGTTAACACATCATAATTTCATTAAACCAATCTCATGAGCATTCCATCAAACACATACAAGGTATAGCTTTAGCATGGAGGACATTGTGAACATGTGGGTGTAGCATAAGTTCATCATTTAGACCACCAAAGCACCATAATCTCAATTTAGCATTTTTCCCAACCACATAGTAGGCGTAGCTTTATACTTGGGCATGAACAACAATGCTAATACTTCATGACTTCATAATTCAAGGGTTTCCATATAATAGAATCAAAATCCAACTTACATGCTATCATAAAACCTAGAAATACATAAAGATTTCAACTTGGAACACATACCACAACATCAACATGATTACATTCAAACCCACAACATAGAAATCACAATTCATGATTTTAAAAGAAGTTTCTTGAACTGCAAGGATGGAAGGGACCCTTGGATAAACACTTTACATACCTTTGTTTAAGAATTTCTGGAAGTTAATGGAGGAATCTTGAGTTCTTGATTTGAAATTAAAAACCCTAAGGCTTGTTCTTGAGAGAAATTAAGAATGAAAGAGTTTATTTGCTCTCTAGGGTATTAAATTTTATGTTTTGGGGAATGAGGGTCAAGGGAAAAAGACCCTAATACCCCCAAGAACAGGGTCTTTTAATGACTCATAATTGGGCTACCGATGCACGTCGATGGCATCGATGTGATATCCAACGCGTCGCGTCAAGTTAGCATCGACTCACTAGAATTTAATGTTGGTAGCTGGGAAATATATTATCCAATGCAATAGTTGACGCAACGCGCCAAGATTAAGTTGGTTCACTGTTTTGGGATTCCAAAGGAGTTTTAAATAAAGTCCGAAAAATCCAAAACTTGTCCAAGTTCACCTATTGACATTCCTGATCATGGAATAACTCAAATATAGACATTTAAAGGACATTAAGTCACAAAGTAAGAGCACCAACTTCTGAAGGCTAAAAATATAACCAAGTCAGAATACTAAGCTAAATATTCTAAGTTTGGGACCCCTTGACAAGCTTAAAGGACTGAACTAAGCTAGAAATTTTGCAGAATTTTACAATCATGCCTATGATAACAACATCTAAAGACTTAGCCTTGGTTCAAGTAACTACTATATACAAATGATGAAGCTCGCTACCTGGCTGGGCTCCTAACCGATCACCTGGCCTACCTGCCTGATAACCTTTATGAACACCCTAGGGACCGCCCATAAGACCATAGAACCATCTCTAGCTGAGGGATAAACTGCTATAATAGGGGAACACTCTGAGCTACAGTTACAATAACTCAACGACTAGGTCAATCATGTGAGTAAAGACTAAAAGCTCTAAAACCATAACATATCACTTGAGATGAGCCAGAACCAAAAGATTTAGCTAACCTGGAATAATTACCATGACTAGAATAACTAGAAAAAGAACCCCTTGATGAATAAATACCATCCTGACTAGGGCGATCACTAGAACAAACTGACCTCAATCAGTAATCTAGAGTTCTGCCTGAATGGGTTTACTAGGTTGACTCTAAGGTTGATATGGTTGACACAGAGGGTACCAACACTGAGAAATGCCACCTCTGAATCAAGAGCTACTACGACTACCATTGAAACTACCCTGATACCGAGGTCTCTTGTCGCTGCCTTCTTGGGCCTCACGATGCATCTCCTCTACCACGTGAGCGTGATCAGAAACCTCAGAAAAAGACCTACCCACAGTAACTAAACTCTAAGTAAACATGTGAAGAGGAAATCTCAATCCACGTATAATTCAACAAACCCTCTCATACTCAGTAGATAGAATAGAAGTAGTATGCCTAGCCAATTTGTGAAAACAAGCCTTGTACTCCACAACAATCATGGAGCCCTACTCTAATCTCTAGAGCTGATCCCTCAAATAATCCATAAGGCTACGAGGCATGTACTTCTCAGAGTAGGTAGGAGCAGGTCGAGTCTATATCATTGCAAACCAACAACCACGATAGAATCTGATCTATTTACTCGGTAATTCATCTGGTGACTTCATGATCACCAAAGAAGCCACAAGAAAGATCAAATATTTTTGATGAGATCCATGGAGAAATTCTTAGATAGTAAGCACTAGGTCCCAGTGCGACTTCATAAAAAGTAATAAAAGAGATGATCGAATAGAATGAAATGCACGTAGTGGTTATTATAACAGTTCCTTCTTTTCCTAGAAAATGTCCAAAACAACCTGCTATAAAACTATCAATTATGGGTAAAAATACGATAAATAAATACATAATTTTGAGTGCCTCCAAAAAAATCTCAGAGAACTGAGTCCATGTCAAAGGAGGGGATCTAACTGGTCTGAAATCAAGATGACCTCTTGTCACGACCTGAGACTGCCCCTGGCCGCGACAATGGTGCTTATGGATACAAGTGACCATAAGCTAACCCATGAATTGATACCTGCTGTGAGCAATAAGTAAGATGGTAATATAATATATAAATAGAAAATAATTTATCAATTTTAAAACATCTGATAAGATACTATCAGACCAATTATCTATTTGAGACGACTGATAAAAAACTAAAATGACTAGCTAGTTGTCTAACTATATGTCTCAAAGCCTCTAACCATCATGAGGAGTTGATGAGACAAACCCCCAACTAACTCTAACTGACTGAATATAGGAAATATTAAGATAACTGAATAAATCTAACATGTCCTCAATGGATAAGGACTCACCACTACGACTGTTGGATTATGCTGAGCTGTCTAAAAGTGGTTGGGAAACTGAGCCTCGGAACCAATGATATAAAACATCATAGTGCAAAGAAAAGTATACGATTAGTACTTTGAATGTACTAGTATGTAATATGAGGACATGATGGAAATACATCAGATAACTGAGCATGAAATTCATGAACATGTAAAATTTAATAATGCAAGACCAAGTATATATCTATTATGTTACTAAGATAATCTGCAATCTGAAAGACTGAAAGCTGTAAATCTAAATATTTGAATGTCTGTACACTTGGTCAAGAAAATCTGAGCTGAAACACACTGAATACTGCACTAAGACTGTGGGAGCTAGCTATAACCGACATGCCTCAATCTATATTATCAAGGTCCAACATGTAACACAATTGGAAGGGTGTTGTTACCTTGCCAAGGTAATAGCACTGGCTGATGATGTGGATCCACAAGACTGGTGTCCCGAAGGACGAGGGTGTCATGCCTAACTGACAGGGGACCCCTCATAATCTACGGTTACTATAGGTATGGAACTTAGGGACTGTTACTAAAATCTCATGCCTAGCTGACAGGGGAGATGTCATCCCTACATTCACTCGGTGCTAAGTGTCACTCTGAACTGAATAACACGAATACTGGACTGAACTAAATTAAATTCAATTGACATTGCTCATCATGATCTGACCATAACAACTGACTGAATGATAATACTCATGGTTTAACTGTAATCACTTCTGAGATATTGAAATCATGTAAAACAACTAGGTATTGGGTGTTCAAAACCCGCCAGTATTGAAGGATCATAAATACAATAATAAAGCTCTGAACTATAGTATGAGATTAATGATTCAAAGACCCACAACATGAACATTCTATCAAACGTAAGTAAATCATGAACTTGAACATAGAGGTGTCGTACAACATGCTAGAACATCATGAATTCATGGGTAACCTTGCAATTCAACATTTGGATATAGAGTTCAATTGGAATCAACATGGAAAATCAAGATTTAAAGCATAAGTCAACAAAACTTTCCATGAAATCATGTTAAAACATAATTTGAATCGAGCCATTATGAATTAAACTCAACTTGAACATATGGAACTTCAAAATCATGGGCAAAATTATATTTAAATAAAAGAAGAGGTTTTTAGGCTCCATGATGGAAAGGACCCATGGATGAACATCCCACGTACCTTAACAACTATATTCTTGGAGGTTTCTTGGATTGGAAGCTTGAACTCTTGATTTTTTTTAGAATGAAGCTTGAATTTATTCTTGGGGAAAAAGGAGGGTTTCTTGAGAGAAATTTGGGTAAAAGAGGCAAATAATTCCCTTTTGGAAGCCCCAAGTCATGTTATGGATGAATTGGGCGAAGGGGAATGACTTAAATACCCCTTGGGTACTTAATTAATAACACAGTGTGGGACAGAGCCACACGTTATGCCTCTCTCTCCTCTGGAGAGAGCAATGCATCGCGGAGCTTACTCTACTAGAGAGAGAAACACGTCGCAGAGCTCTTCGTTGTGGGAGAGAGCAATTTGTCGTGGCCTAAATGCATTGCTTCACTGATTTGGCCATCCAAACATGCCCCGAACCTCGTCTAAAAATGTCAAAACTCACCCGAGATATAATTACAACCTCCCTAACCATGAATAAACTTAAAAACCAACGTTTTGGGGTCAGAAAGGACAAACTAAAAAACTGTAAAGTTCAGGGGTCTTGAAATGACTAAGTCCTCCACACTTAGTGAAATTTCCAAGCCTTGGACCCCTTAAGCATGCAACTAAGAGCTGAATTGAGCTTAATCTTATGGGGTATTACAATATATCCTCCTTAGGAATATTTGTCCTCAAATGAGGCCAGTTTAGCTGAGAATATTGAGGAAACTGAGATCATATACTGAACGTGCACATCTAGAAACATAATTACATAACTAAGTCTAAAACATGATACATGAACTGAACTAGTGAATGCATGCAATGACATGAGATTGGTCACATAGCTAAAACTGAGAACAGAAAAGAGTCAATCTAAGGAAGACTGTTACCTCAAGATGAATCTAGGTTTGCGGAGAAAAGATAAGGATACTTGGTCTGCATATCTGCTTCTACTTCCCAAGTAGCACCCTCAACTGACTGATTCTGCCAAAGAACTTTAACCAAGGGAACTTCTTTATTCCTTAGCCTACGAATCTGACGATCAAGGATCTCAATTGGGACTTCTTCATAGGAAAGGTTGTCCTTAACATCCATATCTTCTAAAGGAACAACTATAGATAATTCACCAATATACATTTCTTTAAAAAGGAAACATAAAATATCGGATGTACTGATGCCAAATCTATAGGAAACTCTAGCTCGTAATCTACCTTCCCAAAAAGGTTGAAAATTCTATATGAGCCAACATAACGGGGACTGAGTTTCCCCTTCTTACCAAATCTCTTCACTCCCTTCATAGGCAAAATCTTTAGATAGACCAAATCACTAAGCTCGAACTCAAGATTCCTTCTTCTCACATCTGCATAAGATTTTTAATGGCTTTGGGTTGTCTTCAGCCTCCCGAATCAACTGAAATTTCTCCATCGCATCAAACACTGCATCTGGCCCTATCAAAGCAGCTTCACCTTCCTCAACCAACCAATAAGAGATCTATATCTCTTTCCATAGAGAGCCTCAAATAGAGCCATCTGAATATTAGAGTGATAACTATTGATATAGAAAAACTCAATCAAAGGTAAGTAGTCATCCCAACTACCTTTAAAGTCAATAACACATGCCCTCAACATGTCCTCTAAGGTATGAATGGTCCTCTCTGCCTAACCATCTATCTGAGGATGAAAAGTTGTACTGAGATAAACTTGGGCCCAAGACCCTTCTAAAAAGCCTTCCAAAAGTGAGAGGTAAAGTGAGTACCTCTATCTGATATGATAGACAATAGAATCCTATGAAACTTAACCAACTCTCTAAGATAAAGCCTAGCATAATCTTTAGCTGAGTACGAAGTATGAACTGTCAAGAAATGAACTAATTTGGTCATTTTATCTATAATGACTCATATCTAATCATGCCAATAATGCGTACGAGGAAAATCCATCACAAAATCTATTTTCACCACTTCCCACTTCCAAATGGCAATTCTAAACTCCTGAAGTGTACCACAAGGCATCTAGTGCTATAGTTTGAACACTTAGCCACAAACTCTGTGATATCCTTCTTTATACCACTCCACCAATAGATTTCCCACAAATCACGGTACATCTTAATGGCTCTTAGATGAATGGAATACAACGCACCATGCACTTCTGCAAGTTTCGATGTCTCAAGCCATCAACACATGGAACATATAATCTATACTAATAACAAAGGACACCATCTCCTACTGGGAGAAAACCTCCACCTTTTAATCTTTAAATATCTTCTTCAACTTAATCAAACTAAGATATCTGTCTTGCTTTTCTTTTACTTCGGCAACCAAGGGAGATTCTGAACTATTCCGAACCCATAACTACCCTTAGAGGAATCAACCAACTGAACATCTAATCTAGCAAGTTGATGAACCTCATGAACTAACTTCTTCTTATCCTCCTCAACATAAGCAACACTACCCATAGGCAACCTGCTAAGGGCATCAGCTACTACGTTGGCCTTGATAGGATGGTACAAAATACACTTATCATAACCTTTTAAAAACTCAAGCCACCTTCTCTGAAGAAGATTCAGATCTTTCTGCATGAACACATACTGTAAACTCTTAGGATTAGTGAACATATCCACATGAACTCCATAGAGATAATGTCTCAAAATTTTCAAGGCAACTACAATAACTGCCAACTCAAGATCATAAGTAGGATAATTCTTTTTATAGGATTTAAGCTGTCTAGAGGCATAGGCTATGACCTTACCTCTTTGTATCAAAACACAACCAAGACCAACTCTGGAAGTATCATAGTAAATTATGAATCCATCTGAACCATCTAGCAAAGTCAAGACTAGGGCAGAAGTGAGTCAAGTCTTTAACTCCTAAAAAATCTTCTCGTAAGAATCTGACCACTGAAATTTGACTTTTTTCTAATTCAATCGAGACATAGGGGATACAATAAAAGAAAATCCTTCAACAAACTGCTTGTAATGGCCATCCACACCTAAAAAACTCCTAATGTCTGATGGAGAGATTGGTTTGGGCCAGTTTCTCATTACTTTGATCTTTTGAGAGTCAACTATTATTCCATCATCAAAAATAATACGGCAAAGGAAAGATACTGATCTTAGCCAAAATTCACACTTACTGAATTTAGAGAACAACTGATAAGCTCTAAGGGTCTGCAACCCAATTCTCAGATGGTCTGCGTGATCATTCTCACTATGAGAATAGACAAGGATATCATTAATGAGGACTATAACGAATATGTCCAAGTTCTGCTTGAACACCCTGTTCATTAAGTCCGTAAAAGCTACAGGGCATCATTAGTCCAAAAAAAATGACTAAAAATTCAAAATGACCATATCGAGTTCTGAAAGTTGTCTTTGGAATGTTACATTCTTTGACTCTAAAGCTGATGATAGCTAGATCTGAGGTCTATCTTAGAGAAATAACTGGCACCCTAAAGTTGGTTGAACAAGTTATCAATTTTGGGGATTGAATACTTATTCTTGATTGTGACTTTGTTCAATTAACGGTAATTAATGCACATTCTGAGAGAATCATCTTTCTTACGCATGAATAAGACTGGAGAGCCCTATAAAAAAACATTGGGCCTGATGAAACCCTTATCTAAGAGATCTTTTAGCTGTTCTTTCAACTTCTTAAGCTCAGCTAGAGCACTTCTATAGGGTGGAATAGATATAGGATGGGTATCTTAAAGGAGATCTATTCCAAAGTCAATTTTCCTTTCAAGAGAAACTCCGTGAAGATCTTCAGGGAACACATCTGGAAATTCTAGCACTACCAAAACTAACTCGAGACTCAGAGTCTCAAAACTAGAGTCTTTTACTCGAACAAGATGGTAAACACACACTTTAGATATCATCTTTCTTTTTTAAGATATAAAATAATTTGACCCCTAAGCACTGAGGTACTACCCCTCCATTCAATGATTGATTCATTGGGAAACTGAAATTAGACGACTCTATTTCTGCTATCAACTGAGGCATAACATAAATAGAGCCAATTCATGTTGAGAATGACATCAAAATTAGTCATCTCTAACTCCACAAGATCAACTGAGGTGACTTTCTAAGATACTATAATGGGGTAATTTCTGTATACCCATCTGGCTATAATAGATTTACCTACTGGGATAGATACTAAGAAAATCTTTGCTAATATTTTAGGATAGACACTAAAGTTTACTGCTATGTAAGGAGTCACAAAATAAAGTGAAGTTATAGGGTCTAATAAAACCTAAATGTGAAGATGAAGACCTATAACGTATCTGTAACCACATCAGGAGAATTCTTCTGATCCTGTCGAGTCTGAAGGGTAGTGGCGCCCTGCTAGGTTGGGTGACCTGCTGGTGCTGCTGAATAGTTAGTATGACCCTTCTGGAGATCATTCTTACCCCTCCACATACCTACAGGGAACTCCCTCATCCTGTGGCCTGGCTTGCCACATCCAAAACACACATCACTGCCAACCCTATATTTATCTGGATGATTCCTACCATATTTCTAAAAAAGAGAATTAGTACGACCACTGCTCACGCTACCCTAGGATTTAGAGCCTGGCGCTCTATCCTAATTATCTTGCCTAAACTTAGGCACTGGCGCACCAGTTGAAGATGGAGATAGGGCTAAAGATTTCTGATAAAATTGGGAACGATCACCACCTTCTAATCTTGGTTGTTGAAAGTTGAAACTTTTTATTCTGGCCCTCTTATTCTCTCTCTCCTTCTTCTTATACTTCTACTCCTCTATCTGCTGAGCATGAACCATGAGTCTAGATAGGTCTATCTCTTTAATCAACATAGCAGTCTGACACTTTTTAACCATGTTATCAACTATACCAAACACAAACTTACTCATTCTAGACCTATTATCAACCACTATGGAAGGAGCATATGTTGCCAACTGAGTGAACTTAAGTGTGTACTCCTTCACACTCATACTACCTTACTTCAAATTGATGAACTCCTGCACCTTAGCTTCCCTCAACTCTAATAGATAGAACCTACCTAAGAAAGTTATGGAAAACTCCTCTCACTCTACAGGCCCTACCTTAACACCTTTATCCTCATTCCACTATTTAAACCAGGTGTGAGCTACACCCTACAACTAATAAGCAGCTAACTCTGCACTCTCACTCGATATGACCCCCATAATATCTATCACTTTTTGAACCATATCAAGAAACTCCTTCGGATTCTCCTCTGGCTTAGACCCAGAAAACAAAGGGGGATTCATCCAAGTGAATCCCAAATCCTGACCGTAGCTATATTTTCTACTCTTAAATATTAAGAAAATAGTGAAAAGACAATTTTTGTCTAAAGAAGAGACTTTTAATGAAGAGAAAAAAGTTCAAATAATATTTCTAAAACCCTTCACACTTTTAATATAGTACTAATTTAAGATACATGCGTTGCACGTAAATTTTAACTGATCATCAAGACATTGCTCTTAATATAATGCAAAATAAAATTCTGAATTGGGCTATTTAAAAATCCTAACTAATCAAACTAATAATATTCATAATTTAGAATGGGATAACATTATTAAGTATGGGTTAGAGTAAATCTTAAAAAAACTACATTGCTTGAAAAAACTATCAATGACCTTCATACCTTCTATCTATTGCACATGTATAGAAACGAACCATAAATTTATGAAAACAAATAGACTTGGGCATACAACAATTTTAGAACTAAATTGCACTTAAAAAGCTACGACATTATAAAAAAATAAGATTCATAAATAAAAAATAATAATTAACCTTCTACCCTAATTTGTGACATTTATACCATCTTATCTAATGTAAATATATAAAAAAGAATTACAAATTTCAAAAAAAAAAATATACTACAAGCATGCAACACCATGTTAGAACTAAATTGCACATAAAAGACATTACAAAAAAATATATAATTCATAAATTAAGAAGAATTTAACCTTCTACCCTAATTTGCAACCTCCATATCTCTCTATTAGTGGCGGACCCAGGATTTAAGGAATGTGGGTGCTTACTACAGGAAAAAAATAAAAAAATCATCTCAATCAGGTTTGAACCCGAGCACACCTACCAATAGAGAGCCTTAAAGATCAACTTAAATGTCAGTGCACCTAACCAACTTCTTGTTTAGTGGGTACTTTTATATAATTTATTTCTATTTTTGTATATTTTTAATGTAATTATACGTATTCTGTGTCGAGTTTAGTGGGTGCCGGAGCACCCAAAAATTATACATAGGTCCGCCCATGCTCTCTATCTAATGCACCTGTATAAAAAATCATAAATTTCTTAAAACAAATATACCACGGGCATGCAACAAAATTACAACTAAATTGCACATATAAGCTATAATATTACAGAAAAACATGATTCATAAATTAAAAAGAATTTAACCTTCTACCCTAATTCATGACCTCTATACTCATGTGGTTAACATAATCAAAAGTAATTGCATATAAAAGCTACGTCATTACAAAAACATGATTTATAAATCAAAAAGAATTTAACCGTCTATCATAATCCGTGACCTTCATAACATTCTAAATCACAAATTTCTAAAAAAAATATATGACAAAATATTAGAACTAAATTGCACATAAAAGACATTACAAAAAACATGCCAACAATAAAACTATAATAAAGAAACATAATATTTAGGATTTTAACTAATATTAAAAGTACAAATCTATTGAAAGAATAATTTTCTGCTCAAATGTTATTTTATTATTTGTTGAAAAAAATGCTTAATATATAGAAGTTAAAAAAAAATTCCTTTTAAAAAAAAAGTTGATGAAACATGAAATAAATCTTTTCTAATTAGGAAAAGACTCATAAATCAATATTCATACTTGTTATTCCTTTTTTCCTTTGTGGTCGAGTACTTCTACAATTCAACTTGTTTAACCTTTTTTTTTTTGTTGGAGTCATGTACTACTATTAGGGGTGTACATAGGTCGGGTTGGTTTGGTTTTCTATTGAAAAAAAACCAAACAAATTATGTCGGTTTATTAAAACTATAAATCAAATCAAACCAACATAAAATCAGTTTTTTCGATTTAGGTTTTAGTCAGTTCTTTCAGTTTTTTCGATTTTTTTTATTTTTCTTTTTTTTTTTATAATATTTATTTTTGACAATTATATTGTGATTGAAGTTTAGATCAAGTATGTTTTCACTCATGCGCTAATGAAAAACACAATTATAAAAAAAATGAGGAGCGAAAAACTCTCTTGAAACTAAAAAATAAGATGAAGAGTGAAAAGTTTAGGTTTTAAGTTTATATTGAATTTTGGATCATTTTATTAGCAATTAATGGATAAATATTACAACTT
>NC_061111.1:221528114-221598190 GCF_002878395.1 Capsicum annuum | reverse complement strand
ATACATACATACATACATACATACATACACATACATACATACATACACACACACACATAATCAAACATACACACGCTAGATACTGGCATGAGCCCAATAAACGTTATTTTTTATTTCAATTTATATGACACAGATAAAATTTGAAAAGTCGATTTAATTTTTTTGTATGATTTTAAAATATTTTAAGGTGTTAATTATTGACTTGTAGTGCTTTTACATAATTTTCAGATATTATATGTTACTTTTTTTGTCCGCATTCGACACTGATGAAATATTTGAGAAAGTCAATCAAATTTGTTATATAATTTTTAGATATTTAATTTGCGAATTATTATGATTTATACGATTTCCTACGTAATTTTTCAATTTATATGACATTGATACAATTTTAAAAGTCAAGCCAATTTTTTATACAATCTTCAAATATTCAAATTTATTAATTATTATGATTGACATTACTTTTTACAATATTTTCAAATAATATACAACTTCCTCTATCCCAATTTATGTTGCATTAGAATTTTGAGTCAATCAAAATTTTTATGTCTTTGAAATAATTTAAATTGTTAATTATTGTAATTTATAAACTTTCTATGCAATTTTTAAATATACTACTCTATTGTACGTGCAAAAGCACGTGTATGTTGCGCTAGTTAATATAAAATGATAAGAATAACATCTTATTTAGAAAAAACTATTAACATTACACTAAATTCTATATTTGTTTAAATAATGAGAATAAATGTTATTATACTGATACAGATTGAATTACTTTTTGAATGTGTAAATATGATGAATTTATGTCTACCTTGGGGGTAAGGTTTTATGTCCCTTCTTTGTGAAGTCTTTTCATCGATTAACATTATACTTTGAAATTTGATGTCTCTAAAATATTTCATAATAAATTAAATGGCTAAAGATTAAGAGTAATTTCAGACGCAAAAAAAAAAAAAAAAAATATATATATATATAGACATGGATATACTTATATAGACATAGAGAGCAACTTTTGAAATCTGTAGGTTCCTACAACAATCTCAAATTAATATAATGATAATTCGTTAGCACACTAACAATTAAGGAGTAAATTAAATGTAGTGAATAAAATTTCATTATTGATATCAAAACTCAAAATTATATAAATGCATAAAAACGTATTCTAAATAATAAAGCTACATTATATATGAGCGTAATAATATAACACAACTACTTACAATAAATTAATAATAATAAAAGTAATTATAATAAAGTAAAACAAGACTCAATATCAATGGCGAAAGAAAGAATAAAGTAGAAGAACAAACATTGAGGTCGAAGGAAAAAAAATTAGATTTCCATTTTATGAAACTGAACTTTGAAGGGAAACAAATATATTGAAAAGAAAATTAAGAATTCACCAAAGGAAAAAAGGTGTTTGGGATTGGAAGCATACCTCCAAATTTTGTGATCTTGTATTTTCTATCTCTATATATAAGAGAGTCCTAAATAAGAAAAAATTAATATACAATATCAGTTGGTTTGAAAGTCCTAAATTACATTACTCGAATAAGAAAAAATTAATATATTATTTTAGTTGATTTCAAACCCTTAATTATTAGGAAAATAATTTAATTACAAAGTCAGGTAAGAGATAAATTTAATAACATATTTAGTTGGTTTTAATTTATTATTTGTCAATATTAGAATCATAATATATTTTTTTACTTATTTTTTTGCTTCTTTTTTTTCGAACTTCTCTCAATTTTAACAACTTCTTTAATATGTAATTAGTCATTAGCATGTATTTCCTGTTTAGCCGAAAAAAAGTGTATCTCTTTATTTCCATTTTAGCCAAAAAAAAAAGTACTATTTTTTCAATTTTCTCTTCCCCTCTTATAGTATACTTTAGAACCTCCAGATTATGAACACCCGATCAGATCTGTCAAGAACGAGGTGACGACTACAAGGGAAGCAGCTGACAGCAGTCCCTGAGCCCACAAGCCAAAAGTTTGACTTGAACCCTACCTTTGCTAAGAGAAGAGAGAGAAGGGAAAGACAGATGGCAGAAAGAAATCCTTCCAACCGCGGAATTGAACACAATATTTAATAATATGCAGAAATCCTGACTTCCTGTCTTCTCACAGCTCTTTATCCATCATGCTAGCGAAAAAAGTGAAAGTACGACGGGCTCCTCCATGAGAAAAGGAATTCCTTAGTTAATAGGATATGTTCTTTAACTTGAAAGATTGGAAAACCTTGGTCGTCCTTCGGACTTTAGTTAGCATCAAGCACACATGTTCTATTTGAGGACAAAATCCTTTCAAGTCAACCAATCATCAACACGAACCAACTGTGGATTAGTTGTTTTAGTCTTCCAGGAACGGTTCACAACTGGAGCCTCAAAGAAACCCTATAAATATTAGTTTTCTTAATTAATAATTCTTACCATATATTTTAGTACTCTTTAGTTTGTAAAATTTACCATATATGTTGGGGTTCTTTACTTTAAAATATAATAACTATAATTAAATAATAATTTAAAAAAGTGAAAAAATAATTTTATCTATCGCATAGTGTTTTAGTGAAGGCCAAAAAGTTCAAATCACTTTTCTAAGGTATTCACATTTTTAATATATTATAGATAGATTATAGATATACATTATAGATAACAGGTTTAAAAAAAAAGAAATAATTAAATTAAAATAAAATATGCAATTACAAAAATACCCTCAATCAGAAGCAAACAGCTAGAAGTAGGTATGACAACTGTCAGTTGCTTGCTCACTTCATTTCTATAGAGTAGTAAAATTTGTTGATTAGTGTAATTTATATATTATTTTTCTTGACGTTTTCAAATAATATATAGTTTTCTCTATCCCAATTTATGTTGAACTGATAGAATTTTGAGTCAATCAATATTTATTTATGTGTATTTAAAGTAATTTAAATTGTTAATTATTATAATTTATAATAATTTTTACGCAATTTTCAAATATACAACAAATTAAAAAGAAAAAAAGAAAATAATTAAATTAAAAGAAAAAATATGAAATTATAAAAATACCCTTGATCAAAAGTAAACAGCTCAAAGCACACATGATAATTGTTAACTGCCTGCTCACTGACGAGTCTATAGAGTAGTATATCTATAATATATTAAAAGTGTAAAGACCCCTAAAAAAGTGATTTGAACTTTTTACCCTTCATTAAAAAATTATTCTTTAGACAAAACTGTCTTTTCACTATTTTTAATTTATTATTTAATTATTTTTTATTATATTAACAAGACTTCCTAAAATATATGAGACTCCTAAAATATATGACAGGAGAATTAATTAATTTTTTTCTTTTCACTAGACTTCCTAAAATATATGTGACTCCTAAAATATATGGTAGGAGAATTAATTAATATTTTTCTTTTTATTGTTCAATTAGAAAAATACTCCTAAAATACGAGTCTATTAAGAAAATACTTCCATAAATATTGAGATTTACGTTAAACTAGAGAACAAACCGGTTTGTCTATTGGAAGAATATGATTGATGCTCATCTAACTTGATTTGATTGCACGTCTAAGCTGGTGGATGCTTGATTTTCTAACTCCCAACTTCTTCACTGCTTTTGTCAGCATAATAGAATTCAACATTTGTGTATATATATATATCTTTCTTCGGTTTCATTCAAAATTAATTTTCGCTCAGAAAAGAATTAGTTGGATTAAAATCAAAGCTTTGTGATCATATTGTATTTTTATTTATAGTTTACAGGTCGTAGATGAATGTCGGCTGACTTTGAAGAATTTTTTGTGTAAATGTTAGGTTTAGTTGTATTGTTTTGACATCTTTATTATTTTATTATTTTATTTTAATTTACAGATGCTAGATGAATGTGGATCGGCTTTGAATTTTTTTTTTAGGTAAATGTTATGTTTAATTGTATTATTGTAATATCTCTATCAGTTTGTTATTTTGTGGTAGTTTACAGTTCGTAGATGAATCTCGATCGGCTTTGAAAACTTTTTGTGCGTAAAATTTAAGCTTAATTGTATTGTATTGATATCACTTTTATCGTATTATTTTGTTGCAGTTTACAGGTGATAGATAAATGTTGATCGACTTTGAAGAATTTTTTTATGTAAAGGTTAGGATTAGTTGTATTATTTTGATATCTATATTATCCTATTATTTTGTTATTGTTTACAGGTGGTAGATGAGTGTCGGACGAATTTGAAAAAAAAAATTGTGAGTAAAGATTAGATTTAATTAGATTATTTTAATGTATCTATCATTGTATTATTTTGTTGCAATTTACAGAAAGTAGATGAATGTTGATCGACTTTTAAAAATATTTTTAGTAAAGATTAAGTTTAGTAAATAAATTCTCCATCTTTAGATACTCAAAAGATATTAAATTTAATTATTATATTCATCTTTATTATTTAAACAAATATTCTATTCAATGTAATATTTGAACTCAGTAAAGTAAGATACATGCGCAGGCGCGTACACCTAAACTAGTATATGAATACATGAGAAGTGTTATTTAAGCGATGTCCATTTGCAACCATAATTCATTACTCCCATTTCCATAACTTTTCATGGTCATATTTTTCATGTATTTTACTAATTTAAGCGATGTCCATTTGCAACTATAATTCAGTACTCACATTTCCATAACTTTTCATTGTCAAAAGTCAAAACTCTTACTCCTTAATAAAATCCCATAAATAGTTAATAGTCATATTTGTCATGTATTTTACTATTCCTTAATATAATTCTATAAATAAAGATTCTGTACATCTTTGGGTAAGTTTTAAATTCACATTTTCATCATTTTTCATTAATTCTACTTTTAAAAAATCCATTTAATCTTGTTTTCAAACTAAAATTTAAATTTTTTCGGTAAACTCTTAACATAATTTTTCATCAATTTTAACTCTTTTGGGTTGATTTTCAGTTGTAGAGTTCTTTTAACATGGGGAACATGTTTCTAAAATTAAATTTTAATTTTACATTTTTTAATTTCGAACTTGTTTTGCAAAGTAATTTTGGACTCGATTCAAATATAGTCAATGTCATGACCCAGACCTCGTTGTAAGTGGCACCCACACTACCCACCTGATTGGAGAACATTCTACCCCAAATGACCATCTTAAAATCAACACTTAAAAGAGATAATATAACTAATCCATCAACAATTATACGAGTCTAAACAAAAATCAAAAGTATAACTAATTGCGAAACATTGTACTAAACAGAATAAAATCATTCCTAGGACCTGAAAGTCATCCTTACCAAAATATCTAAGATTGTCAAGAAGGGGATGAAAACCTAGAACTAAAAGAAAGTGCATAATGTCTAACACAAAGCACCATGTCATAAATGAAAGATCTCATGGTAGCCGGGATATGCCGCTCACCCTGAAATCTGAAGTCAACTGCTGGAATCACAAGTGAAATCTCGTAGGATCTGCTGGAATATGTGTTGCACTCACAAAAGTAAGAGCAGGTGTAGTATCAACACACAAGAAAATAATAGTATACTAGTGGGGTCATTTCGCCAACCCAAGATGAGAATATGGACACATAACTAAAATATAGTACAACAATTTAATCCATTCTTAAACTAACATACACTTAGCACAACAAGTATAAAATAAGCAACTTAAGATTTCAATCAACACATCAACATATTATCACCAAGTCAAGTTTAGTCAAGTCAAGTCTAGGCAAGTCAAGACAAATTATATAAATTGTCAACCATATAAATATATTTTTCGATTCATTCATGAAACCATCAAACTCACCTGACCCTCGTACATACACATTATGGGTAATACATATACCTTCTAGGCATGACATGCAGCGAAAATATTTTGTCCATGTAAATTCTGGTCAATCTTGTTTCGTCAATAACCCGCGAAAATGTTCTAATTTCTAAAACATTCCACATTAAATAGTAAGGTAGGTCAAAATCAAACAACAACATAAAGTTATCTATATTGACCACACAAAACAACATACATTAACAAGAAACACTATAAGATAGTTAACATGCATATATACCACAAATTGAATTAAGCTACAATATCATCACCTACCTCGAACCAAGCTTGCACAACTCTTCTAAGCCAGAGTTTTTTCCTTATGTGCTATTTTTGCTTGCTCTTGGTCTAGAACACACATATAAATACATCGTAAATAAAATGACCTACCATGTTAGGAATTATAACTCACACTCAATCCTAAAGTCAAGTTCATGATCATTTCCTTACTGTTCTAGAGCTTTTCTATTGTAATTCACCTAAAATTATCAATTGCATCGATGAATTAGTGAATTAACAAAATGCAATGTTAAATCAACTATTAATAATCAAAACTCATTAACTTATTACTTAATTTTATCTCTTGTACTGGAAGACAACTAAAATCATTCCTATAACCCTCCCCAAACTTTGTAATTTAGCAATTCTAAAGTTTAATATCGAATACTAGTTAATGGAAATGATATTCTTACTTTAACGAAGCCAAATAATGAAAATCTTGTGGAAATTGCCCCAAAGCACCCCTCTTTTGCCCCAAAATGAGTTTTAGAAAAATAAACTGCTTTTTGAGAAATAATGAAATTAATTTGTGACCTTCGCCGCTATAGCAACATACATCGTTATAGTGGTGACGCTATAGCGACACCTACGGTTTGACCCTGGCTATAGCGGAAATCTTTGTGTTATAATGATGGGCGCTATAGCGGCGTGCATGCCGCTATAAAAGTGTCTACATGATAGAATGTCAAGTTTTTCCCAAAATCCCTTAATTTTGCAACACATCTTAAACTCGAGGCATTCCAAGCAATGCCCTTTATGTTAAGATCAATTTCCAAAGTTCTACCTATTCAAATTTGATTTCGTGAATTCCTAAGGGTTTATTATCGTCTTAACTAACTAGAAATCAAATCAAACACCACAAAAATTTTCCAAATAATTCTCAAATTTTCCTAGACCATACATCGCTCTGATTTTGCTCGAAACTAGCCTAGCCTAAAATTTATAACTTAAAAATCGTGAGGAATTTTAACATGGGTTTTTCAATGAAAAATTTATAAATAATGACACAAACGGTCATTACAATAGATACTAATTTACCCATCATTCATCCTCAAATGATCAAACGCAAAAATAGGCTAAAATAAAAAGCGAAGAGAGTACTTGTATCCTCAAACAATTGAGGGTACTTGTTTTACATGTCCTTTTCGAATTTTGAAGTGGCTTCCTCAATTAGACAATGCTTCCATTAAACCTTAACTAAATGATTTTCATTCATCCTCGATTTTTTAACATCCCGATCTAGAATTATTACTGATTTCCCTCAAAATCCAAGTCTGAAAGAACTAAGTCCCATTTAATAATATAGTCTCCATTCCCATAATATCTTTTGAGCATAGAGATATGAAATATTAAATGGACTTTTGATAATTCAAGTAGGATATTTAACAAGTATGCAAATAGACCCATATCTTTACGAAATAGACCCATATCTTTACGAACCTTGAAGGGACCAATATACCGAGGACTGAGTTTGCCCCTTTTGTTGAATCTCATGATTGCCTTCATGGGAGACATCTTAAAGCAAAACTTCCTCCCCAACCTTGAAGTCAATATATCTTACCTTATAGTCCATGTTATCTTTTTGCATACTTTGAGCAGCCAACAACTTGGTTTGAATGACCTTACTTTCTCTTGAGCCTTTTTTACCAAGGTTTAATAGCTCTATCCTTAATGACCTAATAGGTGACCTACACTTTATTTCATAGAGTGCCTCAAATGATGCCATATCAATGCTGGAGTGATAGTTTTTGTAGTATGAAAACATACAATGAAATAAACTAGTCCCAATGACCACCAAATCAATGACGCAAGCCCTCAATATGTCCTCTCACACCTGAATCGTCCTTTCCAACTATCCATCAATTTGAGGATAAAAGTTGTGCTAAATCTGAGATTAGTGCCCAACTCCTCATGCAACCTATCCTAGAGTTTGGAAGTGTATTTTGCATCTATATTAGAAATGATGGTAAGTGGCACCCCTTGAAGTCTCACAATCTCATTGACGTAGAATTTAGCTAACTACTGAGAGTTGTACTCTACTCGAACCAGTAAAAAGTGAGTTGATTTCATTAGACGATCTACTATTACCCAAATACCATCATATTTTTCCCAAGTCTCAGGAAGATCCACTATAAAATCCGTAGAAATGTTCTCCCATTTCCACATAGGTATAGGCATCCTCTGAAGTAACCTCGCAGGCCTTTGGTGCTCATACTTCACCTATTGACAATTTTGATACTTGACATATAGTACACTATGTCCCTCTTCTTTTTAGGCCACCAATAAAGCTTCCTCAAGTCATGATACATCTTAGTTGTACCTGGGTGAATAGAATAACATGAACCATAGGCTTCTAAAAGTACATCACAAATCAAATCACGAATCCAAGAAACGCATAGCCTTCTCCTAAACCACAACATTTCACTCACTTTAAGAGTTTTTTCTGCCACCTCTTCATGCACCACTTCATTCTAGAATGTATTCAATCTCTTGTTCTCATGTTGCTTGGGATTAATCTACTCTACAAATATCAATGTTACCTTACCACTAGCCAATATGCCACTCATGTATGAAATTCATATTTGCATACTCTAAGATGCTAGAGTTTGAAACTCTCTATCTACAGGTAGCTTGGATACCCTAAAAAATGACAAAGTACCCATATTTATAGCTTTTTGGCTCAATGCGTCTGCCACCATATTGGTCTTGTCTAGATGATACTAAATAATCACTTCATAATCCTTCAATTATTCCATCCATCTTTGTTGCCTAAATTCAAATCCCTTTGAGTAAACACATGTTGCAGGCTATGGTGGTCTGTGAAGACCTCACATTTGATACCATAAAGGTAGTGTCTCCAAATCTGTAATGGAAACACCACCGCTGCCAACTCTAAGTCATGGATTAGGTAGTTCCTTTCATGAGGCTTCAACTACCTCAAAGCATAAGCAATGATATTCCTATAATGCATCAACACATCACCTAAACCCAAAAGTAAAGCATCACAAAACACAATAAGTCCTTAACTTCCACCGGAAACAAAGGATAGGCGCTGTAGTCAAAAGTGTCTTGAGCTTTTGGAAGCTCTCTTCACATTGATTTGACCAAACAAATGGCACTTCCTTCCGAGTCAACCTTGTTAAGTGTGTTTTAATGAATGCAAAGTTCTTTGAAAACTTGCGGTAATAAATAGCAAGACCACAAAGCTCCTACCTCGGTCACTGAACTAAGCCAAATCCAATTCTTAATTGCCTAAATCTTCTAGGAGTCCAGCATAATCCCACTTTAAGAACCATGTGCCCTAACAACGAAACTGAAGACAACCATAATTCACACTTTAAGAACTTGAAAAATAGTCGCTTCTCCCTTAGAATCTTCAAAACTATGTGAAGATAACCTGCATGCTCCTTTTTACCTCGGAGTAGACTAGAATATCATTAATAAATATGATAACAAAGGAATCCAAGAATGACTTAAAGATACAATTTATCAAAATCATAAGGGTTGCAGAGGCATTAATTAGCTCGAAAACATCTCCAGAAACTGATAATGACCTTACGATGTTCTAAAAGTTGTCTTTCATATATCCTTCGATCTAATTTTCAATTGATAATAATCTAATCGTAAATTAATTTTAGAAAACATTCGTGCCATGTAAGTGGTCAAATAAGTCATCTACATAAGGCAAAGGATATTTATTTCTGATAGTAACCTTATTCAGTTATTTATAATCAATGAACATCCTCATACTACCATCCTTCTTCTTAACAAAAAAGACTGCAAAACCCTAAGCCGAGGCACTTGTATGAATAAAACCTTTGTCAAGTAGTTCCTGCAATTGAGTTTTGAGTTTCCTCAACTCTGTTAAGCCATTCGATAGGTAGGAATTGATGTAGGGCGAGTGTCATCTCTAATTCAATATAAAAATTGATATCTCTATCTGTAGGCATCCCTGGTAGGTCTAAAGGAAACATATCCTGAAATTCAAAAAGTAGCAAAATTGAATCTATAGAAGAGAACCCCACACGCACATCTTAGAGACAAGCTAAAAAAAAGAAACACCCCTTCCCCACCAATCTTTTGGTCTAGACAAATGATATAATTCTCACCGATTTGTCCTTATACACTTTCTCCCACTCTAGTTTATCCATTCTCGGAATAGCTAGAGTCATTGTCATAGCATTAGAGTTTAAAATAGAGTAATACGAAGATAACCTGGTCATACCCAGAATTACATCAAAGTCTGACATATAAAAAATAATCAAACTACCCAAGTATGAAACCCACAAACAACACAGAACATGAACGATCAATATGGGTTTACCACAGACTCACTAACTTGATTAGGCACATAAACTAGGTAATCAAGCACATCACAAACCATATTCCAACCCACCATAAACTGGATAGATACATATGAATACGTATACCCTAGATCAAATAAAACATAAGCCATTTTATCACAAACAAAAATAGTACCTGTGATCACTGTATCAAAAGCCTCAACATCAATCTTTCTAAAAAATGCATAACAATAAGCCTAGTCATCAATTTGAGCTAACTCATTCCCTAGATGCGCTAATCCCCCTACATCGCCATTTTCTCGACCACCCCGACCATCTGTTTAATTTTCTCATCCACCCTGTGGATGAACCCTACCATTACTTTCTCCTTCTCTACTTGTAGGAACTATAGCCCAAGTATGCTATTGTGCCTGGGCATTTGCCTATCTCATAGGAAATTCCCTCTTAAAGTGACCAAAAGAACCACAATAATAACATCCTCACTCGTAAGAAGACCGACTGATAAAAGAGTAGGAAGCCCCTTGGTCCCTAACAATCTATGTCTCAAAAGAAACCTTAGTTGGAATCATATTAGAAGCTGACAAGGCTGACTAAATTAGGCGAAATGAATAGGCTTGCTGACCGTGGCCCTTAGAGTAAGACCTACTGAAATTCCCAATACTGTAGGACTTATTGGCTAACATTTTATCCTGACACTCTTGTGTAACCCCCTTGAACTTTTTCACATAATCTGACACTTTATTAAACTCCTTCCCTATAGAAGTCATATGCACAAACAAAACCTGAATATCATAATCCAAACCCTTGATATAGTGTCAAATCTTCTCATCTTCAGTAGCCAAGCAGATCAAAGCACTAAACTTAGCCTCATAGGGGGCAATTGACATATCACCCTGCTCTAATGCCAGAAGTTCATCCTTCTTACTATCTCGAAGGGTCCGTAGCACATACTTATCTAAGAACAAGGTAATAAAGTTATCATAAGTCAATAGAGGTAAAACTGGTGACCAATATTTAACGTGTGCCCTCTACCATTGCTTAGCATCCTTTTCTAACAGAAAAATCACAAACTTAACTCCATGTTGCTTAACAATACTCATCTTGTGCAACCTCTCATAATAGTTAGTGATGAAATCAAAAGCATTCTCAGACTCATTACTCTATAAAGTAGGTGGGTTCATCTTCAATAACTTAGTCAGCATATCATGGTCCGTACCAGTCATCACAGAACCCAATATCAGAAGAAAAAGCATCAAGTCTCTGAAGCCTCATCTATTTTAGGAGCCATAACAACAGTAGGGTAAACAACTAGAGCCTGAAAAGTCGGTACAGTAGGAGTGGCTCTAGTCCCATCCAACCTATTTAGAAAAGTTAACACCTTTTGCACAACCTCAACAAACATGGAAGGTAAGGTTGCAATCCTAGTTGGTACCACCACCCTGAATTCCATTCCCTTCTCCTATACTGCTTTCGTTTCCTCAACATGATCCTCTGATGGGGGTAGAGGATACTGAAACTTTAGAAGCCTGGCTAGCAACTGCCCAAGCTCCACCTTTGGTGGATGTAGCTTAGTCCCTTCTTCTTCTACCTTTCCCCGTCACTTGTTTTTTTTCCTTGTGGTTGGCTCCTTAGCTGGAGTGGTTGGGTCAGAAGCTGCTTCTAGGGTTTCATTGGACCTAGTATTCACCATTTACCGACAAAAAGTGAAGAAATAAGATATCAATTTGGATCACCAGATACCAATAGGAATAAAGTGATAGCACGAAAGAAATAAGAATGATAGATTTCCCAAAGTCCTATAACCTCTCGAATAAAAGTACAGACGGCTTTGTACCATTCTGTGAGACTCTACTGGACCTATTTTGGTATGACGAGATCGATAAACCTAAGCTCTGATACTAACTTTGTCATGATCCAAAATCCATCGTGAATGGCACCCACAATCTCACCATGTGGGAGAAACATATACCCCAAAAGACCATTTCAAAATCAATACTTAAAATATATAATAGAACTAATCCATAGATAATTATCCAAGTCTAAACATAAACCAAAAGTACAACTAATTGAGGAAAATTGTACATAAGCAACCATCCCTAAGACCTAAAAGTCATATGTACCTAAATATCTAAGATTGTCAAGAAGGAGATGCAATCCCAAAACTAAGAAAGTGTATAATGTCCAACACAAAGGACTGTGACATAAAGAAAAAATCTCATGGTAGCCCGGATAGGCCGCTCACCTTGAAATCTGAAGTCAACTATTGGAATCACAAGTGAGGTCTTATAGGAGCCACTGGAATATGTGTTGCACTCATAAAAGTAAGAGAATGTGTACTAGCAGCACAAAAGAACATAATAATGTACTGGTAGGGTTATTTGGCCAATTCAAGATAAGAATATGGACACATAACTAAAATATATTACAACAAATTGATTCATGCTCAAACTAACATACAATTATCACAACAAGTATCGAATAAGAAACTTAGGATTCAATCAACAAGCCAACATATTATCACCAAGTCAATTTCAGTCAAGCCAAGTCAAAATAAGTCAAGACAAATTATACAAATTATCAACTGTATAAATATATCCTCTGTTCACTCATGGAGCCGCCAAACTTACCTAACCCTTATAATACATGCTATGAGTAATACATCCACCCTCTAGCCATGACCTGCAAGGAAAAAATTCCATCCATGTACTAAAATCTTAGACACAAGTGTTTGCCAATCTTGTTTAGCCAATAACGCATGAGAACATTTCAATTATCGAAATATTCCACATTAAATAGTAAGGTAGGTCAAAATCAAGCAACAACATAAACTTATTTATATTGACCAAACCAAACAACATGTATTAAAAAGCCACACTAAAAGGAATTTAATATGCACATATAGCACAATTGAATTAAACTACAATACCATTATCAACCTTAAACCAAGCTTATACTACTCTAAGTCAGAGCTTTGCCCTTCCATGCAATTTCCCCTTGCTCTTGATCTAAAACACGGATATAAATACATAATAAATAAATTGACCTATCATATTAGGAATTATAACTCACACCCAACTCCTAAGGTCAAGTGCATGATCATTTTCTTTCTGTTCTAGGATTTTTCTATTGTAATTCACCTAAAATTATTGATTCCGTGTATGAATTAGTGAATTAAGGAAATGCAATGTAAAATTAACTATTAATAATCAAAACTCATTAACTTATTACTTAATTTTCTCCCATGCTTTGGAAGACAACTAAAATCAGCTCTAAAGTCCTCTCCAAACTTTGTAATTTATTAGGTTTAAGGCTTAATTATTGAATACTAATTTACGGAGATGAAATACTTACCTTAACAAAATCAAAAAATAAAATCTAGTGAAAATTTTCCCAAATTGCCCCCTGCCCCAAAATGAGTTTAGAAAAACTACACCTGCCGCTATAGTGATTGTTGTTTGACCATCGTTTAGCAGCGTGCATGCCTCTATAGCGGCGTCGATGGGACAAAATGTTTAATTTTTTTTCAAAAACCTCAATTTTCGCAACACACCTTAAACCAAGATATTTCAAATAATGCTCTTTACGCTAAGATCAATTCTGGAAGTTCTACTTACACAAATTTAATTTCGCAAATTCCTACGAGTTTCTTGTCGTCTTAGCTAACTAGAAATCAAAAAACAACCACCAAACTTGCCCAAATTATTTTAGATTTTCTAGACCGTACCTCACTCTGATTTTGCTCAAAACTAGCCTAACCTGAAATTTATAACTTCAAAGCCGGGAGAAATTTTAACATGAGATTTTCAAAAGAAGGTTTATACATAACGAAGGAAATGATTGTTACGGCCGATATCATTCTCTTCTTTTTGATGCATAGATTATGTTTTTTGTAGATTTAGCTTGTTCTGAGACCGTTTGTGAAGAGATGGCTACTCATTGAAGATCTAGGCTTGGATTATGACATTTTGAGATATGTTATGGCTTAACTTCTTTTAGACTGAATTGGGTAGTTAATGATCATGTAAAGAATGTTATGAGTTAGGAAATTTAGTCGAGGAAGTAGTATTTTTGTATTATTATCATTATTGTGTGTCTGTGGGGGGGCTTATTTACATATTATTGTTGACTTAAGAGAATCTAATTGTGATGATGCTCGAGTGAAATATTTATTTGGCATTTGTAGGCCTTATTTTTCCATGAAATACCATTATAATTGTTGTGTTGCCCCTGTTGGGGCTTGAATAGATATCATAATCATTTTGAACATTATGGTTTTGACGCGACATACTCAAGGAGAGGTGCCTTGGTGTATGTTATTCGCAGATGATGTAGTTCTGATTGACGAGACTCGGAGTAGAGTTAATGATAAGTTGGAAATGTGGAGGCAAACGCTTGAGTCTAAAGGATTTCGGTTAAGTAGAACCAAGACGGAGTACTTGGAGTGTAAGTTCAGTGATGTGTCGCAGGAGGCTGGAGTAGTGTGAAGCTGGATTATCAGGCCATTCAGAAGAGGGAGATTTTCAAGTATCTGGGATCTATGATTCAGGGCAATGGTGAGATTTACGAGGACGTCACACATCGTATTGTGGCAGGATGGTTGAAATGGAGGCTCGCTTTGGGAGTTCTATGTGATAAGAAGGTGCCTCCGAAACTTAAAGGTAAGTTCTATAGAGTGGTAATCTGGCCGGCTATGGTGTATGGAGCGGAGTGTTGGCCAGTTAAGAACTCCCACATCCAAAAGTTGAAGGTGGCGGAGATGAGAATGTTGCGATGGGTGTGTGGGCATACCAAGAAAGATAAGGTAAGGAATGAGATTATTCGAGAGAAAGTGGGAGTTGCCTTGGTGGAGGAGAAGATGTGAGAAGTAAGGTTACGTTGGTTTAGGTACGTGATGAGGAAGGGCTTAGATGCTCCTGTGCGGAGGTGTGAGACACTGGCTATGGATAGTTTTAGGCGGGGTAGAGTAGACCAAAGAAATATTAGGGGGAGGTGATTAGGCATGATATGAAGCAGTTACAGCTAACGGAGGACATGACCCTTGATAGTAAGGTGTGGAGGAAACGGATAATAGTAGGGGTGCGCTCCTCGGGGGCTGGAGTATTTTGTTCGTGGCTAGCGATGTTAGTTTATTTTGCTTACCGTACTAGTTATATATGTACTTATCTTTTGTGTTTGGTATTCTGTTAGTTTGTCTTGTGTACCATACTAGTTATATACACTTATATTTGGGTTGGTATATGGGTATCGGTCCTAAGCCGGGGGTCTATCGAAAACAGCTTCTCTACTTCTCCTGAGGTAGTGGTATGGTCTGCATACACTCTACCCTCCCCAGACCCCACTAGGTGGGAATACACTGGGTCTGTTGTTGTTGTTATTGTTGTATTTGGATTTATTCATAATAGTAATATCTGAGAAAGGGGTTTTTAAGATGTTATTACTGATGCTTTACATGATTATTTATGTTAGTAATATCGAGGATGGCTCAAATTATGAATTATTGACATGTTGAGTTAATTTTTTGACTTATTTGTACGTGTACTAGATTGATCATTATCTTTATACTGATTAGTAATGAGTATTTTATCCTCATTTTATATATACATCTTCATGATATACTGGAACCACTAAGAAACACTATTTTTGAAATAAAATGAGACACCTTATAAAATCCTTGGTCCATTAACATTAGCCGGCGAGATGAATTGAGATATGGGACTGAGATTTGAGAAAGTATATAGGTTGTGAATTCCCCATGGGTCCTGTCTTAAAATACTGAGGCTCGGAAGGTGTATACAAAAAATCATGCAATGGCTTACATTCATCCCCATCACATCATCATTGCATCGCATTGCGTTACATTATTGAATTCTCTATTATGTGTTGTTGCTGTATAGTTGGATTCCTTAGTTATATTTTGTGTAGTTTCCTTTGTTGTCTTTATATCTTAGAACTATTAGTGGAGACAATATGAGCTACCAATTAGAAACTTTTCTATTTGCAGTTGCTCATAGTATCTTTTACTTGTTTTTGTTTTCTACTTTGCTTAGTCGACCTATGACATCTTTTAAGTACAAGTGAACCGTACTCACTCCTACTGTTCTCTTTTGGTGCAGATCCCAGTTCGAGTATGACTCGTTGCAGCTGAGTTCTTGCTATATGAGTTGATATCTGAGGTACAAGTGAGCTCTAGCGTTCAGGACAGCTTTCGGACCTCCTCTTATTTTCATTATGTCTTTACTTATATTTGGAGGTGGACCAGTGTATTTTAATTTTTCAGACTTTGAATTAGACGCTCTTTCCACTTATGACACCAGTATTTTGAGATTTATTGTATTTCGTTCGAAGTTCATGTTATTTACATATCTTGGCTTGACTCTGCTCCAGGAGTCTCACATTTATGAATTTTTCTTTCATATTTCGATTGTCCTTTAGTATGTGCATTTTCGCTTACCTAATAAGGCTAGTTCGAAGTAAGTGTCATCATAACCTCGAATTTTGAATCGTGACACATTTTATAAAATATTTACCTGCGATAACTATTTAGATACATGTTTTATACAATAATTATGCAATTTTTATAAAATTATATTTAATTATTGAAAAAAAGTCTTGTTTGACCCCCCAAAAAAACTGAATAAAGGGTTTGAGATGGCTCAAGTTGAGAAATGATCATCCGATGGAATTAAAATAATCGAATGATACACAATTGTCCATAGGCCAAACATGTGCTATTTATTTTGAAAAGGTTCAATTCATGTTTTTTTCCATAAAATTACAAAATCAGATTATATTTGAAAAGGTAATTAATGTAAGATTTATAATGTCAAAAATAACTCTCAATTTATGATAGATTTTTGTACTCTTTTCGAGTCAAGAATGGAAAAATACCCCCCAAAAATGTATATAAGTGAGTCAATTTATTTACAATTCTATAATTTTGAGATTAGAAAATAATATCGCATTCATCTCTTGTATTATTTAACTTGTGGGTAGTGTTTTACATTTTAAGAATATATGTAATAATCCAACTCATTTCTAGTTACTGATTTAATTTTAAGGGGGTTTATTGTTCCATTCAAAATGTAAAGGGGTTATTGTTTAGACTGAGTTTTCTTTTTGTGACAAATTTAGTTGAGTAATTGTATAAGAAAAAAAATCCCAAGTTGAATAATTTCCTGATACAAAACAAAATGAAATGAATGTGTTACATAATTCCTCATAATTGAGTGAACTTTTGAGTTATTTACTCAAAACTTCCTTTAGAGTTTGAGTCTTTCGCCTTACCTTTAAGTGAGTGAATTATATTTTCATAAGGACTTAAATTCTCTAGTTAATATATTTTACTTGTTAAGTAGTGGACTTGAATTCTCTAATTAATATATTTTACGTATTAAGTATAATTAAGTGGCGTCTGATTGTAAATCAAAGAAGACAATTACCAAGAAGAGTTTGTTTACTTGCATTTAGAAATTTGGGACCTAATTAACCAATTGGCTTAGTAATTGGTCACTCACAAATATGAGAGCAATATCTAGAATTAGTAAACGTTCTTCTCCGGCTACAATAATTAAGGGATGTCCATTTGCAACCATAATTCATTAGTTCCATTTCCATAACTTTTCACGGTCATAACTTTAGGGGGTCGTTTGGTTGGGAAAGAGTTATCCCGAGATTAGTTATTTCGGAATTAGTTATTCCACCATGTATATGGGATAACTTATCACATCGTTATGGTGTAAATGGTGAGATAAATAATCCCGATACTAGCTAATACCTCACACCGAACATGAGATAAAATAATCCTTCATTTATTCCAAGACTATTTATCCCTTATACCTCACACCAAACGAATATAATCCTACAAATAGTTAATAGTCAGACTTTTCATGTTTTTTATTATTCCTTAATATAATCCTATAAATAAAGATTTTGTAAGTTGATGATATATACTTTACAAAAGTAAGAAAATATCTCTTTCTTTCTGCATTTCTTGTCTACCTCTTATTCCACATTTCTATTATTTTACAAGTTAATGACCTTAAACCTTAACATTTATGTTACATAAGGATCATTTATGCAATTAATTAAATCATACTAGAATTGTCGTACCATCTCTGATAATCTAGTGTTACCGTTCTGCTATATTTTTATAATTCGATCTAGATCTATTGGGGTGTTTGTGCCGTTGGATTTTGTTCCTTCTTCCAACATTTCAACTAGCCGTTACATAATCACTTCTTCAAATACCAATTACGTCCTTCCTTTCCCCTTCTTTACCTTTATAATTTTTCTCCTAAAAAATCACCAACAATTTCTAAATCTAAAATCCTTTCAATTTTCAATTTCTCCATCAAATTCAATCCAATGGATACTCTTCCCGTAATCACTTCAAATGAGTTCAAGTCTCACTGTCATTCATCTCACCAAATATTTCGTTTATTAAACTATATTCTCTTAGGTGCATCGTCGAGTTGTATCTTCCTTACACTCTCCTTCTGCCTAATCCCCTCATTATTCGGAGGCCTTTTCATCCTCCTCCACGTTCTCACAATCGCTGGTGCAGTCCCCGGCTGCACGTACACTGCAGCCCTAGCGAGGTCCAACAATTGGTACGTCATTCATATGGTAGCTACAGTTATAACAACAATATTTCAAGGGTCTGCTGCTGTGCTTATTTTAACAAAGACTTATGTTTTTTTTGGAGAATTGAAGTCCTATGTTAGAGCAGAAAATGGTGTTACAATTTTGAAATTGATTGGTGGATTGTCCATTTTGATATTTTGCTTGGAATGGGTGGTTTTGCTATTGGCTTTTGTTTTGAGGTACAATGCCTTTGTGGAAGGGAATAATAGAGTTCAAATGAATTCAAATCGTAAAAGCAACTATAAAGTTGATCAAGATGAGACTTTGAAAGGCTGTTCCTCTCCAATCCAAGTATAATATTTTAATGGACAATTTGGAGCACTAAACATTTCGCATTAGGAAGGTCACACATCAAGGGATGTGATGAGACAGCCTACCCGAATACAAGTACTAGTGATTGTGTCGCCTACTCAAATACAAGTACTAGTGATTGTTTTTATCTCGAGACCTATACGTCACACGTACGTTACTCACAAGCTCTACTTTCAAGTACAATATTTATATTTACTTCATTTGCGAAGAATTACCTTGTTCCAGACCTTGAAACTCTATCGGAATTATTTTATTCATACTAAAATAATAGAGTACTATAAATGAAGTGTGGAAGGATTATCTTTTTCCTCGTACTAGGCTTTAAGTTGATACTCAAATTTTACAAATTGCTATTTATCTCTTACTAAATTTTATTTACTTAACTAGTTAAAATTTGGCCGCACTTCGCACGTTCGTTAAGGAACTAATATTTTTTTTAAATTAATTTTTTATTCACTCTATTATCTAATCGTAATATTATATTATCCCACTTGTTTTAATTGTATTATGAATTGATTGCAAATGATGAAAGAAAATAAAGCGCAACAAATTTAACATCTATTAAATGAGGAATAATATGTTCTTCATTAATAAATTTTTTATTAACATCTATTAACATCTATTTTATTAATCTACACCATATATTTTTCGGAAGCAGCGGTATGAACTGCGTACATTTTACCCTCCCCAAACCCCACTTGGTGGGGATTACACTGGGTTTGTTGTTGTTGTTGTTGTCTAAAAAGTATCTCACAATGTGAAATAATTGTAAAATATTAATTAAACAAATACATCAATTATTGAAACTTCAACTAAAAACTGTAAAACAATAATATAATAATATCTTGATGGAATTTTCTATCACTCTAAAATGAGACGTCACCTACTCAAGGAGACAGCTAGAGAGGTTTTGGGTGCCTCGAGGGGTTGGTCTGGTTGGCATCGGGGGGATTGGTGGTGGAATGAAGAAGTTAAGAAGAAGGTGAAGTCGAAGAAGACGGCTTACGTAAAGTTGGTTCAGAGTAAAGATGAGTAAAGATGAAGAGGAAAGACGGGTGAGCAAGGAGGAGTACAAGTTAGCTAGGAAGGAGGCTAAGTTAGCGGTCACCGTTGCTAAGACAACAACGTTTGAGAGATTGTATAAGGGGACTAAAGGAGAAGGGCGGGGAGAAGAGGCTTATAGGCTTGCCAAAGCTAGGGAGCGTACGGGTCGGGATCTGGACCAGGCTAAGTGCATTAAGGGGGAGGATGACAGAGTTTTAGTAGATGACGTTCTTATTAAGAAAAGATGGCAGTCGTATTTTCATAGGCTCCTGAATAATGAGGGGGACAGAGGCATTGTACTAGGGGAGTTGGAGCACACTGAAGAATATCGAGATTCCGGCTATTGTCGGCGTTTTAAGGTGGAGGAGGTCTGTGAGGCTATTCGCAAGACGCAAAGAGGCAGGGCAACGGGGCCCGATGAGATTTCGATAGATTTTTGGTAGTTAGCAAGCGGGACGGGGTTGAGGTGGTTGACCGACTTATTCAACAACATTTTTAAGTCCGCGAAGATGCCCGAGGCGTGGAGATGGAGCATAGTGATTCCTCTTTATAAGAACAAGGGTGATATTCAGAGTTGCAACAACTACTGAGGTATTAAGTTGTTGAGTCACACAATAAAGATTTGGGAGAGGGTGGTGGAGCGAAGGTTGAGGAAGATAGTGTCGATTTCAGAGAATCAGTTTGGTTTTATGCCTGGTCGCTCGATGACTGAGGCAATTCACCTAGTGTAGAGACTGGTGGAGCAGTATAGAGAAAGGAAGAGGGACTGCACATGATGTTTGTTAACTTGGAAAAGGCGTATGACAACGTCCCTAGGGAGGTTCTTTGGAGATGCTTGGAGTTGAGGGGTCCCTATGGCGTACATTCATTCGATTAAGGATATGTATGAGAGAGCGAAGATTCAGGTAAGGACTGTGGGAGGGGATTCCGAGCATTTTTCGGTACTTACTGGATTGCACCAGGGTTCGACTCCGAGTCCGTTTTTATTCACGGTGGTAATAGATGTGTTGACTCGGAGTATTCAAGGTGAGGTGTCATGGTGTATGCTTTTTGTGAATGATGTAGTCTTGATTGATGAGTTTTGTCGAGGTGTTAACGATAAGTTGGAGGTTTGGAGACAAACCCTGGAAACTAAAGGTTTCAAGTTGAGTAGGACAAAGACGGAGTACTTAGAGTGTAAGTTAAGTAACACGAGGCAAGAGGATGAGGTGGTAGTGAAGTTGGAGTCTCAGGTGGTTTGTAAGAGGGATAGTTTTAAGTACCTTGGGTCTATGATTAAGGGGAATGAAGAGATTGATGAGGATGTCTCTCACCGTATTGGGGCGGGTTGGTTGAAATGGCGGCTCGCCTCGAGAATTCTTTGCGATAAGAAGGTGTCTCCCAAGCTTAAAGGCAAATTTACAGAGTTGCAGTCCGGCCGACTATGTTGTATGGCGCGGAGTGTTGGCCTGTTAAGAATTCTCACATCCAGAAGTTGAAGGTGGTAGAAATGAGGATGTTGCGTTGGATGTGTGGTATCACGAGGGCTGACAGGGTTAGGAATGAAATTATTCGGGACAGGGTGGGAGTGGCGTCAGTGGAGGATAAGATTCGGGAAGGGAGACTGAGATGGTTTGAACATGTGATGAGAAGGGGCACGGATGCTCCAGTTCGTAGGTGTGAGAGGTTAGCCTTGGATGATTTTACGCGGGGTAGGGGTAGACATCTTCGACAAATACTCACAAGTCAATAACTATACAATTATATTTACTATAATGCGGTTGTTTAATAACTAATGAAACACGAAGAGTAACGTTTTAGAATTCTCCATGAAACCATCGATTTCAAATCAAAACCTTCAGGTTTTCAATTCAATAAAATAATTAGTTGCAGTTTTATTAATTTTTTTAATTAATGAAGAATCAAATAAAGCATAGTATCCTAACATCCTTTTATTTTTAGTCTTTTGCATTATGAATTCTCTTTATTAAAGTAAGTAACACTTCATGATTTATCTTATTATTTTATTTTCCTTATTTATTACGAATCATAAGAGTCATTCAAATTCTACGATTACATTATGTGTAACATTTATCATAAGATTAACATTAATAAGGTGTAACTCCTAGCCACTATACAATTATTTTATGAACACTTCAAGTAGAAAAAAGAAAAAAAGAAAAAAAGTCAAAAATATAAGGAAAAAGATCAATATAAATGATAGCCAAAGAGAGGTGTCATATCACCTACTCTATTCCGACCTTCACATTATTCATCTATAAATACATATAGGTTTATATGAATTTAACTAATATGAAATAAATTAAAAATGAGAAGAAGGAAAATATGAAAATCAAAAAAGGAATTAAATTCAAATTTTTGGCATCCTTTATTTTAATTTTTTTTCCTTATGCCTTTTTTCTTAATTTTTTCTTCCTCCTCTGATTTAATTATGAGTCTTTCCTAATTACAATTATTATTCTTCATTTAGTTCCTAAATTTTCTCTAAAATCATAAGTCATTTCCTCCCTTTTTCTCCATGTAATATTTCAAAAATATCTCAATTTTTTTTTACCTTTTTTAAGTTACATCTTCCACCATTTATGTAATTAAGGTGACTAATATGGAACAAAATAAATGACTATTAATTGTAAATTTAAAAACTTTAATTTTGACGATGCTTTTCACTTTATTTTCTCTCAATTTCATGTAAAGTCTTCCAATATTAAACTTTTTCTAAAATATTCTCATCTTTTTTCTCATATAAATTTAAAGTAATTTAACAAAAATTGATAGATAGGTGAGAAAAAGAACTTTTTCTACACCAAATTAATGGTAAATTTAAACTAAAACTTCTCTCTCTTTCTTTGATTTTTTTTTCCTTAATTTTCTTATTGATTAATTTATCTCTCTCTTCCTCACACGTTAATTATGATTTTTTTCTATTCTTTATTACCCTAAATATCCTCTCAAATTAGAATTAAATTTCTTTTCTTTTTTGCTCATAATATTTTAAAGGCAAAATGACTACCTTTATACTACGTTCTTTTTGTAATGCGATACTCTCATGTTTGTCATCTGAATTCTTAAATCCACTAAAAAATAATATTCCAATCACTTTTTCGATGAGTGTAACACACTCACCCCACCGCGTCAGCTATCATGTCATCTTTTCACATCATTTTTATATAAAAAAAAAATATTAAATATTAAAATAAATAAATTAAAAAAAAAAAAAAAAAAACAACCCCCTCCTCTTGTTGCCTCTCTCTTGCCTTTTTCCTTTTTTTTCCGTCTTTCTTCTTCTTTTCTACTCTATCTTCTCCTTCTTTTTCTTAAACCTCCATTTTAACAACCTCTAACAACATTCATTTTTACACTTGCTTACAAATTGTTCTTTTGAAAAAGAACTTATTTCTACATGCCCAAGCCCCTTTTCCCCCTTTTCAATTGTTTTCTAACGTGAACTGATAACCACTAAATTCAGCAAAAATCATAAAAATGAAAAGAAATTTGGCCATGACTGCGAGCAGCTAAACCACGAATAACAGAAACAGAAATTCTGAACTCTGAAGATTGAAGAATCAGAAAACTGAATACCAAATATCTATTGCAAAATATCCCAAATAAAGAGCAATAAAAGAATACAAAGTTCATTGGGAAATAGTAACAAACAGTTGGTAGACAAGACGAACCATCAAGCAGACCATATATTCTTCAGTCGATCCGCCGCAGATTAGTCCATCGAATACTACAAACAAGTAGAAATTACAAGTGGGCGTCTCACAGATGCCTAATCCAATCCAATCAAATGCTAAGTAACAAAGGGTACTATTGAGTAGTACAGTAGCCATAGCAGGTGAGTGTACCTTTTTGAGGACCCATATGGTATGGTTGTAAGTGCGTTGAAGGAGTTCTTGGAGAGCATTTGGATCATTAGAGTCGATTTCTCTGTAGTTGACGAAGTTAGAGAGGGGGCTGGACGAGGGTGAGGGGTGGGGTGGGGGGTGGCTGGACGGGACGCGGGGGCTGGACAGGGGTGAGGCATGGGGTGGGGTGGCTGGACGGGCGACGGCGTTGGGGGACGGGCTTTTTTAAAAAAATTTATTATTTTTTAATTTTTTAAAATATATTTAAATTTAAAAAACTGTAGGTGGGGATTTTTTTTAATTTTTAAAATTATTTTAATATAAAATTGATCAAAAATTAACCCTCCACTTGCACTCTAAGCAAGTGCCTACACACACTTTATCCTAATCAGCCATTTTAATGTTATATATATCCGATTGACGATCAAAGGATTTAAAATATTACTTTTTAATAAACTCAATAATCCAGATGATAAACATGTATATAAAAATATCCACATTACAAAACAGATATAATATAAGAGTCCACTGAATCAATTTTACCTATTTTAAAATCTTCCAACTTTCTTGCCTTTTTATTTTAAAAATAAATTGTATCTCCTGCCATATATATAATTTATTGTTATACTTTACAAATTTAGAATAACTATATTTGAAACAAAATAAATAAATTTAAAATTAAACTGTAATTTTGGCAATACTTCCTTATATACTCCATATTCTTCTTATTTTATTTTCTCCTAATTTTATGTAAAATTCCTAATATAAAGCCTGTCCTAAAATAATAAAAAAAATTCTCATACAAATAAGTGAGAAAAAGAAAAACTACTATATTCATAGAGCTAAAATTAAAAAAATATATCAAATGAAGATTAAAAAATTTCTTCATACACTTTTTTTCTTTTTACTTCGTTCTTATGATTTCTGCTTCTTATTTGACTTCTTCGTGTTTCTTCCGTATTTTCGCTTCTTCTGCTTTTACTTCTCCTTCTTCGCTTCTACTTCTCCTTCTGCTCCTCGCCTGCCTCCTTCATCTATCACCAAATCGATATCAATGAAATTTGTAATATATAGTGGAACTCTATCCTATTTTTGATAATGTACACTGCACAAAGTAATGAAAATGGAAGTTGAAGGTATATTGTATGGTTGTTTATATAGTTATTGTTTTAAATTTTAATAGCGCAAAAACCTTTCAAATTCTTTTTAGTTAATGAAGAATATCATGCAATTGAAAGAATTTATTTAGAGAAAATTAAAAAGTCTTTTGTTAAAGGTGAGGATTAATTAATTTTAATTTTAAAATTTCATGAAAAGACCTCAAAAAAATCAGGAAAAAGATAATTGCATTTCCTGATGATTTCAGCAGCCTCTAATGTCTCTTTTACCGTCCGTCCGTCCATCATCTGGTGACATGATGGTAAAGAATGACAAAATAACACAGTACAGACATGAAACTTTTATAGCATATAAGCTCATATAATGCAGATACAACACAACTAAAAATATTTACACCTTTTTTGATGTAAATGTAAAGCATAATAAGTATGTACGTTTACCTTAGAGGAGCCCTTCACAGAAATAAAATAACACCATAATAACTTAGTAACAGAATTATTTATCTAATCTACAGACAATAACTACAGCTAATCCAAGAATTGAACTCATTTGAGTATGGGTAAATCATCTCCTTCTACATGTGTATATTTAAGAATACCATGAGACGAATGACATGGTATTTCTCAATAAATTTTCCTTCCTCGTGATGTCGTACATATCATATACATTTGTCAAGAGGAAGATTAGGTGCAGGGCTTCAATTTTTCTGACCAACTTCATCTTAAAAGTTGTAAATTGACAAGTTATTTTTGCTTTTTAGATGTAAGAATTCTTAATGTATAGTCAGGGCACTACCATCCAAATCTACACAGCCAAGATTACATCAATAAATGAGTCTAAATCACTTTGCAGCTGAATAGGAGATCCCTAAAATCTATTTTAAATAATTACTTATAATAATTTTGATCAAAATGCCTATCCTCTAGTTCCACTTCTTAACTATTTAAAGGCACATTATCGTATAAATTAACATCATGCCATATCCTAACAAATTAATATGGACAATTGAACGCAATAATAGGAAAGTCAAATAAAATTATAAGCATATGGTACTATATTCTGCATGTTACCACAAAATTCAAGATCTGAATTCTCTTTTAAAACCCAATAAAGCTTTGCAATTCATTTGCTAAATTAAAAAATGTTGACATTAGATGGAATTTAATCATCAATAAAAGCAGTCACAACTGACAGAATCAATGTTCAAAAACTATTTCAGGATAAAACCGTATAATATTAATAATTTAAAAAATAGTATATAATACCCATACTAAATGCATGTTTTAGTGGAAATATAGGTGCCACAACTCCAAGACAAAATACAACTTAAATGATCAACGATAGTTTATCCTAGAGTCTCCAATCATCATCACTAAAGAGATAATTGATATTAGATATAGAGAGAACCTCACAACCACGAGAAAAGATATTTGAGAAGCTTAATGTGTCAACACAAAAGATGCAAGCTTTATTCAGAATGACGTGGTATGATGTGTTTGTGGTGACTTTTTAATTCCACAGGAAAAATTATTTAAGTCGTATTCAGAGAATTATTTCTAATGTATCAAGGGTAAAACAAAATCTTACAATATAAAGAACATAGACAAAGTGATAAAAATTACCAACAGTTTAACTAATATTGAATAACCTAGTGTCTGAGAATTTTCACTTTTGAACTCCTCTAAAACTGCAACAGATTATCTGAGTATAGAAAATTCTGTTGTGTGTGAAAAATAGTAGAGATTAGATGTATTGTATAGCCAGGCTGAGAAGAGAGTAGAATACATAGTTCATGAAAGTAATTTCAATTATAGCAAAGAAAAAGCTTTCAGGTGCTAATTCTTACATTTGAGAGGGTCTCAGAAAAAACGTGTTTTACATCATGCATTTTAAAGTGACAATCTTTTCAGGTGGTAATTTACTCTCTTTACACCAGGCATCTCATAGCTATTAAATTTTTTTAATTTGTTTTCTACATAGATAGTTTCCGAAACACAATCAAAATCCTAAGCTAGGTTGATTAGAAATCACTAATGCATCATATACAACTTCGCTTTAGAATATTATCATATGCATATGGCACTGACTTTCTACTTTTAAGAACATCAGGTTACTCTGTCAGATCAGTAATTAAAAAGACACTATCTTTTATTCTATTATTCATATTAGTCATTAAAAAGAAGCTATCTTTTCTTCCGGTAAATAAAATAAACACAAAAATAGAAAATAACAAACTACAAACTACTTATTTAGATAAACAGATGCTAAATTATTCACACCTTTGGCATGACCATCCATTTTCAAATAGAAAAGAGTACAATTTATGAACAACTTTTCACTAATCAAATACCCTACATCGTACTGATTTAGACTTTCCAAAATAATGAAAAGAGACCTTACCTTGGCATTTTGCGGGACATCATTTGTTCCGCAGGTAGCATATTTTTTATTTTTTAACCTCTCCCTGGGAGCCCCTCTTTTTGCTCCCTTGTAATATGAATCCACAACTTTAGAATTGGGGGTGGATGGTGTTTACCATCCAAGCAACCCTCTCTTATCGCAGAGTGGCATATTTGTTCCACACGTGACATACAAATATACATTAAATGCTTAGGAAATTCATGCACTACAAAAAATATTTAAACTCATTCAAAGGATCATCCATATATAATACTAATACATAGTGAAGAACTTTGTAAGGTTTACAGTAAGTCAGTAACTATAATACTCAACCATACCCTCCATGAATTGTTCATAATCAGAATTTTGACACTTACTAAATCTCTGACGTGAAAAATCAGTTAGTGGAGCATTCATAATGAATAAACATCAATAAGAGGTTGTTGTGTCATTGAGCATCATTATCCCCTAAATCTACATAAAAGATATTTGAAAATAGCATAGATTGACAGAAGAATATAACGGTGTTGGTTGCACAGTGTTGTAAGCTATAGTTGGGACAAGATGTCAGCAGATTGTGTTTACAGACCTTATTAGGTGATTCATAGATTTCAATAGCAAAGTTAAGAGAAGCTTTTGAGGGTCTGCATCTAAATTTTGTCTTTGCGCTACAAAGTTTTGGAGATACATTTATTATATAAAATAGATTTAAAAGTTTTATCTATTTTTTTACACTGCTAAGACAGGTAGTGGGATGCAGTATCTATGTTATGTCATCTGCTTCTGTGCTGTACTATGTGTTTGTTTGATATCTCGTAACTTGAGCCGGGGGTCTTTCGGAAACAGCCTTTCTACTTCATCAGAGGTAGAGGTATGGACTGCGTACATCTTACCCCCCCCAGACCCCACAAAGTGGGAATACACTGGGTTTGTTGTTGTTGTTGTTGTTGTTGTAAGACAGGTAGTGGGAAGCTCACTTGTTTACAACAACAACATACCCAGTGTAATCTCATAGAGTAGAAATGACAGGAAGCTCACATGCTTGGCATCCCTAAATTATCTCCCTATGACGAAAAACCCTCCATTTCACTGACAGGAAACCTGATCTCTTTTCCAAGTGGATCTTCAATCCAGACACAACTTCAAATAATAACAAAATGACTCTAAGATATCTTAGTTAGTTCTCCTCAGCCCCACAAGGGAAGGGATTAATGTGTCGTCGGCATTAAGTATGTGGCATACGTCAACTCTATTAGATTCCCCTATCCTAATACCGGAACCTTTGATCTGATGGAGACATGGCCTTACATAACATTAGACTAAGCCTCTTTAATTACTGGGATGAATAAGGGAGAAAGTAGGTCCCTGTGTGTCAAACCTATGTGTGAGAAAGAATCTTCAGGGGTACCATTTACAATCACTATAACTTTACAGTTGAAATGCACCAACTGATCCACCCAATCCACTTATCCCCAAAGCTCGTGTTTTTGAACAGATATAGCAATTAAGACAATTGACAAATTTATTTTACTATTTTTATGACCACAAGTTTCAAAATTCTCCCATTCTTTCTTGTTTATGTGTCTATTCAAACTTAGTCACATAAATTAAAACGAATAGAGTAATAACCCAAAAGTTTTAGGTCTACTTAAATGCATGTTAGGTGCTAGGCCTATCTTAGGTCGACTTGAATGCATGCTAGGAGTTTTGCCTATCTATTTATTTTTGGCATAGCCTAACGAACCTTACTATACATCCAATTTGGCTTTGTTGTACACAATAAGAAGTGTAGACATGGAGAAAAACACTCAACTTGATCGATTGAGACATTGCAGGTGGAATTGGAATAAGACATAGGAGTATCATCTTATCTGTGTACGGCAAAGTCCAAGTTGTACAATTAGTCGGTTAGTTGAACTATGCAAAAATTTGTGAGATAGACCAAACTCCTTACCTGCTTTCATGTGGGGCTAAGATTTTTAGCTTTTTCTTTTAGATTATTATTGTTCTAGAGAGGTAGCTTTAGTCCTCCTTGCAGGTAGGTTTAAATTTCTAGAATGCTTCTTGAGAGATAGGCTTAACCCTCCTACCGCCTACATCAAATCTTTAGAATGCAAGAACTAAGCACAAAAAGAAAATCAAACTTGAAATTTAAGAAGATTTTTTAATTCAATTTTTCTTCTTCTATGAAGTGAAGCCACTGCAAGGACTACATTTTTCCTTTAAAGGTTATCATTTGGAAAAATGAAGTCTTAATCCCTGTACTACTATCCTTAAAATTGGTTCATCAAGACAAGTAATGTGCAACCATGGCAAATTTATAATTCTCAGCTGTTGAAAGGGTTAGTTACACCAAGCTCAGATGAATATTTACCTTCACATACATAATCCCCAAGGAACCTAGACCCATAAGATTGCTTGAACCAGTGAAGTTCTTAAAGAGATCCACCAACATAAAGGTAACATGTTGCAGTTCCTGTCAGAAAAGTGAAAAAAAATATAAACATACTTGCTACTGGACTATTAATACAATCTTAGTGGTGTACCCAGTTCCCAAAAGATTGTCTGTCTAATCAGCAAGACGCCAGAGCGTGGTTAACAAAAGATGACCATAACAATTTTGATTGATCCACAAAAACAATGCCAACCACTGTCTTGAAAGAATTATAACCATGGGAAAAATAGTAAAACAAATACATATAGTGGAAGGCATCTAAAACAGGCAGTTGTATGAAACGTGCAGGGATTTACCAAATTTCGAATGTCGGAGAGATAATAGCTATTCTACCTTATTCTCATTCTTAAAAGTCTCTGCAATGTCAAATTGAGATTCTTCATATTGCATTCAAGTGAATATAGAAGAGTTGAGGCAATAAGTAAGGAAAGTATTTGCGGGCAAAGACCAAGTTTTCTTGATAGCAGAGCCATTGTGAAATCACGCGGTCTAATCCTTTGTTGATAAATTATAGATATGAGATTGCTTAGTAGTTGGAAGTGACACTTCAAAGTGATTGACTTTCTAAAATGATTCATACAAATATTTTGAGTTGGACTCTTCAAAAATGTTGTCACGCTTGTGTCTGTTCCTTCAAAAATTGACTACTTTAGGAGGATGCAATACTCGCACCTCAATGGTACCAACGTGTAGCTTTTGTGTAAATTATAATAACTTAAGTAAGACTTGTCTTCCTTTAGGACAACAGGTAACCAACCACAAGCCAGTAAAGAAAATCAATCTATAGTTATTAAACAGAGAATAAGAAAAAAATAGAACAATATTATGTCGAATTGCACCAAATTGCCACTGAGTTTAAAGCAGATACTCAAACTAATTGGAGCACATGTATATCAGTTTGAACTAATAAAAATAATGTAAAATTAAAAATATCACCGAACTGCAACATAAAGAGGTACACACAGAATAACTAACCGAAATATGAGAGAAATTATATTTGTAGAAAAACTGAAAAACAAAAACTAAACACAAATCAGCTATTTTTCTAACCAAAATAATTGTTACAGCAACCTTTAAAATTTTGAAGAGAATCAGAAGAAGATTATGGAGAAATTAAGATAAAAATTAACCTGAAATTGCAGAGAAAAATGAGCAGATGAATAGAACCCAATAATCATAAGCAGATCTAACAAAGAAAGACTAAAATTTGAACGATAAAGGAGGCAACATATAGAAATTCTGCAAATTATGTGTTGCTGGGAGGATGAAAGAGAAGACCGTGTTGCTGCGTCTGTCTAGGGATTGAAAAAAGGAAGGTCAGCCGATCCTTCTAGGAAAATTTTAACATGGGCGAGGTGCATGCCAGTTGTGCGAGGGATTTTTTAATTGGTAATATAATGTTTTGTGACTCATCACATTTTTTCCTATGCTTTTTATTGTCTTTCTTCCTTACTCTCCCCTCTTCTTCTTTTTTTCCCCACATTTTTGGATTTATCAATTTATTACTTCCTTAGTTTTATTTTATTTAGTTAGTTGAAAATAAATTTTTATTTATTTTTTTATTTTAACAAGTAAATATATAAATAATATTTTTAATATTACTATCGTAATCAAATAACTACATAAGCTTTTAATAGCTAAACTTTTTAATATCAAAAAATTGAAAAAAAAATTAATAGAAAACTTTCGATATAACATTCTCAAAAATAAAATACTAAATTTAAATAAACAAAAATAAAATTTAAAAAATTTGTGACTTTTGTCAATAGATTCAACTTAATGATAATTAAAGAAAAATTCATGCTTTGTCTATAAACTTTAAATATTTGTGTAATTTAATAAGGGGAAAAAACAGGAACGACACTTCAAATTAAACTATTTTTACGAAAATGGCCATGGAATTTAAACTTCACTTTCTAGCCTTTTCAAGTGGCTTATTCTATACCGTTTCTACACACCTTCTATACAATTTCTATACATATCTTATACATATAAATATTCTATACGAAAATTATACAGTTTTGATACATAATTTATACAATAACTGTACAATTTTTTTTATACATTTTATACAACAATTATATAATTTTCATACACTTTCTATATATTTTATACATATACATATTTGATAGAACTATACAATTTCTATACATATCTTATACATATAAATATTCTAAATGAAAATTATACAGTTTTGATACATAATTTATACAATAACTGTACAATTTTTTTTATACATTTTATACAACAATTATATAATTTTCATACACTTTCTATATATTTTATACATATACATATTTGATAGAACTATACAATTTCTATACATATATCTTATATAGATACACATTCTATTTAACAATTATATCGTTTTTATGTAATTTAATTATTATTTCTAAATAAGAAAAAAAAAAGCAGAACATTTGATCAGTTAAAATTTTTTTAGCAAAAAACTGAAATTGAAATATTTTTAAAGGGGCTGAATTGCCCAAGTTGAATACTATATTAGTATTGTATATAGACTGTATTACTATTGTTTATGAACTGTATATGGACTCCGAAGGTCAAAATGATCCAAATTAGGAAAAGGTTATAAAGCGGAAATAATATATCCGACTGACCACTTTTTGGAAAGTTTTCAAACTTTGGCTATTTGTTTTAAAAAGTATTATAGAATATCCTTTTCCCATTTAATAACGCATGACGGCGTTTCACAATTTTTTTATAAGTTTATTTTTATACATAACTTAAATTGTGTTTATATTAGAAGTTTATTTTACCAAACTAATCTTATTAATTATAATTTGAAAATTTAAATTTAATTACTAATATTTTATATATTTATTTACTGATAAATACTAAGAAATAACATTATCTTTTTATTTCTTAAAATACAAAAATTATAAGAAAAATTATTTTAGTGGCCCAAATAAAATAAAATTGAGAGAGTAACAATATTGTTTTAAATAGATAAAAGCAAAAAATGTGGAAAAAAACTAGCTGGAAAAACTATTTAACCAAACCAAAAAAAAAAAAAAGGCAGAGAAAGATGCATAGAGAAGTAAAGTGATTAGAAGAAAAAGAAATAGCCAAAATAGTGAAGGAAATTTAATGGAATATGAGGAAATGAAGACATTTTCTGACACAATAGGGCCCATAAAAACACTTGTCAATAAATAAAAGGTGCCTCACACAATTAGTGTTGGTTGTGTCTCACCCATGGTAAAATTTTCCATCCTTCTAGAGTTGGCTCATGTACAATCACTATTTTGCCCGTAAATGATGTCATATTCTTAAAAATAGCCTTGGTCGTCCAAGGACTGTCAGAAAGGGTAGAGCGTGAGAAAAAGAAAAAAACTACTATATTCATATAAGAGCCAAAATTTAAAAAATATATCAAATGAAGAGTAAAAAATTTCTTCATAAAGTGTAAGTACACTTTGTTTCTTTTTACTTCGTTTTTACGATTTCTTCTTCTTATTCGACTTCTTCATGTTTCTTCTGCTTTTACTTCTCCTTCTGCTCCTCGTCTGCCCCCTTCTTCTATCACCAAATCTGCTCTTCGTCTGCCTCCTTCTTCTATCACCAAATCGATATCAATAAAATTTGTAATATATAGTAGAATTCTATCCTATTTCTACTAATGTACACTGCACAACGTAATGAAAATGGGAGTTGAAGGTATATTGTATGGTTGTTTATATAGTAATTGTTTTTAAATTTTAATGGTGCAAAAACCTTTCAAATTCTTTTTAGTTAATGAAGAATATCATGTAACTGAAAAAATTTATTTAGAGATAAATAAAAATCTTTTGTTAAAGATGAGGATTAATTTATTTTAATTTTAAAATTTCATGAAAAGACCTCAAAAAAATAAAATAAAAAAAGATAATTGTATTTCTTGATCATTGAGGCATGCCACATTAGCAGCCTCTAATGTCTCTTTTATATATCTATATCTATATGTATATACACACACATACACACACACATATATATTTATATGTATATACACCCACATATATGTGTGTGTGTGTGTATATATATATGGATGGATGGATGGATGGATCGAGAGCACATGCCCTCAACATATCCTCCAAGGTCTGGATAGTCCTCTCAGCCTGACCATCGGTCTGCGGATGAAAAGCAGAGCTAAGATGAACTTGGGTACCGAGACCCTTCTCAAAAGCCCTCCAAAAAAGAGAAGTAAATTGAGTACCCCTGTCGGAGATAATAGACAAAGGAACTCCATGCAACCTGACTAACTCTCGAAGGTACAGCTTAGCATAGTCCTCAACGGTGAAAGATATATGCACTGGCAAGAAATGCGCGGACTTAGTCAACCTGTCTACAACGACCCAAATCGAATCATGATGACGTCAAGAAGGAGGTAAACCAGTCACAAAATCCATATTTACTTCCTCCCACTTCCAAGTAGGAATACTGAATTCTTGCATCATTCCACCGGGTCTTTGGTGTTCTATCTAAACCTGTTGGTAAGTTGTACACTTCTCTACGAATTTTGCTATATCTTTTTTCATACCATTCCACCAATAGATTTCTCGCAAATCGCGGTACATCTTGGTAGCACCGGGATGAATAAAATATCGTATGCCATGCGCTTCAACCATAATTCTCTGCCTTAAATCTTCAACATCAGGCACACATAATCTATTCTAAAATCTCAATACACCATCTCCCCCCTTAGGAGAAAACCTCCACCTTTTGGTCTTTAACTGACTCCTTCAGTCTGACCAAAGTAGGATCTATATCTTGCTTCTCCTTTACTTCCGAAACTAGAGAAGACTCGGAACTACTCTGGACCCAAACATTAAGCTGAATCAAGTAATCTAACTCCCAACCTAGCTAGATGATGCACCTCACGAGCTAACTCCTTCCTATATTCCTCGACTTGTACTACACTACCTATGGATGACCTGCTAAGGGCATCTGCCACTACATTGGCTTTGCCCGAGTGATGCAGCACATGCATATCATAGTCCTTTAACAATTCTAACCATCGCCTCTAACGAAGATTCAACTCTCTCTGAGTAAACACATACTGCAAACTCTTGTGATCCGTAAAGACATCAACATGAACACCATACAAATAACGTCTCCAGATTTTTAAGGCAAAAACCACTGCAGCTAACTCGAGGTCATGGGTCAGGTAGTTCTTCTCATGCGGTTTCAACTGTCTGGAGGCATAGGCTATAACCTTACCTTTCTGCATCAACACGCAACCCAACCCAACTCTAGAAGCATCACAGTACACCACAAAATCATCTACACCATTTGGAAGGGTAAACACAGGGGCCGAAGTGAGTTGAGTCTTTAACTCCTGAAAACTCTTCTCACAAAAATCAGACCACAGAACTTTAACTTTCTTTTGGGTCAACCGAGTCAAAAGAGATGCAATAGAAGAGAAACCCTCAACAAAATGACGGTAGTAGCCGGCTAGACCCAAGAAACTCCTAATATCATACGGGGAAATAGGTCTAGGTCAATCTTTCACAGCTTCTATCTTTTGAGGATCAACCCGAATACCTTCAAAAGAAACAATATGACCCAGAAAAGCAACTGACCTTAGCCAAAATTTACACTTGATAAATTTAGCAAATAGTTGATAATCTCTAAGGGTTTGCAAGACTATTCAGAGATGATCTGCATGGTCATTCTCACTTCGAGAATATACAAGAATATCATCTATGAACACAATAACAAACATATCTAGGTACTATCTGAACACCCGATTCATGAGGTCCATAAAAGTTACTGGGGCATTTTTTAGCCCGAAGGACATGACTAAGAACTCAAAATGACCATATTAGGTACGAAAAGCTATCTTTGGAATATCACACTCCCTGATAATCGGATCTCAAGTTTATTTTCGAGAAGTAACTGGCACCTTGTAGCTGATCAAACAGGTCATCAATTCTAGGAAGAGGGTACTTATTCTTGATTGTGACCTTGCTAAGCTGACGATAGTCAATGCACATCCGCAATGAACCATCTTTCTTTCGCATGAACAGAGCGGATGCACCCCAAAGAGATATGCTAGGCCTTATGAAACCCTTATCTAGAAGATCTTTGAGTTGCTCTTTCAACTACTTAAGTTCTGCAGGGGCCATACGATATGGAGGAATAGAAATCAGCTGTGTGTCAGGGAAAAGATCAATTCCAAATTCTATCTCTCTATCGAGAGGTACCCCTAGGAGATTTTCTGGAAAAACATCGCAAAACTCATTAAAAATGTTGATCGACTGAATGGTCGGAGTCTCAAACTTAGTATCTTTAACTTGAACCAAATGATAGATGCAACCCTTGGATATCAATTTCCTAGCTTTAAAATAGGATATAAAATGACTCCTGGGAGATACAGAATTTCCGAACCAATCAAAGGCTAGTTCATTGGGAAACTGAAACTTGACTACACGGCTACAACAGTCTATAGACGCATAACAACAGTGAAGCCAATCCATACCCAGAATAATATCAAAATCAACCATGTCTAGCTCAATTAAATCTGCAAACGTTACTCTGTGAAGGACAGTGATAGGACATTTCTTATATACTAGCTTAGCAATAACAGGTTCACCTATTGGAGTAGCAACTACAAAAGGCTTAGGAATCTTTTCAGCATTGATCTCAAAATTCACAGCCACTAACGGAGTCACATAAGAATGACTTAACCCAGGGTCCATCAACACATACACATCAAAATGAAATACATGGAGCGTACCAGTAATATCTGGTGAATCCTCCTACTTCTGACAGGGTGGTATAGCATAAAAGCAATTTTGGCGCTGACCACTGGCAGTACTAGACGAGGCACCCTGAGGAGGAGTAGGACGAACCAAAGGGGCTGGAGCACCAATAGCCTGACTCTGGAGACGAACATCATGGCTCCATTGTCTAGCATATGGGCAATCCCTAAATTTGTCGCCCAACTTAGCGCAACCAAAGGAACCCCTCTAACTGACTAAGCACTCACCGGGATGGTCCCTACTGCACTTCAAATATGGGGGAGGACGAGGTTTGTTACTTATACTATCCTGAGATCTGGACACAGTAGGTCTATTACCCTACTCCTGCCTGAATCTGGATGCGGGAGCATTAACTGATGACGGTGCTGGAATAAAAGAACAACTCTGAAACTGAGGCCGGATCCCTCCAAAAAATCTACTCTGACTATACCCCTGCTGCTCTGATCTGACTCTCTTATTCCCTCTCACTCTCTCTCTCTCTCTCTTTTACCTTGTCTGCTTCAATCTGCTGAGCATGTATCATTAATCTAGAAAGATCCATGTCCCTACTGAGCATAGCAGACCTACACTCTTTCACAATATAACTCAACACGCCAGTCAAAAACTTACCCATACTGGTCCTGAAATCAGCCATCATACCGGGAGCATACTTAGACAACTGTTTGAATTTAAGACAATACTCCTTAACTGTCATGGAGCCTTGTCTCAAGTTCATAAATTCTTCTAGTTTTGCTTTCTTCAGCTCCGGGGGAAAGAATCTGTCTAAGAACGCATCCTGGAACAACTGCCAAGTCATGGGAGCGGAATCCTCCCCTTTACTCTTCCTCCACAACTCCACCCAATCATAATCAACATCTTTCAAGTGATACGAAGCTAGCTCCACACTTTTTTCCTCCGTTACATGCATAATTTAGGTGATCTTTTTCACCTTATCAAGATACATTTGGGGGTCCTCACCTGCCCTTGAACCATAAAACTCTGGCGGATTTATCTGCATAAAATCCTGAACTCGAGCTGCTACATAATTACCTTCTTCCAGAGGTAGAACAGCGGTCTGAACATTGGCCTGAGCATTGGCGGTAACTGCCTGGGCTAGTGCCTGAAAAGCTGCCCAAAATTCGGCATGAGTCACCATCTCATTTAAAGGATCAACGGGTTGAGGTCGTTTGTTGTTTCAGCGAGCTCTACAAAGAGGCATTTTTTGTCATAAGAGAGCACAAATTAATAGCAGAGAGAAACAATCGTAGGCATGAAAGACTTCTGAAAAAGAGAAATGACTTTTCCTAAAACGTCCCGCAGCCTCTTGCTCATAGATGTGGTGCGCTACATACCGATGATCAAGACTCTACGTAACGCGACTTGCCAGACTCCCTAGGACTCTTTTAAACCTTAGGCTCTGATACCAAGATCCCATCCCAAGACGTCACACGGTGCTTAAGGCCACACGCGGCCTCAAGCTAACCCTCTGAGCCTGTCATCACTTCTATACCTCACTATGACAATAATCAAGTTGTAATAAAGAAGAATAGTCATGTCATAAACATACTAGAATATGAAGAGATACTATTCTGTACAATTAAAATACTAAAGTTCTGTACATACTGGTACTCTAGTCTGACAAAGCTTCTACTACATAATACTGAGGAGCCATTAGGACAGATCTCCAACTGACTCGTACTGAACTGGGAATAAAAACCCTCTACTATCAAGACAAAAATCAGGGACATAGGTCCTCGAACCATAAGGACTCACCAATTGTACGAATATAGATAGAGGTACTCGAAGATCACTATCGCTGCTGAGACTGAGCACCTGAACCTATATCACGAGAAAATATAGAACACAGAAGAGTATGTAAATCAGTACTTGGGAATGTACTGAGTATGTGGGGGGTGGATGCAACATTTTAAATAATATCATAGATGTATAAGAAAATTATGCATGCTGACAATAATACCTCCTTTCGCTTGAATTATCTGAAACATTATTCCCATAAGTCATCAGTAATAACACATGCTTCATAACTCTGATAAATCATTTGACTCAACTCAAACTCTTTGACTCATGACTTAGAGTGACTCGATAACTCAAGGTACTTAGATCATTATGGACATGGGAGTTTCTTATAATCGACATAACTACACCATGTGAGCCGCATAGAGTCCAACATTTTGCCCTCCTAAGGAGAGAACCCCACATTAGTGAGGGTGTCGTACTCTTGCCAAGGAGTACAGCCTCAATTTCTCAATCACAATTTCATACTCGGCCTCTGGCCCACAATCATTAATATCAATCCTACGATGGCACGTAGTTTTAGAAAAATACCATATTTCCCACTCGGTGCTAAATACTCCTCCCAGACTCAGCTCAAGACGCGTTAGGAAATCTACCTTAATCAATATCAACTCATGGGTCTATTATAAAGACCAAAACATAAATATATATCTCGTTTGTAAATCATAAACATCTTGTGGATTCCTAACTCGACTCAACTTAACACAATCTTTCTCAACATCAAGTACATTTACTTATCAAATCATTTCAAATATCAAAAGTTTCAAATATCAAATCATAGGACTCATTCTTGACTCTCAAGTTCAATATCAATATGTATTCAATAATCAACTTCTCATGGAAGGCTTAAATCAAGACACTTATCTCAACTCAGTCGAAAATCATCAATTCATAATAAGAATATTCAACTCATAGCATAAATCCTCAATTCAAGAAATATGATGGTAAATATATCATAATATCAAACTTAATCAACTCAAATCTCATAAATCATTAATAGAGAATTTTGGGTGTAATCCCACTTTGCAAATTCATGTAAATCAATAATAGAAATTAAATCTTTAGGCACAAAAACGAAAGGAGTGTTCTTGTTCAAACCCCACATACTTTGATTATGGATTAAAATGAAGAAACTTGTTATAGACTCCTTTTCCACTTCTTGAGTTAGGGTTCTTGATATTTTTGACTTGGGTACCTTGAATCTTGAACCAATTTGTGAAATTTATGGTTGGATTCTTGATGTTTTTGGAAGATTTGGATTGGATTTTGAGAGAGAAACCCTAGTATTCCTGATGAAATAGAAGAATAATGAAGTTTTATTCTTTGGATATATATAGAGAGGGTCAACATGGGTGGAAAAGATTAAAATACCCTTTTAAAAATGCCCCTTAATTGCTGAAAAAAAATGGCTGACGACATCCGTGACAGGCCCTCAGACCCGTGATAGGCCGTCATGAAATGTCGTCACAAAAGGGTCAAATTTTTAATTTTCTACCTAAGGCTGACGACATCATCAGAAATGTCGTTAGAAAGTGATGACATTGTTGGAAATGGCATAAAAAATATGACAGCCCGTCAGAAACGTCATCAGCCTTTTCCAGATTGATATGCTGGAGTAAAATAGGTATAACTCTTTGCTCCGATATTGGATTTTGGAAAAATTGGTATCTTTGGAAAGATAATTCAATTATCTATCTATTGATAGGTCATGAGCTCAAAAATTCTAAGTATAATGAGAGATATTCTCATTTGAACTTGACTATATCAATATCCTTCCCAAGAATTCAATCGGTAAGGAATGTTTTAATTCACCCAATTGTTAGGACATATTTAAGGCCTTAATACACACCATCCTTGATTAGAAAACAACCCAAAACATTATAATTTATTTCTCATGACTTGATTCATGGTTGCACTATTAGTTAGAGTCTCGAAGTATTACGGATGGATGGATCGATCGATTGATCGATCTTTTAAGTCTTGAATAAAGGATTGGTGATATTGACCAACAGATAGGGTCAAACATCATTAGGAAACTTGATTAAGTTAATTGTGGACTTGATTAATATTTTTAAAACTTTCTAATCTTTTCAAAAATATAAATCAACCCATACCCCTCTTCAATCAAAATCAACCACTCTCTCCTCTTTCTCGACAATTTCTATCAACTCTCTTCCATCTAACAGTTCTGCAAAATTTCTCCCTTCAACCCCTGACGACTTCTACCTCTAGAGAAAAATAGTTGGGCTTTGAGTTCCCCTCTTTTCTCCCTTCAACCCTCGGTGAATTCTACCTCAGGAGATAAATAGTTGGGTTTTGAGTTCCTCTCTTCAATTCAAATCAACTTGTCTCTCATCCCTCTCTCGAAAACTTCTCTCAACTCTCTCCCAACCAATTATTCTATAAATTTCTCATTTCAATCCTCGGCGACTTCAACATCCGACTACAAATAGTTGGGCTTCGAGTTTATTTTTGACTTCAACCTTCAATCGACGTGACAGCCTTACTCTCCAGCCACAACAGCTTTGAATTCTTTATCGTTCCTTTTCTTATTCCACAGGTAAAAATTTATGGCCTTTTTAGTTTTGAAGAAAACGAAGAACTTGAGCCAACTTCTCTTAAAGTATTGGTTAACAATTTCAATATTTGTTGCATTAATTTGAAATGCAGTTTGAATAAAACTCTAATTTCTGGTATTTCTTCTCTTCTCTTTTCGAAGTGAATTATGCTATTTTATTAGTTATTGTATTTTTTTGAAGTTTGATTTTTATTGTTCATATTTATAAAAATAAAACGACAATTTGGGTTGATTTGTTCTGTTCTTGTTCTTGGTAAAAAGGGTGAAATTGTTGTTTTTTGGTTAACAAAATTGTGCTACTATTTTTTGTTTCCTCGGGTAGATTACCCATTTGGTAACATATTAACCATCTGATGCAACAGATTTATTATATGATACAACAGATCAATTATCTGATGCACTAGAGGAACCATCTGATTATAATTCTAATGCAACAGATTAATAATCTGATACAACAAATTAATTATCTGATGCAACATATTTACCATATGTTGCAACAGATTAAGCATCAGATAAAAAATCTGATGCAACTAATTAACCATCTGGTGCAATAGAAGAACCATCAGATTAATGATCCAATACAACAGATGAACCTCCTGTTGGATAAAATCCTATCAACTCTTCCAACAGGAAATGTCCAAGACTTGATTTTTCCAACTGATCATTCATCTGCCACGATAGAGGACCCTATATTAGAAGAAATCTAAACAATATTGACCATTGATAACTATTCCAATAGATCACTCATGTGTTTCAACAGATGTGTAACTTGTTGCACAGCCCATTCATCTTTCTCAACAGATGAGGGATATGTTTACATTGTCACAACAGATTACTCAGTCGTTGCTGCAGGTTAGTTAACTACTCTGACAGATCACTCATATGTTATAACAGATGTGTGATCTGTTGCACAAACCATTTATCTTTCTCAATAGATGAGTGATATGTTTTATATTATTGCATCAGATTACTCAGCCGTTGCTATGGATTATTTAACTGCTGTAACAGATTACTCATATATTACAACAGATGATGTCACAATAGATGTGTGATCTGTTGCACAGGTCATTCATCTTTCTCAATAGATGAGTGATATATTTTATATTATCGTAACAGATTACTCAGTCGTTGCTACAGGTTATTTAACTGTTACAACAGATCACTCACATGTTACAATAGATAATGTTGCGACAGATGTATGATCTACTGCACAGACCATTCATCTTTGTTAATAGATGAGTGATTTGTTTTGTATTATCATAATAGATTACTCATCCATTGCAACAGGTTATTTAACCATGCCAACGGATCACTCATATGTTGCAATAGTGTATGATCTGTTGCACAAACCATTCATCTGTCTTAAAAGTTGAGTGATATATTTTATATTATTGCAACAAATTACTCATCCACTTTAACAGTTTGGTTATATGCTGTAACAGATATACTACCTGGTGCAATAGATCGGTGATTTGTTGCAATAGTTATTTTACTATTTTGCTTGTTTGATTTACTGTTATCCTTTTTTAACGATACATTAATCAACTATAATATATTTTTTTATGTTCCTATTAATTTTAGATAATATAGTTTCCAAAAGAATAGAAACCGAATCAAGTCTAAGTAAAGGAACAAGTAAAGCAGCTAGGCTACATCCGCCACTCTATGAACTTGCTTTACAAGCGTTATCTCAATCGGGAGAAGAATTTGATGAACACGAGGAGGAGGAATGTTTCAAAAGAGATTATGCAAATGCTAATAGCCCTTCCACCAAAGAGTTGGTCAAAGCCTTCAGCATTGATCATTATCCTATGAGAATGCAGTGCAATGGTGCCATAAATTTAATGGATGATTTCGTGGTTAAGTCAGCTATGGAAAAATCTTTCGACGCCTTCAAAAAAATACTTTGAGAATAAAAATTAGATGCTTATTTCAGGGACAACTGCTTTGGGAAATATCTTGATTTGTCAGAGGACAACAATGCTCGTTTTCAAATGAAAATGTTATATGAAATTCGCAAGCGTAGATTTATGTATGAAAACAAAGATAAGATAGATAAGGCGTGGATAAATTACTGAGGCATGCCTATTTATTTTGGTTGGAAGGAGTTTGTCATAGTTACTGGACTAAAATGTTATCCTCCTTCTCAAGTTATACCTATTCTAACTAAAAAAAAATACCCCGCATACCCAAAAAAGGCAGAGGCAAGTCATGTGATCGTGATGACCTGGTGTTCATTGTTGATCCAAGCTTCAAAAATAAAAATTCGATAGAAGTGTTGAAAGGTAAAGGACTTTCAAAGAAGTACAAGCAGTCATTGTGCTTGGTTTGGTTTCTACATAATATTCTTTGGGCGAGAGACGTTAACAACAACATAAGCTTCAGTTTAATAAAGCTCTCTGAGGATCTTGAGGCATTTAACAGCTATCCTTGGGGGTATGAAAACTTTAAAATGACTGTCAAATATTTGTTGACTCTGTTAGTGCCAAAGACAGTTAACTTATATGGCTTTCCATGGGCTTTCATAGTAAATGTTTCTTTCTTCTATTATGATATCATTTATTTTTTTCACTCAATAATGGTTTTGATTTATTGGCGTTATTTTATAGGCTTGGGCATTTGAAGTCATTCCTTATTTGAGACAACAGGTGAACTAATAGGAAGGAGTTTTCTGTCCAAGAATCTTGAGATGGTTGTCGGCCAAAACTGGTAAAAATAGAAAATTTCTTGATCTCTTCAATCCCCGAAAGGATGCAGTAAGTATAATTATAATTAATTTTTTCTTTTAATTAATAATTTTATTAATGATCTAATCATCATTCTAATATATGTAATGATTTATGTTAGATTGTGCATCCATCACTAGTTCCGACCAATCGAGAGTTGAAGATGCTATTTTTCTTACTTTACGATCTGTGCAAACTTTATCGGACCCTAAGGTCATCGACAGAATAAAAATAGAATTGCTTGGAGCAACAGTCATTACAAGAAAAATAATTTTGGATGGTGGGCTTGTTATAGTTGATGGTTTTAGTGGTGATGGAGCTGTTGGTGGTGGTAGTGGTACTACTGTTGGTACTAATGATGCTCCTCTTATAGTATTTAAAGCGACCATTATGAGTATGATCATACTGGTTATACGAATTTTGCCTCTCTCAGCTAATATTCTGCATGCAAATGTCAAGATTGCAGGGCGAAACATGATGTAGTGATTAATGCTATTAATGCATTAACTACTTCTATAAAGGAATTGACATCTAAGAGGGGTCTCATTCCATCAAAGAGGACTTTATTTCCATCCGCTCCATTATAGATTAGGGCTAAGAGGAGAAGAAGACAGGGCATTATCAAGCATCAAAAAAAGCGAAATTACAACTCCTCTGTCTGTGTGTTGTACTGAGCAGCATACAATGTCCAAAGGAGAGTAGCACGAGCTGAAGAAGGTGAATATATATGTCTTCCAACTGACAAAATAAACAAACACATATCTATTTCAACAGATGGCACATCTACTGAAAATTATCAAACAGATATATACATCTGTTGCAATAGTTGACTAACCTGTTGCACCAGATAAAGTATCTGGAGCAACATATGTATCGTCTATTTTAGCAAATCAAACAGCTCTTTGTACCATTTTTATTTGTACCACCAGATGACCTATCTGCTGCAACAGATGATTCATATGTTGCAATGGATGGTTCATCCATTGGAAATTATCATACAAGGTCTTTCTCCTGTAGAAATTTATCCCAACAGTTGATTTATTATTGCAACAGAAATATAATCTATTTAGGATAATTTAAAATTGGAGGATGACCTGTTTGATTTGCTAGAAGAGATGAGTTATCCTTTTCTGTTTTGTTATATCTTCATGATTAGCATTGACCAATTCTGGCTTTTCAGGTGGATGTAGAAGAAGCTACTGCTGAACAACATTGACAATATTCTACTCTTTTTATGGAAATACGAAGAATAGAAAGCGCAAAAACCGTACGTAAGCGACAATAAAGATCCACGACGAGCAAAATCGAATTCCATAGCACCGGATGAAGAATAACTTGTCCATACTGAGTAGATCTTTATAGCTTGAGTCTGTCAAAGTAATCCTTGGTAGTATACTTTAATTGTTGTTGATGTATTTGTTGAGATCTATATCCATAACAATTTTTTTACATTTCATTTATTCGTTGACTTATTTCAGCTAATTTATAAAGGCTTCGATTTATTTTATTTTGTCTATGAATTTTATTTATTCCTTAGATTTGAACTTATTAATTAAAAAGGAATACTAGATTCAAATATTGCAACAGATAATGTATCTGTTGCAACAGATGACACATTTATTGGAAAAATTGAACAGATTTAGACATATGTTGCAATAAGTAGGTAATATGTTAGAATTTATCAAACAGGTCTTCCTACTGTTACAATAGATGGACTTAGATAGAAACATTGAGATAATTCAACAGATGACCAATCTATTGCAACAGATAAACTATATGTCAGAACAGGTAGAATAACTGTTACAATGGATGGAAAATCTATTGCATTATAAAAATTCAACTTTCGTTGGACATAAAAAATTGCCACTGCGTGTAAAAAGGTTAAAGTGAATTGAATTGAAATAAAAAAGACAAAATCCATCGATGGTGTTCAGTTCAAACACCCAAAATAAAATAGGCATCAAATAGTCAGTGTTCATTTTAAACATGTAAAATAAAATAGGCATCAAATATGTCAGTCTAGCATATTTTGCTGACTTGTCGTCACCGTCACTTTGCCCCCAACAGTCATTCCCCCCCTTCCCACTGTCTTATATATTCATCTTCCTCCTAAAATTTAACCCTAAATTTCCAAATCTTCTTCTTCATCGCCATCTTCTTTTATCTATTCAAATTCTTCAAATTATTTCTTTCATTTTTTCTAACTAAGCTTGACAATATCGAGCGCATCTTTCACTATTTTTTTGTGATAAATATTTTTGATATTGTAAGTGCGGTCATGAAGCTCTGTTAAAGACTTCTTAGACTCAACAAAATCTGGGTCGTAGGTTTTTTACTTGCAAGATTTCAAAGATAATATTTTTTTATTTAGTTAGTTGATTAATTATTGACTTGTAATTATTTTATAATTGTGTTCTCTTTTTTATAGAAATTGGGTGTATGCGATTACTTTGATTAGTATGAAGAACGACGCCCTTCACAAGAAAATCGTGTAATCTGGGGTTTGTTGAACAAAGTCAAGGCTTCTGAAGAGAAACAAAATCGAGCAAGAAGATAGTACATTGTTGTCGTTATTGCTACTATTTTGGTGTTGTTGGGCATATGGATATTCAAGCCTAATTACTGAAATTTTTATGGTGGTGTGTATATTTGCTACTGGTTTGGTGTTGTCCAGCACATGGATATTCAAGCGTAACTGTTGGAAAATATCAAAAACATTTAGGCATATGTTGTAAAATTTAGGTCATCTATTGAAAATTATCAAACAGGTCTGATGTGTGAGCAGATGCTAACACATTTGAGGCTTTTAACTCTAAATAATTGTGAAGTCTTAAGCAACTTTTGTTATTTTTGATTATTTTTGTTGTGTTAATGCATGTGTAAGTGATAGGGGTGGAAATTAAAGGAAAGAGGAAAAAATCAAGTGAAATCTGGTGCAAATGAACTGAAGTATTTCTGATGACATTTTTTGACGCATCATCAACCTGGTGATTGGTTATCAAAGTTGCCGTCAAGTTTAGACAGAATCTAAAGAAGTGAAGTAAAGTGAAGTATGACGACATTTTTTATATGTCGTCACAACTGGGATAAGGCATCAAAATTGTCGTCAACTCAAAGTTGAACATGATGATTGCTAGTGTGGACGTGACGGCATTTCTAACATGTCGTCACATATTTGATAAGCCGTCAAGATTTTGTTGTCAGGAAAAGCAGAAGATGCTATTATACTGGAAGCTTTAACGATATTCCGCACAAGCCGTCAGGTGTCTGACAAGCTGTCGGAACTGGCGTCGTCTATTCTGAGGAAAAGCTGAAACCTTGATTTTATTCCCTTATTTAGGATTAACTATTTAAAGCCTTGTTTAGGGTTTTCTAAAGGGGGGACGCACATTGAGTTCTGAGGATATACTTTGATATTTTCTCTCACTAATTTTTTAGGCTTGAAAAAACAAATACTTTGAAGAGATTATCATCATTATTTTGGGATTTAACTTTGTGATCTAATCTATGATTCACTAATTATTATTCATCTCTATAAGTTTATCTTTCAAATCATGAATTCAATTATGTGTTTCGGTCGTTACATCATGAGTGGCTAAATTCCATTAACCTGGATTATGGGATCTAGGGTTGGTCATGATAAGGTGTTAAATACTCGAGGTTTAATAAGTGTTAGGATTTCTTGATAATTCTGAGATTATAATTTATGTCTGTTGGTTGTAAACAATAGGTGTACCTACTTTGGTTTGCTTGAGAAAGAAATCATAAACAATAGAAAGTGAATTATCAACAGGGACTCGGAAAGGCTTTGTTTAATAATCAGCGTTGTAACAAGGTTGATTAACCTGAGGTAAAATCTGAACAGTCAGTAGCGATTCCCTAAGTCCGAGAGGATTAGGAAATTAGACGCTTGAATAGGTTGAGAGACATTTGAGCATATCATCGATAAAGATAACTTGTTATCCTAACCACCGTGAGAACCTTAAGTCACCTTTAACATCTGTCATGTACCATAAGCCCTAGTGAACATAATTCTGGTTATTCCATAAACTCTTGATTACCAACAATCACTTGTTCAACCATTAAAAACCCTCATTTTGTCTTTTTATGTCAGTTTTTTGAATTTAACTTGTAGCTTAAGATTTAAATTAGTTTAATCGCCACTTACATTGTTCCCTGTGGATTCGACCCTAACTCTAAAGTTGGGCAAATTTATTGACGATGACCGCCTTGCACTAAATTAACGTGTAAGTTGAGTTTATCAAAAATGACGCCGTTGCTGGGGATCAATTTGGCATATTGAGTTGGTTTGGAATTTTGGCCTACTTGCTTGAATTCAAACTTGTGAATATTTGTTTTTAGTTTCTTTTATTTCTTGTGTTAGGTAGATCTTTATTTTAGTTTTCTTATTACTATGGCATCTTGGAATGAGCAAGAACTTGGTGGTTGGAAATCTTATCTTGATGATCCGTGTCCATATTGTGATGGACCTCACTTTTGGCAAGACTATAGATATGCTCCCCGGAGAGAGATGTGTGCACCATCTCCATCCTATTGGGAGTACGATTGTTCTGTATGTGGTGGTCAAAATGGATACTGGAGTGATTGCCCAAATGCCCCCTCTCCTCGGTATGCTAACCCAAATTATAGTTCTTCTTATGATTTTAATAGGTCTTATGGTCAAGAACAGAAAGAACGAAGTACCGAAAAGAGTGGCATTGAAGCTATGCTTCAACTAATGTTAGAGTGTGTGGACACAACGAATGATATCATATGTGATATGCATCAAGACATGAGGGAAAATAACGAGGAAAGAAGAATGATAGAGGATATAGATATAGAGGTCAAGCATTCAAAGAACCTTTCCACATTATGTTTAGATGATATCTTGTCTGTGAAATCATTTAACATAATGGATGAGTGTGAAGATGAGAAGCAAGAATCCGATATTGATGATGAGCTTGATGTTAAGCAACCCTCGGTAATTTCCTAACCAACCGAACCATTTATGAATGAAGATACCAAAGACGAGGAGATAGTACTAGAGTCAAAAGAAGAAATCAAGCACAATCCTTATGAAGACTCTAGTACATTTCGGGGTAAAAATACTAATAGGAATGCTACTCCAAAATTGAGAGTTAGTCCTCATTCGAACCACTTTTCAACATTATGCTTGGTGGATTTGATGAAAGTCGAATCACCCAAGCAAATGATGAATTTTGAAAATGAGGAGGAAGATTCTTACATTTTGGAGTTTGTCCTTCCAAAAGGGTATACTACAACCCCAATCTTGAAGGCCAAGAAGCTTAAAGATCGATGTCATTTAGTGGTTGTTTAAGATTCTCACCGTTGCCAAATGAGCCCACACGAAAGTTTGATGCAAAATTAGGCAAGCAGTTCAAGTCTTCCAAGTGGCGTGATAGAACATTCCCCATCATGCCCTCACATTTGCCCAACACACCCCGAAGATGTATTGATCAAAAGTTGGGTCAATATTTTAAATCCTCCAAGTGGAGACATAAATAATTATCAACAAGGTATCTTGATGAAGTCTGAGTAGTCAAGATAACTGAGACGTACCACGACACTAAATTAGGTGCTTCTTGGGAGGCAAACCAAGGTATTTTGTTGTTTGTATTCGTATTATGTGATTGACATCAAACCTTCGCACCCATGGTGCCACAGGTATGTTTCTGACTCTCTTGTTTTGGTTTGACACATTGGGGACTTTGCATGATTTTAAGTTGAGGGTGGGGCTACTTGTGGGTGTTGATGTCCTCCTGGGATTTTTGTTGTCGTACCTCTTTTCCCCAGAGTTTTGTTCCTAGTAGAGCCGGCATGTTTAGGCATATTATTTCTCTGTGGTGATGTGTTGTGGTTAACTGGGAGAAAAATAAGTATCTACAGCAGTTGACATATTTTTGTTGATTTTTTTTGGAATGATAACTACCTTTCCAATTATCTGTGTTAACTATGTGATATGCATCTATATGTGACTACTGTGAATCTTTTTATGGCATTAGTGCTGGGGATTTGATAATCATTGTTAACAATTGCATGAACCAGATAGGTAGTGGCTTGTGATGTACCTTTGTGCCATGTATGTGTGAGATACTACCTAGTTCCCTTTGTGTGTTAAATCCAGAACTTGCCCGATTTTTTTTGCCTAGGTTGTAGGATAGGGGTTAGGAAAGGATCATAGGCCATTTTTTTAATTTAGTCCAATTTTAGCCTAGATGACCTTCCCAGTGTGCATGAGATTCCTTGATCCCTACTTTGAGCCTTAATTGCCTATTTTTTTTGAGACACCTATCACCTTCACATTAACATTGTAATGAACCTGCTTTAGCCCTGGTCCTCCTTGGACATTGTGCATCTTGAGTTAGGCAAACAACCTAAGTTGAGGATGGCTATCAAAGGGGTGCATGATGTAAAATGAGTATGAAGAGAGGTAGAATGGGAGAAAATAATAAAAAGCCGGCTGCGGTGTAAAACGAATAAGAAAAGAAAAAAATGTGTAAAAGATGAGAAAAAGACAATTTGATTATTGAAAAGACCGCACCCATTTTGAGCATGTATGATCAATAAAAGAGAGAAAGAGAAAAAGGTTAAGAAGTAAAACCCCAAGAGGTTAGTGTAGTGTCAAGGAGGCGTAGTCACTTTAAATACCCTTGAATATCATACCATCCCCTAGCCTATATTACAAGCCGAGAAAAAGTCCTATAGTGATCCTAGCTGACATGTCTGAGGACCTTGGCAATGAAAATAAGGGAAAGCCTATGACAAATAACATACAATGATTGGAACTTTACTCTGAGAGTGAAGATCTATGGATTATCCCTTAAATATTTGATGTCTGATATGAGTAAGAAAGGGATTTATTTGTTGTGAGGGCACACTAGGTATGTTACAGGTAGCTAACTTATTTGGGTAGTGGAATGTTGGTGCATGCATGATTGTGTTGCTGAATTTATGCCATATCTTGAGTCCTATATGTCACATTGTTGTTCTTCAATAGTATACACAGTTGAGTTTGAAATAGTTGACCTTGGACAAGTTAAAGTGTGTTTGAGCTTATGCGAATGAGTGGCTGACAATTGTACTTTGTATTTTCCTAGTTATGTTTTGGTTTCTTGAGGACAAACAATTGTTTTAAGTTGAGGGTGTTGATGTGTGAGAAGGTGCTAACATATTTGAGGCTTTTAACTCTAAATAATTGTGAAGTCTTAAGCAACTTTTATTATTTTTGATTATTTTTGCTATGCTAATGCAGGTGTAAGTGATAGGGGTGGAAATTAAAAGAAAGAGGAATAAACTAAGTAAAATCTGGTGCGAATGAACTGAAGTGTTTCTGAGGACATTTTTTGACGCGTTATCAGCCTGATGATTGGTTATCAAAGTTGCCATCAAGCTTAGACAGAATCTGAAGAAGTGAAGTGAAGTGAGACGACATTTTTGATATGTCATCACAAATATGATAAGGCATCAAAATTGTCGTCAACTAAAAGCAGAACATGATGATTGTTAGAGTGGACGTGACGACATTTCTGACTTGTCATCACATATTTGATAAGCCGTCAAGATTTTGTCGTCAAGAGAAGTAGAAGATGCTATTATACTGGAAGCTTTGACGATATTCCGCACAAGCCGTCAGGTGTCTGATAAGCCATCAGAAATGGTGTTGTCTATTCCGAGGAAAAGCTGAAACCTTGATTTTATTCCCTTATTTAGGATTAACTATTTAAAGCCTTGTTTAGGGTTTTCTAAAGGGGGGACGCACATTGAGTTCTGGGGATACACTTAGATATTTTCTCTCTCTAATTTTCTAGGCTTGAAAAAGCAAATACTTTGAAGAGATTATCATTATTGTTTTGGGATTTCACTTTGTGATCTAATCTACGACTCACTAATTATTATTCATCTTTGTAAGTTTATGATGTGCTAGATTTTTGTAGCACATTTAAGACTTTTTAACTTGAAATAAGTGTAAGTTCTTAAGTAATTATTGGTGTTTTTGATGTTATTTCTTAAGATTTTGTAAGAAAGTCAAGGATGGGAAAACATAGGAAAGATGAACAAAATAAGTAAAATTTGATATAAGTGAGCTAATATGAGTCTGGCGGCATTTCTTGCAAGCCGTCAGAGATGTGGAAAGCTAACAGAAAAAGGCGTCAAGAAGAACAGTGAAGAAGAGTTGCTGGATAAAGGTGACGACATTCTCAATATGTCGTCACAAGTATGGTAAGTCGTCAAAAGATGTCGTCAAGTGGGACAGAACATGGTGAAATAAACTGAAGGTATGACGACATTTACTACACGCCGTCACCCCTATGGTAAGTCGTTGGAGGACATTGTCAGAGTGAGGCAGAACAGGTTAAGAAGGCATGACTTTTGACGACATATCTGAGATGCCGTCAGAAGCCTGACAATGCCGTCACCTAAATCCGAGCCCAGCTGTGATTTTTTTATTTTATTACCTTAATTAGGCTTTAGTATAAATAGCATCTTTTAGGGTTTTTGATTCATTCATAATTCATCTATCAGACAATTAACCTAGGGAAGAGAGGCACGTAACATTGCTCTCTTACATCAATTATTCTTCTTGTTTCTATCAACTATTTTTGGGTTTCTACCTTGTGATTCAATTGAAGAAAATACTTTTTGTTTTCCATCTAATCGTAAGTTATCCTTATCATTATGAATTCAACTTGTGATTTCGTTCATCAAATCATGAGCGGCTAATTCCATTAGCCGGGGTTATGGGATCCATGGATTAGGGTTTGATATGATACTAGGTGTTTAACGGATTCAAAGAGTAGTGAAATATCTTGAAATTCTTTTGTTTTAACTGAAATCTAGTGGTTGCAAACATTAGGTTATGCCTTAGGTTTTATTTGCTTCTAACGGAGAAATAGACTAGAGGACGTGAATTATCAACAGGGACTCGAAAGCTACCAACCTCCTATTTAATGATTAATGTCGTAACTAGATTAATCTACCTGAGATAACATCCTATTGGAAATAGATAAGTTATCTAAGTTTGAGAGAATTAGATAATAAATTATCTGGTGAGGTCGAGAGATAAGTCAGATAGTATAATCGTCAGGGTTATTATGTTGTTCTAATCATTTCGAGAATCTCTAGCATTACCTAGTATCTATCAATTCCCGAAACCCTTGGTGAACATAGCTCTGGTTTCCCATTTATATTGATTACAAACATTAATATTGAAGTGACAACATTACTTGATACTTTCAAAACCCCCATCTTAATTTTATATTTTCGTACTATTTGTTTGAATTGAACTTGTAGCTATAGCTTCAAATTAGCTTAATCGCCATTCACATTGTTCCTTTTGGATTCGACCACGACTTCAAAGTTGGATAAATATATTGACAACGATCGCCTTACACTAATTTGAGGTGTAAGTTGATCTTTATCAAAAATGGCGCCGTTGCTGGGGAACAATTTGGCGTATTGAGTTGGTTTGGAATTTTAGCCTACTTGTTTGAATTCAAACTTGTAAATATTTGTTTTTAGTTTTCTTTTATTTCTTGTGTTAGGTAGATTTTTATTTTAGCTTACTTATTACTATGGTATCGTGGAATGAACATGAACTTGGTGGTTGAAAATCTTATCTTGATGATCCATGTCCATATTGTGATGGACCTCACTTTTGGCAAGATTGTAGATATGCTCACCGGAGAGAGATGTATGCACCATCTCCATCCTACAGGGAGTATGATTGTTCTTTATATGGCGGTCGAGATGGACATTGGAGTGATTGCCCAAATTCCCCCTCCCCCTATTGCGCTAACCCAAATTCTAGTTTTTTTTATGAGTTTGATAGGTCTTATGGTCAAGAAAAAAAAGAACGAAGCACCGGTAAGAGTGGCATTGAAGCTATGTTTCAACAAATGTTGGATCTCCATAAAGAAACATATGATATCGTATGTGATATGCGTCAAGATATGAAATCGATCATTCATGAGGAAATAGATATAGAGGTCAATTATTCAACACATTCTTCTATATTATGTTTAGATGATATCTTGATTGTGGAATCATTTAACATAATGAAAGAGTGTGAAGATGAGGATCAAGAATCCTATACTGGTGATGAGCTTGATGTTGATATTCCATTGGTGATTTCCCAACCAACCAAACCATTCATGAATGAAGATGCCAAAGATGAGGAAATGGTACTAGAATTGAAAGAAGAAATCAAGAACAATCCTTGTGAAGACTCTAGTCCATTTCGGGGTAAGGATACTAATAGAGACGCTACTCTAGAATTGAGAGTCAGTCCTCATTTGAACCACTTTTCATCATTATGCTTGGTGGATGTGAAGAAAGTCGAACCACCCAAGCAAATGATGAATTTTGAAAATAAGGTGGAAAATTCTAACATTTTGGAGTTTTTCTTTCCAAAAGGGTATACTACAACCCCAGTCTTGAAGGCCAAGAATCTTCAAGATCAATATCCATTTAGTGGCTTTTTAAGATCCTCATCATTTCCCAATGACCCACGCAAAAGTTCAATGCAAAATTGGGTAAGTGATTCAAGTCTTTAAAGTGGCGTGATAGAACATTCCTTATCATGCCCTCACATTTGCCCAACGAACCTAAAAGATGTAAAGATCAAAAGATGGGATGATAATTTAAATCATCAAAGTGGGGGATAAAAGATGACTGGATGTTGTCGTGCCGCGACAGTAAATTAGGTGCTTCTTGGGAGGCAACCCAAGGTATTTTGTTGTTTGTATTTGTCTTATGTGATTGACATCAGATCCTTACATCCATGGTGCCACAGGTATGTTTCTAACTCTCTTGTTTTGGTTTGACGCATTGGAGACATTGCATGATTTTAAGTTGAGGGTGGGGCTAGTTGTGGGTGTTGATGTCCTCCGTGGGTTTTTGTTTCCGTGCCTCTTTTCCCCGGAGTCTTGTTCCTAGTAGAGCCAGCATGTTTAGGCATATTGTGTTTGTTTTGTGATGTGTTGTGGTTAACTGGAGAAAAATAAGTATCTAAAGCAGTTGACATATTTTTGTTGATTTCTCTTGGAATGATAAATACCTCTCCAACTATCTATATGATAACTGTGTGATGTGCATCTATATGTTACTATTGTGAATTTTTTTATGGCATTAGTTCTAGGGACATAATAATCATTGCTAACAATTGCATGAACTGGATAGGTAGTAGCTTGTGATGTACCTTTGTGCCATGTGTGTGTGAGGTCTAGCTCAGTTTTCTTTGTGTGTTAAATCTAGAACTTGCTCGGTTAGTCTTGCCTGGGTTGAAAGATAGGGGTTAGGAAAATATCATAGGCCGTTTTTGAATTGAGTCACTTTTTAACCTAAAATGACCTTCCCTATGTACATGCTACCACTTGATCCCTATTTTGAGCCTAAATTAACCATTCTTTCTATAATACCTATCACCTTCCTTTTTAGATCATAATGAACCTGTTTTGGCCCTGGTCCTCCTTGACCACTGTGCACCTTGACTTAGGTAAACAACCTAAGTTAAGGGTGGCTATCATAGGGGTGCATGATGTAAACTGGGTATGAAGAAAGGTAGAATAAAAGGAAAAGAATAAGTGAAAAAGAATAAAAAGTTGGGTGGTGTGGAAGAAGAATAAGAAAAGAAAAATAGTGAAAAAGAAAAGCCACATCTATCCTGAATAATGTGTGTCAAGAAAAGGAGAAAAAGAAGAAAAAGGTTAATAAGTGAACCCCAAAAGTTAAGGTAGTGCCACGGAGGCTTAGTCACTCTAAATTTCATTGAATATCATACCAGCCCTTATCCTACATTACAAGCCGAAGAAAAGACCTATAGTGATCCTAACTTATCTGTCTGGACACCTTGGTAATGAAAATAAGGGCAAGCATATGGTATTTGAGATGCATTGATTGGAATTTCTTTCTGAGAGTGAGTGTCTCTTGACCGTCCCTGCTTTGACATGCTTGAGTTCATATATGAGTGAAGAGGGACTTCTTTGTTATAAGGGCACATCGGTTGCATTGCTACCTGTTTACTTGTTTGGGTAGTGTAACTTGTACATATGCATGGTTATTGTTGCTGAATTGATGCCATATCTTGATTCCTTTGTGTCATATTGTTAATCTTCATTGATATGCACAATTCGATTTATAAGTAATTGAACGCGGAAAGTGGCATGAGTGTTAGGCTAAACTGGATAATCAATTGTGATAGGTATCTTATATGCCTCTTGGTTAAGCATCGTAGTTTGGTGTTATGTAGTTGCTTGAGGACAAGTAATTGTTTTAAGTTGAGGGTTTTGATGTGCTAGATTTTTGTAGCATATTTCAGACTTTTTAACTTGAAATAATTGTATGTTCCTAAGTAATTATTGGTGCTTTTGATGTTATTTCTTAAGATTTTGTAGAAAAGTCAAGGATGGGAGAAAAACATAGGAAAAATGAACAAAATAAGTAAAATCTGGTACAAGTGAGCTGATATGAGTCTAACGGCATTTCTTAAAAGCCGTCAGAGATGTGGTAACCTACCAGAAAAAGATGTCAGGAAGAACAGTGAAGAAGAGTTGTTGGATGAAGGTGACGACATTCTCAATATGTCGTCACAAGTGTGGTAAGCCGTTAGAAGATACCGTCAAGTGGGACAGAACATGGTGAAATAAGCTGAAGGTCTAACGACATTTACTGCACGCCATCACTCATCTGGTAAGCCATTGGAGGACATCGTCAGAGTGAGGCAGAACAGGTTAAGAAGGCACGACTTCTGACGACATATCTGAGACACCGTCAAAAGCCTGACTATCAACACCAAAATGCCGTCACCTAAATCCGAGCCCAGCAGTGATTTTGTTATTTTATTACGTTAATTAGGCTTTAGTATAAATAGCATCTATTAGGGTTTTTGATTCATTCATAATTCATCTATCAGACAATTAACCTAGGGAAGAGAGACACGTAAGATTGCTCTCTTACATCAATTATTATTTTTATTTTTATCAACTATTTTTGGGTTTCTACTTTGTGATTCAATCGAAGAAACCATCTAATCGTAAGTTATCATTATCATTATGAATTCAACTTGTGATTTCGTTCATCAAATCATGAGTGGCTAATTTCATTAGCTGGGGTTATGAGATCCATGGATTAGGGTTTGATATGATACTAGGCATTTAATGGATTCAAAGAGCAGTGGAACATCTTAAAATTCTGTTGTTTTAACCGAAATCTAATGGTTGCAAATATTAGGTTATTCCTTAGGTTTTATTTGCTTCTAACGGAGAAATAGACTAGAGGACGTAAATTATCAACAGGGACTCGGAAGCTACCAACCTTCTGTTTAATGATTAATGTCGTAACTAGATTAATCTACCTGAGATAACATTCTATTGGAAATAGATAAGTTATCTAAGTTCGAGAGAATTAGATAATAAATTATCTGGTGAGGTTGAGAGATAAGTCAGATAGTATAATCGTCAGTGATATTCTGTTGTTCTAATCATTCTGAGAATCTCTAGCATTACCTAGTAGCTATTAATTCTCGAAACCCTTGGTGAACATAGCTCTGGTTTCCCATTTATATTGATTACAAACATTAATATTGAAGTGACAACATTACTTGATACTTTCAAAACCCCCATCTTAATTTTATATTTTCATACCATCTGTTTGAATTGAACTTGTAGCTATTGCTTCAAATTAGCTTAATTGCCACTCACATTGTTCCCTATGGATTTGACCCTGACTCCAAAGTTGGGTAAATATATTGACGACGACCGTGTTACACTAATTTGAGGTGTAAGTTGGCGTTATTAGTTTATCTTTCAAATCATCAATTCAATTATGTGTTTTGGTCTTTACATCATGAGTGGCTAAATTTCATTAACCTGGATTATGGGATCTAGGGTTGGTCATAATAAGGTGTTAAATACTTAAGGTTTAATAAGTGTTAGGATTTCTTGATAATTCTGAGATTAAGAATTTATGTCTGTTGGTTGCAAACAATAGGTGTACCTACTTTGGTTTGCTTGAGAAAAAAATCATAAACAGTAGGAAGTGAATTATCAGCAGGGACTCGGAAAGGCTTCATTTAATAATCAGCATTGTAACAAGGTTTATTAACCTAAGGTAAAATCTGGGCAGTCAGTAGCGATTCTCTAAGTCCGAGAGGATTTGGAAATTAGACATTTGAATAGTTCGAGAGACATTTGAGCATATCATCGATAAAGCTAACTTGTTATCCTAACCACCGTGAGAACCTTGAGTCACCTTTAACATCTGTCATGTACCGTAAGCCCTAGTGAACATAATTTCAGTTATTTCATAAACTCTTGATTACCAACAATCACTTGTTCAACCATTAAAAACCCTCACTTTGTCTTTTCGTGTCAGTTGTTTGAATTTAACTTGTAGCTTTAGTTTCAAATTAGTTTAATCGCCACTCACATTGTTCCCTGTGGATTCGACCCCAACTCTAAAGTTGGGTAAATATATTGACGACGACCGCATTGCACTAAATTGACGTGTAAGTTGATCATTATCAAGGTCTTCCCCCTGTTGCAATAGATTAGACTTAGATTATTAGATTATTCATAGAAATAACATCGGCGTAATGCAACAGATAAACTATCTACCAGAACAGATTAAATATGTTTTACAATAGATTGACAATCTATTGCATTATAAAAAACTCAACTTTCATCAGAAAAAAATTATTGTCACTACATGTACATTTAATAAAGTGAAGGGTAACTTTAAATTAAAATTTTTTATTTCACAGGCTCTTCTATATACACAGGCTTTAAGCGTCCAGTTGGTACCCCATAAAACCAGACCTCTTGCAGGTTTCTCACAACATTGTCGCACAGAAAAGTCATTGGTTCGTCCATTTCTGTGCCGGTCAGCAAACATTCAATGTGTGAAAGAGCGTGCGAGCCGCTCGCTTTAGCTGCATCATCTTTTAAAAGGATCATTCCCTTGTTTCGACCTTTAAAATCCCATGATTTCTTCATCAAAACTTCCTTTGGAAAATGATTCATCAGTTTACTCTCCCTCAACAAGATGGGCAACAACACCATTAGTGGCTCCACAAGGAGAAAAAGATTGAAATCGTCGATGAGAGGTACGTTGGAGTCATAAACATTGATATTTCCCTCCTCTAGTAGTATCTCAACAGCCCAATAATGCATGTCGTTCACTCTAATGACTGCAAGAATCTTTTTTGCCTCGGTCCAGCTCTTACCGTGTGGATTTGATCTCTTCCCTCCAATATATTTTATTATTTCTTCTTTATCCAAGACCAACGTAGGAACTAGGAAATCAAGTCCCACGCCAAGGGCTAATGCCTCTCTATTGAGTTGATCATACCGATCCTTGAGCTTCTTGTAGAAGTTGAGGTCCATTATCCTATCAGCAGCGTCATAAGCTTCCCGGTAGGTTAATTTCCTTTTCCTCATGAGGCAGAGAATTAAGTCAACATGATGTGAGATAAGAAGTCAACTTTTAAATAGGTTAGTAATTGTAAAGATGCAACGGATGGTCCATCTGTTTCATAGAGTTCTCTGAATCAATAATCCAATGCAACTTATACAACAGATGGATAATAAGTTGCAACAGAATCACTACCAGTTGCGCCAGTATACCCAGCTATTGCAGTAGATGTGAAATCTGTTGCTTAGCTTCTTCTTCATAGGGTAGATTAGAAGGGCTAGATTAGGAAAAGTAAACTTGTCTTGTCCTCGTACAGCATACGCATATCAGTCATAGTCTAGAAGTCTTGGGGGAAAAGGGAGGCCTGGGGTAATCTGGTGCGCCTGACTTGGCATTCTTGGCCTGTCGTAGATCCCTCTTCTCTTCGGCACCAAGTTCCGCGATTATGTCCACCTTCTTAACTGGCCCCTAAACTTCAATAGATTTTGGAGAGGGAGGAATTGTAATTTTTTTTAATTTTCGACCGGAGAGTACGCCTCTAATTGCTCTTTTATTTCCCCTAACCAACTCTGTAGGAGTGTGTGGCTCCCTTACCTTCTTGGATGGTATGACACGCCTCTTGGATTTGAATTCCTCGATAGCTTTAGAGATAGCCTCTACTTTTTCAAAGAGTTTATCCTGTCTGTCCTTGCACTCTTCATATTTGCAACGAGAACACGAGGGTGAAGAGGGGTGAGAGGGACCTGTGTAAGGGAAAAAATAGGTGTTTTCAAGCATATTTATTCTTTATTGAGCATCAACATGCTCATTATCACGAGTGGTAGTAGCATCAACATGCCTGCCTTCAACACCAACAACTCCACCTGAAGAAGCACCCGGATCTACCTTAGTAAAAGGTTGGTCATGAAGAGCCTCAACATTAGGCTGACCTTGCCTAACTGCTCTTCTTATGGCTATTGCTCCAGCCAATTTATTCTTTATTAACTCCACCGTTGGGTCTGCTATAGTATCAACATGACCTAGAGTAATATAAGAAGTCATCACCGACTCCTCCTCAGTAGGCACGATCCATGGATGCACAACCTATAAAAAAAAAGACAGATACATTTAAATCATATAATATAATAATTTTCACAGTTGGGCTACATTTAAAAAAAAAAGACCCATCTGTTGCATAGTTTGCAGTATATGGTTAAAATCCATTTGAGTCTGGTTCAGAGAAATAGAGCAACACATGGATAATATGATACAAAATATCAATCATCTGTTGCAATAGTTGCACAAGACGAGTAATCTGTTATGCAACAGATAATTTTTACGTCACAATAGATGAACAATATGTTATCAGATTACACATCTATTGCATAATTTACAGTAGATAGTTAATCTCTTATGAGTCGGGTTTAGAGAACCAAAGCAACAGATGGGTAATCTGATGCAAGATATAGCCTTTCGTAACAGATGTCCCATCTGGTGCATCAGATATAACATCGGTTGCACCTGATATAACATCTGTTCAATATCTTTCTTTGAGTAAAATTATTTTACTTGAAGAAGATGTACTGCATCATCCTGAGGGTTACAGAGATCAGTCTCCTTAATATTGGGGTTGCTCTTTGCAGCCAACCACCTAAACATTCTTGGATGAGAAAGCTCATCCGGGTAATCCATTAACTTCTTTCGGAGGGGAGGAATGACTTCAAATGCCCAAGCCTACAAAATGTAAACAGGAAACAAGCCAAAAAAGTCATAATAACTATATTCAATATAAATTAATGGATGAGTAAAATTAGTGATAATTTTACCATGAAAGCCCAAGGAAAACCGTATAATGTGGTCAGCCCTGAGGATAGCTTTGTCAATAAATATTGGACAGTCAAGTAGAAGCTGTCATATCCCCAGGGATAATTGTTGAATTTATCAAAATCCTCAGCACGCACCAACAAATCATCTTATATGACCTTGTTGACGTCTCTCACCAATATAACTGAATGGCCAAACCAAACTAAGCACAATTGCTCCCTGTACTGCTCTGGTATGGTTTTATCCTCAAGATCTATCAACAGATGCTTTGTAGCTACATCGAGCAATGTCAAACAACCCATCTATTTTTTCCTTGCATTTTCTTGCCTTAGATCTTTTACGGGGTGGTGGTCCTTCTGGACGATGGCATATCAAGCCCGTCACTATGGAAAACTCTTGCAAACCATAACAAACAGGCATGCCACAGTAGTTGATCCAGATTTCATCCATCTTCTTTTTGCCCCCTTCTCTGGATCTTTATCATCCCCCACGTACTTGATCCTGCGCTTGAGAAGACCATATACCATCATCATAGGGAAACGGATACGAGCAGAGGAGTCCTCAGGCAGCTCAAGAAAGCGTCCAAAGCAGCTCTTCTTAAAAAGTCTGCCTATGTTTTCATTCTTCATATTTTTCATAAAATGTTTAAAAAATTTCCCCATTTGAATTTAAGTACTATTTGACCAGTTAGTTGTTTTGATTCTGGGTCATTTATCGGTATCACAACTTGAAACCTGTCAATACTAAAAGTTTTGACAGGATCATGCTGGGATGTCGATATTAATTCACGCCCCATTGGTGATCCATTATCATTATGTTGATGATCATCCTCTTTCTCTTTCTCACTCTCCAATTCCTCCTCTTTCTCACTTTTATTTTCTTCATCACCATCTACAGACCCTTGTCCACCTCCCTCAACATTATTTTCACATCTCTCCTCAGCTTTACTTTTTCCTGATTGAGATTGTTCAGGAAGCTCCTCCGAATCCCTCTGTACTATAGCCTTTTTTTTGGGTGGTCAGACGTTGATCCACTTTCACTTTCTTTTCTTTTTGGAGACATGTTTTACCTACAAACAAAGAAAAATAAAAATTATATTACAATTAATGTATGCATATTTTAAAAAGTAAATTACAAACACCATGAATACCGACACACCAACAACCACCACCACAAACACCACCAACCAATGCCAACAAACAAACACCACGAATACCGACACCACCGACAGCTACCACAAAAACCACCAACTAATGCCACCACCAGTTCCACCACGACGACGACCACCACCACCAACAACAACAACAATAACAACACCGCAAACACCATCCAACAACACCACGACAGTCAACGGAATACTGGGATGTAAACTAGGGATTTCTCAAGTTCTTCCTAAAATTTAACCATCAAAAGTCAAAATTGTAAACCCATTCTCGAAGATAATACAACTAAAAGTTTTATTTTTCATCATTAACTTAAAAGCCGTTATTTCTTAGAAAAAAAATAACAAATATAGAGCTCTTCTCGAACTCTGTGGAGTACGAAGACAAAGAAAACGACTGATACAAGCAAGAATGAAGTCAAAAATAACACCTATATGGTTGAAAATGAGAAGAAAAGCGATTTGTTGTGGAGGGTTGAGCAAATTTGTTGAGTAGTTGTTGTTTGTACTGTATTGTTAAGTGAGAATGAGAGAGAAAGAGCGAGACCTCAAGATTTAAAATGATGAAACGTTTTGTATGAGTTGATTTGTATTTTGGAAAAGAAATACAAGTTTTGAAAATGTTAATTTAGTCCGAATTGATCTTAATTATTTTTTAAAAAATCATAAAATATATGCGTAATTTTTAACCCTCTCATCATACAATTGCCAAAAGGGTAATTCAATTGAAATTGTATAAAAATAATTGAAGTTGTAATTGACCGAGTACTCTAGTTGACCCTCTGAAAACTTACCCCTGGTCCTAGATTAATCAATTTAGGTACTATTTGTCTAACATATGAACTCAATTGAAATTGTAAAAAACAAAAGTTCAATATGTTGATCAGATTTCTCATCTGTTGTAAATTATCAATTAGATTAGGTAACAACAGATTACAAATTTGTTATAAATTATCAAATAGATTAAGTCATCTGTTGCGATAGATTACCCATCTTTTATAAATTATCAAATGGATTGTCATATGTCGCAACAGATTACTCATATGTTGTAAATTATCAAATAGGCGTTGCCATCTGTTGTGGTTGACCCTATGAGAACTCACCCCTAGTCCTAAATTAATCGATGGTTGACCCTATGAGAACTCACCCCTAGTCCTAGATTATTCAATTAAGGTATTAGTACCCTAGTCCTAGATTAATCAATTAAGGTATTAGTCTAACATATGAGGTATTAAGAATCAGTTCGGCTCAGAGTGATCGATCGACGACTCTGGTCGGGAGGAACACAATACCGTCTTATCATGCAATTGCCAAAAAACTCAATTGAAGTTGTATTTGACCCTATGAGAACTCACATTCAATTAAGGTATTAGTCTAACATATTAACTCAATTGAATTATATATAAACAAATGTTCAACCTATTGCAACAGATGGCTTTTCTGTTGGATCAAATCAAATAGACTAGATAATCTGTTACAACATATTATGCATCTGTTGTAAACTATCAAATAGATTACGTTATTTATTGCGACAGATCATGAATTTGTTGTAAACTATCAAACAGATTAAGTCATCTATTGTGATAGGTTACCCATTATCAAATAGTTTAAGTCAATGTCGCAATAGATTACCCATCTGTTGTAAATTATCAAATAGGGGTTGTCATCTATTGTAGTTAACATTATAAGAACTTACCCCTAGTCCTAGATTAATCAATTAAGGTATTAATTGAACATATGAGGTAGTAAAAATCGGTTCAGCTCAGAGTGATCGATCGACGACTCTTATCGGGAGGAACGCAGTACCATCTCATCATACAATTGCCAAAAACTCAATTGAAATTGTAGTTGACCCTATGAGAACTCACCCCTAGTCCAGATTATTCAATTAAGGTATTAGTTGAATATATGTGGTAGTAAGAATCGGTTCGGCTCAGAGTGATCGATCGATGACTCTTGTCAGGAGGAACGCAGTACCATCTCATTATGTAATTGCCAAAAGACTCTATTGAAGCTGTAGTTGACCCTTTAAGCTCATTCATTCATCCCTAGTTCCACCTAGATCGATGTAGGTACTATTATTAATCTTAACATTAAGTTAATGAGAACTCATTTCAACTCAAAGTGATCGATCGATGACTCGATTCGGGATGAAAGCAATACTAACACCATGCAAATGCAACGACTTAATTGGATCTGTAGTTGACCCTGTGAGCTCATTCATTCATCCCTCGTTCCACCTAGATCAATGTAGGTACTATTATTAATCTTAACATTAAGTTAATGAGGAGCACATTTTTTCATCCCTAGTTCCACCTAAATCAATTGCAATGAAATCTGTTACAACAAACGACTGAGCTATTGAAGAATTTCAAATAGATAATAATATCTGTTGCAACAGATGACAATTTAATTATCAAATAGACATTTTCATTTGTTATGACGAATGACTGAGCTGTTGAAAATTTTCAAACAGATATTGATATTTGTTGTAACAGATGAGATTTCTGATTTAGTTATCAAATGGACATTTCCATCTGTTGTCATAGATGACTGAGCTGTTGGAATTTTTCAAACAGATATTTATATCTGTTGCAATAGACGACAAATCTGTTTTAAAATCTTTTTTTTTACTTTTAATTTTAAAGCAAGCTTCTATCCGAGTAGATAAAGTAGTAGTACTACTAAAGGCGGTAAAAAATATTTCTTGGATAACTCAAAAATCTCATTGAGTAGTCTTATCCTGTCTTTTCAATGTCACCCATTTTCTTCCTCGTGCCCATCAAATTATTAGTGAATATTAATTAATGAATATTAAAACCCCTAATACTTCTTTCCTTTCATATTATATTACAGTTGATCCTTATTGACATGGCATACCCATTAAGAAAATATTAATTAGAGGTTTATTTTACTACCAAATTAGCCTTATTAATTATGCTTTGAAAATATAAATTTGAATAAATACACTTTGTTTAGTCATTTAATATTAAGGGTAGTACATCTAGAAATTAGAATTATTTTATCTCTCATTCAGCCCTAAATTTATTTTATTCGTCTCTCATCTTTTTTTTCTATCCTCTTTAGGGTTATCAGAGTCTTTTTTTTGTCTCCTCTTTCTCATAATTTTTTGTTCGGATCTAAACCAATCCATATCCATATCTTAGATTCCTCAACTAAAATTGTTGTTTTAACCCCCTTTTGACATTAAGGTATGATTCACTATTGCTCTTTTATTCTCTTCTTCTTCTTGCAAGTTATTTACATCTTTTTTTATTTAATTACCATTTTTCCATATAATATTTATTTAAAAAAATTGAAGGAACTTTTAATTGTTGAATAAACGAACCGAGAATTTTTATTACAAGATGCGGAAAAAAGTCATCTGTTGGGAGAAGTTTAAAAGCCTTGTTGGCAGTATCATTTTTTAATGTATTTTGTTTGTTTCTTTGTCGTTGATGTTGTTATTGATGTTGTTGGTGGGGTTGGCGTTGTTGGAACTTGTGGTGTGGTGTTATTGACAGTGGCGGATCCAGATTTTTTAGATGGTGGGTGCTTCTTAGCTTAAAAATAGTGGAGTTCGAACAATCAACACAAGGAGTAAGGGAGAAAAAAATAAAAGAAAGTTTAAAGTAAATAAGGAGAGAAGAGTTGGTTACCAAAATTAAAAAAATATGAGCTGAGTGGGAATTGAACTCAAGACCAAAAGAAATAAATAGCCTTAACAACCCATAAACAACAACTAGGCTAACCAAACAACTCTTACTATGGGTGCTCACTGATTAGATTATATATATTTTTCTTAATTTCCATATACATATATAAAGTTCGATACGAGTTCAGTCTGTGCTTGCACACCCGGAGGACTCCATGTGGGTCCGTCCCTGGTTGTTGATGGTGTTGGAACATAGGATGTATGCTTCTTTGTTGTTGATGATGTTGTTGGAATAAATATTGTTGTTTTTTTTATTGTTGATGTTTTTTATTTGTTGTTTGTAGTTTATGCTGTTGTTGATGTTGCAACAGATGAAACAACTATTGGAACAAATCAAATCACCAGAAAGGCTGCTATGTATTCCAACATACTCCATATCTGTTGTATCAGACTCCACATCTGACGGAATAGACTCTACATCTGTTGCAACAGATAGATAATTTTCTTTCTGTGACATAAATTTTTTCCTTCTTCTTTGTAGATATAAAAAGAACTGAAAGTTGATCAACTTTTGCCTAACCATCATAAGAGGGTGCAGTAAAGATAGGTTCGGAGGAATAAACTGTATGCAGATGAAATCACATCATATGTGAGAGGTATGTATTACTGATAATGTTATCGTGGAAACACACATAGAGTACATTAATTTTGTGAATGTTGTTTTTACCGATTAGTCATAGATCATTCAAACAAGATATCTGTTATTTTACAGTTAAGTTTAGTAGGTCCGAACTGATAAGGCTGAGGGACCATGAATATGATTCTGATACCTTGTTAAGATTTAATGTCGGATGTTGGTCATGTTTATTTGTCATGCCTTCTAATGAATTTCCCTGCGGTAAGCATTTCTGGCGACGATATAGACTTTTGCATGACGGATATGTTGTCCTCTATATGGTAGAAGAATGATCAACTTGCATCTCTTTGTTTATCTTGTGCATGGAAATGTGAAGAGTGCAAGGCAAAACATGATGGTGTGATTAATACTATTAATGGATTAACTGTTGATGTAAAGGAATTGATATCTAATAGTAGTGTCATCTAGTCATTCGATCAAAGAGGATTTCAGTTTTATTCACTCCATTAGAGATTAAGGCTAAGAGAAAAAAGAAAGCAATTTCCAAGGCATTATCAAGTATTCAAAAAAAGAAAAATTTCGAATCTGATAAAGGTGAGAAGATAAAATGGGGAGGAATAGGAAGGAAAAACTGAATGCTAGATTTAGTTCATCTTGTGTCGTTATGTAGAGGTACTCCATCTAATTTTGAGTGCTTTTTCTTTTCAGGATGGTGAGGAAGGCAGCATCTCCCCATCATTAGCTAATACCAAAAATAAGACATCTGATGTTATTGAATCACCAGACTGCCTTATTAAGTTTGATAATCCAGAATACGTCTTTGCTCGAGTTATTCAATAGATTAAACGATCTCAATCACTTGATTTTTCTACTAATCAATCTTCTCCATAGAAGATAAGATATCAACAGAACTGCTTGACATAGCGAAAGTTGAGATCGATAGATTACTAATAATATCTTCTCAAGACTTGCTTCTACCAGAAAACTATTCTGCATTGAGTGTTGCATTATCCATATATGCTGCAGCACAGGATTTATCAACCGAGAGAGCGCTTGCCTTGGAAAAACTCAAAGAGAACCTTCCATACTTCTCTTTGACTTTGCGTAGAGCTAAGAAGGACCAAGAGAAGTATTATAAGAAAGTTGCCAAGAAAGAAAGTGGTCCTCGTTGACAAACTCACTAAAGATCAAGAGCTCTATACTGAGCTTAACGACCACAATGACAAAATGATTGAATTGGAATTGGTGACTTGACTTAGTCAAACAAAAAGCCACGACTGTTCATATCCCTTAATTAAATAAAACTGACGACTTTTTGAATATGTAAATTAAAAAAAAATAGATCTAAATACAATATTTTATCTTTTTATTATATTTCAGAAAGACAGATTGGTAATCTGTTGCAAAATATATTCCACCTGTCAGATAACTTACAACATATGGACAATTTGTTGCAACAGATGGATATATCAGTTTGGTTTTCCATCAGCTGTGGCATCTTTTGCAACTTGCTAGCCATCTATTTATTCAATTTCATCGAGAGCAATAGATTTTTCTAAACACTTCTTGGCCAAACTCAATTTTTGCTCTTGGATTGCTTCTCTTTTTTTCTTTGCATCCTTCAAGATGGCCTCCAAATTCAATTTTTGCCATCAATCCAAGAGTAAAAATTTAATTTGAAGGCCAACTTGAAGGATGCAAATAAAAAAAAAAAAGCAATCCAAGAGCAAAAATTGAGTTTGGCTAAGAAGTGTTTAGAAAAATCAATTTCTCTCGATGAAATTAAATAAAAAGATGACTAACAAGTTTAACGAATGCCACAGCTGATGGAAAAGCAAACTGATATATCCATCTGTTGCAACAGATTGTCAATATGTTGTAAGTTGTCTGACAGGTGGAATATATTTTACAACAGATTACCAATCTGTCTCTTTTCGAAATACAATATAAAGATAAAATGTTGTATTTAGATCCATTTTTGTAATTTACATATTCAAAAAGTCACTAGTTTTATTTAATTAAGGGATATAAACAGTCATGGCTTTTTGTTTGACTAAGTCCAGTCTCTTTCAATTCAATCATTTTATAAATAGGTCCCTCCGGCCTCCTCTCACTCTCTCGTTCATTCTACTATACTTACAATACTAATATGGCTGGTCCAGATTCATACAAGAAGATTCATATCGAGTCCTTACAGCAACTTCAAAGGCAGTTTGTTGAACTCTAGAGGAATTTATCCGAACTTCGGAGCAAGGCTAAGGAGGGCCCAGCTGCTGCCAGATGAAAATTGTTAGGTTGATAATAATAATAGTAATAATAATAATAGTAGTAGTAATAACAATTAGGTTATGTTTTTTCTTTCTTTTAGTGTATGTATTTTCCTTTTTTATATCCGATCTACCTATAAGGGATTAAAAATAATCTATGTATATGATTGGTTTAGTTTGGTCGAATTTGAATTTTTAATTCTTATTCAATATTTAATTATCATTCTATTTATTTCCAATTCTCAACATGTCGACGGTTGGAGGTAGGGATTGAGCACTTGTGGCAACAGATGGTGGTGAAAAGTCATGATGAAAAATTCTCTTAAAAATGGTTCGTTAATAAATAATAAGGAACTAAATGATATTACAATCATAAAAAAAAAGATTATTTAATTTAAAAAAAAGTCACAACATTGGATTAATTTAATTAAGATATATGATGATATGATTGTTAAGAAAAAAGCAAATGAATAATCATGACTGTGACCTTTGTCTAAACACATTTAACAAACAAAAATAAAAAACATTGCTGATGCATCAAATTCCTCATCTGTTGCGTCTGATGAATCAGTTAGAAGAAATCAAAAAAGCTCCTTAAACAAATAGTCGATTTATAGCAATAGATGGTATATCTGTTGAAACAGATGGGTTATCTAATGCAACAGATATACAATTTGTTGCCATAACTCAATTAATAAAAATGGTTATTAAAGAAACGGTTATTGAAAACAAGGTGTATTAGATTTTTAAATTGAGAAAAAGGTTATTTAAATTTAATAAGATGAAAAGTCATGACTTGTCACAATAATAAAAAACTCACCAGCTTGATTTAATTAAGTTATTTCTTTTCATAGAAAAGAATAATGAAATAAATGATAAACACAATTTAAACCGTAAAAAACTCACCAGAAATTTTCTTGTTTTTAAATCTTATTTATTAATTTATATAATTAAAAAGTCAGAAAATTTGGATGTCATGAAGATAATTTTTTAAATATATATATATATATATATATATATATATATATATATATATATATATTATGTTGCAACAG
>NC_061111.1:221524552-221528014 GCF_002878395.1 Capsicum annuum | reverse complement strand
AAAGAACTAATTATTTTAATAATAATAAAGCTGAAAAGTCATTACTTATCACAATATTGCTTAATTTAATTAAGTCATAACTTTTTACAGTAATCAAGAATGTCATTAATAAATGGAGGTGAACAGTTGTGCCTTTAAATCTGCTTTATTAATTTATATAATTAAAAAGTCAGAAAATTTGGATGTCATGAAGATAATTTATTTTTTAAAATATATATATATTATATGTTGCATCAAATATATTATCTGACGCAACAGGTTATCTATTTGTTGCAATGGATGATATATCTGTTGTAACAGATGATTTATATGATGCAACAGATATATAATCTGTTGTCCAACTCAGTGTAAAAAATGATTCCTGAAAAGAACTAATTATTTTAATAATAATAAAGCTGAAAAGTCATGACTAATCACAATATTGCTTAATTTAATTAAGTCATAACTTTTTACAGTAATCAAGAATGTCATTAATAATTGGAGGTGAACAGTTGTGCCTTTAAATCTACTTTATTAATTTATATAATTAAAATGTCAGAAAATTTGGATGTCATGAAGATAATTTATTTTTTAACAAAATACTTCCTCCGTTTCATATTAGTTGGCCTCTATTAACTTAGCACACCCATTAAGCAAATCTTAATTAGGGGTTTATTTTACCAAATTAGCTTTATTAATTATGCTTTAAAAATATATGTTTGAGTAAATACATTTTGTTTAGTCATTTAATGTTAAGGGTAGTATTGAAAGAACATAATAAAATCCTCTTGATCTCATTAAATGGACAACCAAATTGAAACAAATATTTTTAGAAAGATGGTCAACTAAAATAAAATGGAGGGAGTATATATATTATAAATTGAACAGATATATTATGTAATGCAACAGGTTATCTATTTGTTGTAACGGATGATATATCTGTTGTAACAAATGATTTATCTGATGCAACAGATATATAATTTGTTGTCCAACTCATTGTAAAAAACGGTTCCTGAAAAGAACTAATTATTTTAATAATAATAAAGCTGAAAAGTCATGACTTATCACAATATTACTTAATTTAATTAAGTCATAACTTTTTACAGTAATCAAGAATGTCATTAATAAATGAAGATGAACAGTTGTGCCTTTAAATTTGCTTTATTAATTTATATAATTAAAAATTTAGAAAATTTGGGTGTCATGAAGATAATTTTTTTTAAAATATATATATTATATGTTGCAATAGATATATAATCTGATGCAACAGGTTATCTATTTGTTGCAACGGATGATATATCTATTGTAACAGATTATTTATCTGATGCAACAGATATATAATCTGTTGTCCAACTCAGTGTTAAAAAAATAGTTTATGGAAAGAACTAATTATTTTAATAATAATAAAGCTGCAAAGTCATGACTTATCACAATATTGCTTAATTTAATTAAGTCATAACTTTTTACAGTAATCAAGAATGTCATTAATAAATTGAGGTGAACAGTTGCGCCTTTAAATCTGCTTTATAAATTTATATAATTAAAAATTCAGAAAATTTGGATGTCATGTAGATAAATTTTTTTAAAAAAGATATATAGATTATATGTTGCAACAGATATCTTATCTGATGCAACATGTTATCTATTTGTTGCAACGGATTATATATCTATTGTCACAGATGAGTTATCTGATGTAACAGATATATAATTTGTTGTCCAACTCAGTGTGAAAATGATTCCTGGAAAAAACTAATCATTAATAATAATAAAGCTGAAAAGTCATGACTTATCACAATATTGCTTAATTTAATTAAGTCATAACTTTTTACAGTAATCAAGAATGTTATTAATTTTTATGTATTTTTTTTTGTTTTATAAAAGTTTATGTTTGATGGACTTGACTTTTTATTTCTTATTTAATTTTTATGTTGTCTATTTCTATTTCTTAATGAATGACATGTCTACAATTAAGGAATAATTTGATTTCAGTATCAATAGCAAGAACATATGAGTTATCTATTAGGTTTGTGAAAGAAGCTGTATTTTGTTGTTCAAAACAGATTAGTAATATGATGAAACAGATTGTTTATCTGTTGAAACAGATTGCTAATCGGGTACAACAGAATACTCATCTATTCGATTCATATTACGGGCACCTAGAACCATAAACATGAATCCAACATGAGTCTATTGTTACAACAGAACATTTATCTGATGCCACAGATAATGGATCTACTTAAACAGATTGCTCTTATATTACATTCATGTTCGCGTGCTAGCTATTGTTGAAAAAACAACACACTAGCAGTTACCCAGATGACAAATTCAACTAAAAAGCATAATCTGACTTACCAAAGTTTCCTCTCAAGTAAATTTCAAAGTTGAAAGTGATTTACGAAACAAAATTTGACATAAAAATTTGATCAAAGAGCAGCAGTTGGGGTAACAACAACAACAACAACAACAATGGTCAACAAGAAGAATATGAAGATGATAATGAAGTATAGGTTGATAATAATGAATCAGATGATGATAAATAAAGCAGCAATAATAATGAACAACAAATATCGCGAAGTGAGAGAAAATAACAATGGATGAGGAGAGAGAAAAAAATGCCTTTTTTTCCTTTGTTCCCCGCTATATTAACTAACATTTGTATCAAAGTGTAAATTTAAAAACTTGTGAATTATTTTAAAATTTTCCAAACTTTCTTAATCCATAATTAAGTAATTGTCACCTGTACGCAACTATTAAGACTTATGTCACCTACACCTCATTTTAAATCTCTTTTGTCACCTGTGACCCAAATCCCCTAGATAGATAGATAGATAAATAGATTATTTTATTTTATTTTATTTTATTTTCTCCTAATTTTATGTAAAATTCCTAATATCAAGCTTGTCCTAAAATAATGAAATTTTTTTCTCATACAAATGTAAAGTATGCTAAAGAAAAAGGGGTAGAGAGTGAGAAAAAGAAAAACTACTATATTCATATAAGAGCCAAAATTTAAAAAATATACCAAATGAAGATTAAAAAAAATCTTCATAAAGTGTAAGTACACTTTTTTTTTTCTTCATTCTTATGATTCCTGTTTCTTATTCGACTTCTTCATGTTTCTTCCACGTTTTAACTTTTTCTGTTTTTACTTCTCTTTCTTCTCATCGTCTGCCTCGTTCTTCTATCACTAAATCTGTTCCTCGTCTGTTGCCTCCTTCTTCTATCACCAAATCAATATCTTTGTAACATATAGCGAAATTCTATCCTATTTCTGTTAATGTACACTGCACAAAGTAATGAAAATGGAATGTTAAAGGTATATTGTATGATTGTCTATATAGTAATTGTTTTTAAGTTTTAATGGTGCAAAAACCTTTCAATTTTTTTTTTTAGTTAATGAAGAATATCATGTAACTGAAAGAATTTATTTAGAGACAATTAAAAAGTCTTTTGTTAAAGGTGAGGATTAATTAATTTTAATTT